>NW_017728916.1:27246210-27269976 GCF_001723895.1 Crocodylus porosus
GGTGACCTGGTCATAGAAGGCCACCAGGTTGGTCTGACAGGACCTGCCTCTAATGAACCCGTGTTGGTTGCCCCTAAGCATAATCTCCCCGGCTGGCCCCTCATGGACATGTGCCAGAATAATTCTCTCAAAAAGCTTACCCAGGATCGAGGTAAGACTAACTGGCCTATAGTTCCCTGGGTCCTCCTTCCTCCCTTTCTTGAAAATTGGCCCTCTTCCAGTCCTCTGGCACTGCACCAGAGCACCACGAGTGCTCGTAAAGCTGTGGCAGGGGTCCCGCAATGACCTCAGCTAATTCCCTCAGCACTCTGGGGTGGAGATCGTTTGGACCAGCTGATTTAAATACATCCTGTCCCTCCAGAAGTTCCCTGACTAGATCCTCACTGACCCTTGGCCTAGGTGTGCCTCCCCTGGGGGAGGGCCTAGTGCAGGGGCTGATCTGGTCCCTGCTTAGGGAAACGGAAGCAAAGAAGTCATTAAATAGGTTAGCTTTGTCGTCCTTGTCCCAGGGAACTAATAATATGTATGTTAGAGACTGGAAAAAAGGAGGCTACCATTTCCCAACTAATGCCATCTGCAGTCATCATAGTGGAGAATAGTTTTGCAGTGGATTTGAAGGAGGAGCTGTGTGGGAAATCTCTCTCTTACCTGTAAGAACTTGACAGATTTCAAAAAATCATGAATTGAGACAAAAAAAATCTGAAGTCAAAGATTTTTCCAGGTAAAAAGTTTGGAGAAGAAAGGCATGAGGACAATCAAAATGGATTTTCCTGATAATTTGGAATAATGTTGTTTCAGTTTTGACCTTTTGTTGGTTTTTTTTACATTTTTAAATTATGCATTATGGACAAGCTGCTGCATTGCTTGGTGCACATCAAAACTGCTAACACAATTCTGTTCTGCTGTCCCAGCAATGTAAGCAATGCTTAGTGCCACTTACACATGTTTTATGTCATAGCCCATCCTGTGTGACTAGGCCTGGCCAACTGTATATGCTCAGTAGCAATAATTCTGAATCCACCTGGGAATGGAAAAACTTAGTGAAAGTCCATCAAGCTTAGAGCATATGTGGTTAACAATATTTCAGGGGTTGATTGATTTTTAAAAGGCAGTTTTACTGTGACAAGCAACTGTGTAAATTTAATTCCTTCTGAATGGCACCATGGTGTATTCAGTCAGATTGGTTGAGTTTATTGACTATACTAAGCTTCTGTCACATTTTACCTCTGTTTGCCCTGTAAAGACCATCCAGCTGTAAGGTAGGGAGCTGGTTCTCACTCTGATAGCATTAGTTTTATTAACCATTTTACAGTGTTTTTTATGATGATGTGAAGGCAAGAAGGAACCAGAGGGACTCAAAGCCTGGTTAAGTTTGCAGAACTGGCTGGTATAACCATCTTTTAGCTTAAAAGAGCAGAGATGCTCTGGTGTCAGGAATATGCTAATGATAGAGCTATTTTCACACAGTTCTTTTTCAGAGATGTGTAGATTAATAAGAAGAAACCATTGCAGTCATTTGGAAGGAACCCCCATTAAAACTAATGTCATCGGTATACTCTAAATTAATTCTTGCCTGAAGTTGATTTATACAAACATCCCATTTTGATTTAAAATTGACAGTGATGAAGAATCTTCCTTAAACTTTGGTGAGTTGTTCTAATAGTTAATTACTCTCACCATAAAGAATTTACACATTATTTCTTTTCTGAAATTGTCTAGTTTCAACATCCAGCCATTAAAACTTCTTGTGTTTTTGTCTACCAGACCAAAGAGTCCTATATTATCAAATTTCTGTATTTCTCCTTTCACAAATGGTTTTGTAAATGAAAGTTTGTTCCTCTGAACATTTGTGGGAAGTACTTAGAACAGCATCACACCAACTCTCATAGCTTTCACTTGGCCTTTTTCCTTCCGTGTTTATGGGTACACAATGTGCTGCTTCTTTGGACACAGCTTACTTAACAGCCTCCTCAGTTCACAAGGTAGTGTCTTTCTGCTAAGTCGTTTAGCTGCCTCTAAGAATCCCAGCCCTAAATGGCTGTGTATAACAGGTTAATAGAGCTTAAGGGCAGCAGGAAGCCTTAGATCCCCTAGCCTGACTTCTGGATTATCAGGACAGAACAATTAATTTGGGGATTATTAAAACTATAGCTCCTAGCTGAACTAGAAAGAGCCCAGCAATCATGATTTAAAGACTTTCAGAGACCAGGAATCCATGGTGTCTTTAGACAAGTTTCACAAAAGATAAATAAATCCAATTTTTAAAATGTCTTATATCAAGGGCTGTCAATTACATGCCATTAATATGCACAAATAATGTGTTAATAGGTTCGTGCATTAATTTTTTAACACATTAATTGTACATGTGGTTTTGGAGCCTGCACCCAGACTCCACCCCAGTGCCATCACTGCTGCTGCCTCCAGACCTCCCAGCAGGGCAGTGACAATGCAGAGTAGCCACAGGGCAGCCCAGGTTTGGGCTCTGTGCTGCTGCAGCATGAAGGTAGGGGTGGGGCGCACAGACACAGACACACAGACACAGACTGCAAAGGGGCACTGTAAGCAAGTGATAGCATAAATGGTTATAAACTACTGCGAGACTGTTTCAGGCTGGACATAAGGAAGAATTTCTTTACTGTCCAAGTCCCCAAGGTCTGGAATAGCCTGCCATCGGAGGTGGTTCAAGCGCCTACATTGAACACCTTCGAGAGAAATTTGGATGCTTATCTTGCTTATCCTGCCCCTTGGGCAGGGGGCTGGACTCGTTGATTTTCTGAGGTCCCTTCCAGCCCTAATGTCTATGAAATCTATGAAATCTATAGTGTTGATAGAGATGCATTTAAATGAATTTAGGATGTTATATTCCATGTTATTTGTTTCAGTGATAATTCAGTCTATGTTGCTGAGTGGGCACAGCTAGCATCTGGGTCTGGAGCAAGGGTGAAAATGCCTGGGTGAAAAGAGCAGTTAGGTAGTTTGTATCTGGAAAGACATCATCTGAGGTTGAGGGGTTGCCTATAAGATAGGACAGATGTATCCCCCATAGCTACCTTGAGATGGTTCGTATTTTCCAGGATGGGTTGGAGATAATTTATAATGTGTCTAAGGTTTTCAAACAGAGGACTGTAGGTGACAACTACAGGGATCCTGTTGTCCTTGTCTCAGGGTTGGCAATGTAGTAGATCAGAGTGGGTTCTGAGTCTGGCTCTGTTGAAGTAATCTCAGGGTGTTTATACATGTGCTCTGGGAGTTGGGGGGCAGGGTGGGGAAACACTTAAATTAGAGAGGGTCCAGGAGCTGTTCTAATTAAAGAGCCCAGAGTGGCACATATATCATCATCCCAACACTGAAAAATGGCAGCAAGGGCATTCAAAGAGCTTTAGTTAAAGTGCCCTCGCTGCCATTTTTCAGCAAGGGGACACTGATACACACGTTGCTGGAGTCTGCTGGAGCACAGTAATTACCACACTCCAGCAGACTCAATTAATTGAATCTGCTCTGATGTGCTATAATTCCAGTGTGTTGGAGCAGCTTCATTGCACATGTATAGGTGCCACAGTGATTACTTAGCTATTTAGGCTTTGAACCTCTTCTAGGAGAGAAACTCACTGGTTAGAGAGAAGATCATTGTCATACTAAGCAATCCTGGGTCTATTATAACATACAAGATATACATTCATTTCAAATACCACAATTCATATTAACCCCAATACCACAATTCATATTAATATAAGGATGATAAGGCTAAAAACAACCTGGGTGCATCTGCACATGCTCCCAATGGTGCAGTTATTACTGTGCTGTCCCCGTGGTGCATGGTTATTTTTAGCAGCTACAATCCTGTAGTGATGTGCTCGAGCAAGGCAGCTCATTGCTGCAGAGATGTAGTGTTGGTGTCACTGTTTGTGCCTGCTGATGCTACATCGCTGATGCTGTCACTATTGTATGTTGCTACGGCAATGTAGCCTCATGTGTAGGCATGCCCCCTGTGCATAGAAACTACATATACCGTATCTGTAAAATAAATTCAAGAAAACATGCATGACATTCCATAAAGATGATAAAATATTGTGAATTCATGTCCTTGTCTCCCTAATGAAATGATGACTTAAAGGTAACCTCCACAGATATTTCAAAGTCATCATAACTAAGATAAAACTATGCAGGAATAGTGCATGATATTACACTCCAACATTCTTGGATAAGCAAAATTTCCATATCAGATTTCTGTAGCATCATGCCCCAGTTCCGCAATCCAAAGCCTGTCTGTCCCCTCTCTGTCTTGAAGCCAGACTAAATGGTAATCAATCCACATGATATCAAAGTAGCTACTTTTTAACATTGAGCAATTTTGTTCACAATGACCTCATCCTTTGCTCATGAAGTCAATGGGAGATATCTTAGTGGCCTTCCCTGCATGGGCAGATCTGGGATTTTGAAAAGTGGGTACAGATGGTGGGGCACGTCATCACATATAATGCAACATATCATTTGCTCCTGTTAAAGAGAAACTAGAAGCTCTACTAATATGCTAGGGGATTAGCACTATACTATTCTTTTTAAAATCAAAGAAAAAACAAATATAAATATTGAAATGTGTGCTCATTTGCTAGATTATATATACAGTTTTTAAAAGCACAACAATCTAGACAAAAAATAGTCAAAAGATATTGTGTCATTAGTCCTGTAGTCATTATAGTTAAATGTATATCTCTTATTCAGATTCATAAACCAAAATCTAGGATTCTTGACAGTTCCTCCACCTTCATTTACAATCATTTCTACATCTGAGTTAAGTTTGTAACTAGAGCTAGAAACAGATGGCAGGACTGTGAAATAGAAGAGAGACATTGCCGGGAATAGCTAAGAATTGCACAACTGCAGACTAAAGGACAGTTTGAATAGTGGGATATGGAGACAACTAAAAAAGATAAAGGGTCATTAAAACCTGTGGTGTGGAGGGAGATTAGCAGGAATCAGAGAGATGATTATAAGCCATGAAGTCAATTGACTCTGAAGTCAACCTGGAAACCATTAACTCTCTCATCACTGCCTGAACAGAAATACCAACCTTCCCAGGCTGTTGGTTTTAAATTTTGGGTAGAGCAGGAATAAAGGAGGGGTGGGATACAACTGCACCATTTCACACCCTCTGAATCTGCCTCTGCTCCCCTGTCAGCAAAGCTACTGTCTTCAGGGCTGTGTCTGCTGCATTACAGTGTGTAGACAGCCCTTCAGGATACACCTTCCTGATTCCCAGTCTGTCTGGTCAGAGCTCTTTTGACCGGATCCTGTAAAAATCAATTTGTCCAGTTTGTGTTCCTTATATAGGCCAACAATAACATTTCCAATCCCACTGGAACCTTTAGCAAACCAATCAGCAACTCCTCTAAAGGAATAAACTTATTTTTCAATTCTAACAGGCCACTCCTACAGGCATTCACCCACTTAGCAATGGCACGGTACTATCAATGTATTTATTTCATCACCCACCACTGCACTCTGCCCTCTAGATCACTAGTGAGACCATTCAGAAGCAGAGGTCCATATTGCTGCCCTGTCACACCCATTAATTGCTACCAGCATTAGCCAAATTTAGCTTCATGTTATGTTATAGAGCCAGTTCCTAAACACCTAGACCCTGAGTTTGGGACAATTTGGTCACACTTTGGGAAAGGAACAGTGTGAAAGTGATGTGTGAGACACATCTGCAATGATATGACCATTCCTGACTTCCCACTTCATCAGAACCCAGGAGCCTCTTGGCAGACTCTGGGAAATAGCCATGAGACAGCAGCAGGCTGGCCTCTCAAGGGAAAACACCTCATTGCTGTATTTGAGGTACTTATTACTCACTCTACCCTTCTCCCAGCAGCCTTCAGTCACGTAACTGTTCACACTCAGTGAAGGCCAGACAGACTCTCTGGCAGACTCTTTGGCATCATTTTTTCAAGCCTGATTAATAGGCCCAACTCTCCTCCAGTTTGAGCTCAAGCAAATACCATTATCTCCTGTGTAATGACTCAGATATTGTATTGCTACATCTTGTTGGTAATGTCAGATCACAGGCACCAATAATAAAAATGAGCATGTTACCCGGGCATGGTATTAACTATGAAATTAAATCTGTATTTATTGCCTTTAGCCATTACCCTCAAGACTCTTCCAGAATAAATGTTTTTAGTTCCTTGCAGGAAGATTCTGGCATTTATAGGCCAGACATTTCTAAGCAGAATATATACCCTGTCTATATAGAGAGAGTGATATTATGTGTGTGTATTGCCATACCATGTGATGTCATGGGAGATAAGGTAAGCTCCATGTCTTACACCTCATTATGTTGTGCTGAGATGAAATACCCATGATGCCCTGCCTCTACAAAGAAAACATTTGTTCCTGAGCAAGTACATGCTATAAATATGGCTCAAATATATTTGTCTTAATATTTTTGGCAAACACCTGGGAAAGCCAAGTCCATGCAGCTTGTGAATGAAAAAGGCTGTTAGTGGGAAAGGCTCAGCATCCCCCTAACATTGAATGTGCACCTGGGTACTCCATGGAAATAGGTAACTTCAGGACTTTCTGTGTGGTATTTCTCTGCATAGACAATGGGAGCTAGTGCTTATTGTAATTAATAAAGTTACTGTTTGTATTGCATTACACTTGTTGTCAACTCCCTGCTATAAAGTAGGGGTCAGAAAAAGTTCTGGTCTTAAAATAGGAGCAAGGGGATCCAGGCAGAGACATCACTGAGGTAGGGCAGGTCAGGTACATTAAAGGCAGGACAATAAAGGTAGGGCATTAAAGGTAGGACATATAGTGCAGCAAGAAACCTTTTTGCCTGCCCCCCTCAAATGTGAAGCTCCTCCAATTGGCAAAAGCCCCTTTTGCAGTATTTGCCCCCTTTTGGGATGCTTTCTCTTTTGTACCTTTTCTTCCTTCCTCTCTCTCTTTGTCTTTTCTTATATTATTATTTTTATATAAGGTGTACTTGTAGTGAAAATAGAGCTTGTAGATGCTTTTACAAATGTACTTCAAGTTTAAAAGTAAGTTGTACCATGTAACAATGTTAATAAGGGCAGGAAACTGTATGGAGCAGGTCCCTGAATGAATCATGGTCGATTGTGTAACACAGTAGCTAGTCTGGATAAACAAGTTAACAAGTGGCAATTAACACCGGCAAAACTATAGACCAGGAGGATGAAAGAATCAATACAGAGCCAGGAACTCCCTGAAACTTCACTGTTAAAGGTAGGGGAGCCCCGGTTTGAACTAATTAATGCTGGAAACAGACTCTTGGGGCTGAAATAACTCCTGATCAACCACTTACACAGCTCTGTTCATCACGGCAGTGAATCAATCAAAATTTATCAACGGACTCCTGAGACTGCATGTACCTGTGGACACGAGTCCTGGGGCTGACAGCTGCCATCCAGCAGCTACCAAGAGGGACATCCCTAGAGATCAATGACCCCTGGATTGGGTAAACCTGAGAATTGGGGAGTCACCAAAGTCTGCCAGAGAGGGATAAAAGGCAGCGAAGAATGACCCCCAATGGTGTCCTTTTTGATCTGACCAACACCCTGCCTGTCCAGCCAGAAGGACCAGCTGGTGACCCCCTTCTGAAGCAACATCGCACTGAAAGAAGCCTCGACTGGCCACCGACAGCAGACTTCAGCACTTGGGGATAGATATATCTTGACACTGGTGCCTAGTGTTCATAGCTAGCTACTGTGAGTGTGTGCGTGAATGTGTGTGTGTTTGAGGGGTTCAGCACTAAGGTTTATGGTCTGACTTTTGCATCTGTTCAATAAACTAGAATTTGATGATGATCCTGTGAGTTGGTGCTTTGTAGCCAACATTATCTGGTGGAGAATGCTGGCAAAATTGATTGGTAATTGTGGAGACAGTGTCTCCTGACAGAACCCACATCTGCAGAGGAGTGGGCATTTGGTTATAGTCACCCCAGGGGGTGGGCTTTGGTTATATGCCCGATCTTCAGGACAGAGGAAGGCAGAACTCAGGATTTAGAAACAGACAGAACCCATGTCCGACCTGCAGGACAGGGGAGGGCCACAGCTGTGAGGGAGTGGGAATTGGTGAGGGGATTCCTGCAAAGAGTTGGGAGTGGGAGGGCTCAAGGAAACTGACTCTTGGGACTTGTTTGTTTTGTTTAATTTTGTTTTCATTGTTTGGAAATAGTCCATGGGGGGTGGGAGGGCTCAGACTTGTTGTTGTTTTGTTTTGTTTTGTTTTGTTGTTGGGGGGGGTAAGGCTTCAAGTATGTTGAGGAAAATGTCCCTGTTTAGGAAAAGGGCCCCTAAAGTGGGAGACCAAGAGGCTAGGTGGGTATGGAGTGAGGCAATTTCCACCCGGCATAAGAAAATTCTGAAGGGAGGACCCAGCCCATGGAGGGAGGATGTCTGCACCCCAGGCTTCTCCACAGGGGACATGGAGAACCAATTTGAAAAATTCTGCCTTTGTGAGAGACCCCCAGCTCAAAGACAACACAATGCCTTAGTCTGGCTACTGTGGCATGCTGTAAAAACAGCAGTTGAGGAAAAAGCTCAGTTGGCCTCTGAAATTGAGGAAAAGGAGGAGCAAATCCAAATTCTAAAAGATAAATGTGTACGATTGGAAACCAGTAATCAGACTCTAAAGGGTTGTCCCAGAATTTGGAAAATGAGAATGAGCAATTGAGAAAGATAAATCAATACAATGCCTGACAATCGGAATTACTGGGCCAAGAAAAGGCTAGCTGAGAAGCCTTGCAAAAATTGGTAAAGACAATGGCTAAGACCAAGCTGAGAAGGGAGACAAAGTAAACCATGGCCCCTGTCCACCATTAGCCACTTGAAAAAGGAGCTCCAGGACTGCAGCTTGCAAGTAGCAGCTGTCATCTGGGTAGACCAAGCCTGAGATCCAGACATCCCCTTCAATCCAGGAGAGATTTGGGGTGGGGAGATGTGCAAAGACCCAGAGGACACAGGGGACCACTCCTCTAAAGACCCTAAGTCTGAAAAGGAGAGCACCCTGGTACCTGAGGTGAGTGCAATCATGCAGACCTCTGTTACTCAGGATGCACAGGGCAACCCTAGGGAGACCACGCAAGTGACGGTTCCCCTTAGTGGAGCTGGTCTAGCCACCCTGGGTAAGACCCTGGGACCTGCTAACATTAGGAATTTGGAACACTGGTTGCAGAAATCTCTGAATGTAGTGGAGTGCGAAACCCTGAGTACCCGTGAATGGCACCGCCTATTAAGGGCTTATGCCACCCTGGAGGTTCAGGCAGCAATGATCCTTGAGAGTGGCTTTGGGGTAGACACTATTCCCTGGGGTGTAATGGATTTGAGAATTAATCTAGAAAGGAAAACATTTAAGGGACAATTTGGGGCAAGTCACCAGACCCCTAGGGAGCCTGTGAAGGACTATGTAATCCAGTGTGTCATGTTGGGGTTGCTATCAGGGTGGGTGCTGCCCCTCAACAGGGCAGGCAAGTGGACACATGATATAAGAGATTACCCCCTGGGTTTTGGAAGGAGGTGCAGGAGGGCATGCACCGGTCTGTAATTGGGCTAATGGGGCCACTCTGAGAAGCCCGGAATTATGCTCTGGGGCAAGTCCTAACCTGGGCTCAGGATTCAGAGTGATTAGTTGGACAACAAGGGGGGGGGGAGGGGCAGTTGCAGCCACCCAGTTCAAAGAAAAGTCCAATGACACACCAAGTTACATGGTTACTTACTCCAATGACAGTGCATACCCCAAATCTGTCAGGAGAGCTGGGGGTCTAAATCAATGCCCCAGCCTGCACTGGGTTAACTCAGAAGTAACAAGGGAAAGAGAGGGGGACAATGGGATTTGGGCAGCAGTGTGGAAATTTTTAATGCAGCACAGGGAACCCAAAGAAAAGTGGAATGGGAAGCCTTTGGCCAAGCTGCTTATCAGGATGGCAGAGCTGAGTGCAGCAGGAGCAGCACCTTCCCAGTCTAATAGAACTGCAGCCTTAGCACCAGTCTCTGAAGAGCACTGACAGGTGGGACCCATGACCGAAGCCCAGTCTCATGGGAAAAGTTGGGGACCTTCAACTGGGATCCGGGAGGGAGACCCAGAGTACCCATTACGGTGGGAACCCAAGGGCATACCAGTGTACTTCTGGATACCAGAGCTGCACTAAATGTATTTGGAAGAAAATGGGACCTGAAGCAGTTTGAAACCAATCAAATCATATTGCGGTCCTTCATGGGGCAGGCTGTGTGTAAGGGGGTAACTGCATGTATCCAATTCCCAGAGGGACCCCAAGAGGTCAATATAGATGGAGTTCAACAAGAGGACCCCACTGAACAGTTGATTCTGGGAGCCCCCTTCTTCAACCGGGAAAGCTGGATCCTGGATCTGGCCAATGGGGTTATGTGGCAGATAGGGGGGCCCTTGCCACCGGGGTATTCAGCACAAGCTGCTGCAGTGAGAGCCATAAGGGAACTCCTTGAACAGCATAATCCATGTGAAAGGAAACTAAGGATCTACACTGATTCAAACTTCTGTGCTAATGCTCTGCTACACAGGGTATACAACTGGAACAAAGCTAATTGGCATACTGCTGATGGCAAGGAAATTGCTCAAAAGACAGATTGGCAGGGAATTTGGAAATAGATTCAAAGATATCCCTCCTCACTATGTATTCAACATGTTAAGGGTCATCAAAAGGCTGATACCTTAGAAGCCGAAATGAACCAGTTAGCAGATGCTGCAGCAAAGAAAGGGGCACAGGAGGATATCTCAGCAATACAAACCCAGTCCTCAAGCCACCAAAATTGGAAAATTCAGGAGGAGTATGCTGTTCATTAGGGAACTGGGGAGGTTAGATGGGTAACACCCCTGGATTGCAGAGAGGAAATTATTAGTGCCTGTCATTGTCTCAGACATGAAGCACCCACCCTTCTTGGCTACCAGGAAGGAACAGGTCTGTGCCATGGGAAAATATGCATCAGATGAGCTGATCAGTGCTCACTCCAATGTTGAGGCAGGGAAAGGCCAGAGAAGTCCTTGACTTACAATGGCCACCCTCTTATAGGTAGTCACCCCACTAGTCTACAAAGACCTGCATTAAAGCAGGCACACACCTCTGACTAATTTACCTGATCCCTTTCCCCTACCCTCCTGAGCCAATTCTGTTTTGTTTTGTTTTGTTCTTAGTGCTAAAGCTTTCAACATGGAGATCCTAGGTCTGTGAGGAATCCTTTCCATGTGGATCCTCCCACTTACTGCCAGCATTCACTGTGATTCAAACAGTGAACTGACATTACAAAGCAAAGGTGTCAAATGCTGTCTGGAGGTGGCTAGCTGTGATGCCAGCCTGGAAGGCATCCAGGACCTACAGTGGCTGACCTCTCAGCAGAAAGGTTGCAAACTTTAGGCAGCTCACTCCTGGCAGATTTGGAATGGCATAAATTAATTTAACCTGCATGATTCCTCCCACAAGGACATTTGGCTGTCAACTTCACCCATCCAAAATATGAACCCATAGACTTTACCCTCAATGCCACCAGCTGCCCTGAGGAATGTCCCCTATCCAGCGGTGGCACCCTAGTGTATGACTTCTTGTTATCCAGCTCTGGACTATGGGAAGCTTCTACTTCCAAGGACTCCCCAACCCTAGCCACAGAAATCATAATCCACAACAAAGCAGAAATTCATGAGATTGGACCTTTCATAGTAAAGCAGGATATCAGTAAACCTTTATTGACTAATATGATACAGTCCCTGTGGAATGTCACTACCAATCTGCAGTCCCACAGCATCACCCAGTTGTATCAACATTGTGCCAATTATGTCATCCTCCTAAGTGCAGAACGGCAGGCAACTCAGCAGGTCACGTATGAGCCCTCCAACAGCTCTGAATCCAGTGGCCCACAATGCCAACGATCACTAGACACGGGGCTGAGAGCAATTGGGACTGGCACCAATGTCCTTAATAACATGAACACAGAGATGCTCTGGAACAGATTGGCAACTGTGGGAAATCTGCTTCACCACTTGGACGGACCTACAAGGGACAATTTTGAAACCTCTATTCAGCTAAGTGTCTCTATTGCCTCCCTTATGCAGTGGATGACTCAAGTAGCTTCCCAGGATTCCTACACCCTAAATGAAGCAATCATAGCTCTAGGGCAAAATACCTCTCTTGCCCTCATGTGTACCCAGGCCCAGGTATGGTACCTAGATGTAATTAAGGGTATCATACTTCAAGGCCTGAAAGGACACATCCCCCTAGAACTACAAAATCTGTTAAAAAAGGAAACCAGGCAGTCTCCACAGTTAACCCCTTATAACTGGCTAATACAATTTGGGTTTGATCCAAATTTGTGGTCCATCAATCTTATAAACATGGGGGTGGCTAGTGGTAAAATAAATCAAGTATTCCCAATGATAACATTGGGAAGCCGAGTCAATGACACTTTCATGATCCCACAAACAGGCAAACATTGGGCTCTAAAACAACCTAATGGCCAATTTAAAGCCATCACAGTCAATAACTGTGATGATGTTGACTCTAGTTTCCTTTGTGAAGAACTTATGTTACAGTCCCAAACCCTTTGTTTTGACCCTGATTTTTCAATTTGTCCCTATGTAATGTTCTAAGACCCCAGTGCTCAATCCCTACTTGTCATTGGTTTTGGATGTGTTTGTCTCCGTACCCTTTGTCAACCCATTACAGTGAATGAATTTTATATTACTGTCCTGCAACACAACATCTGTCTATGTAATGTCAGACCCATCACTGGGTGTGACATTCAGTACAGAAAGAGGACCATGGTACATCGGTCAATCACCCCACAGTACAGCCTTTTTAAAATCTAAACTTACCCCAGTCCACCTAGGTATATCCCCCAAGACCTCAGACATGCTGCCATACACCCAGAACTCCAGCAAGCCCTGCAAACATTACAGTCCCAAGCCAACAAAACCTATACTATCATCCAAACTAATAACCACCAAGTCACCCAGGTACTCACCAAAATCAAAGAAGTCACTCAGTACAGCCCCCGGGAAACCCTCCTGGGCTGATCCCCAACTACCACTAGTATCCTGAACCTCATGATGCACCCCGTTGTAATACTCTTCACCCTAATGATCATTTTAACACTCCCAATTATATTCCTGTACTGTAAACTCATTGCCACCCTACATACTGTACATACTGAAATAGATGAGGCTAAAGCATTAGGCCGACTATTATAGTGACATCACCCAGACGGGTGATGTCAAGTGTGGGGAATAATGTAGCAAGAAACCTTTTTGTCTGCCCCCCCAACCCAAATGTGAAGCTCCTCCACTGCTTTTGGGACACGAATCCTGGTGCCCATTTGTCTGCACTGGGATCTAAGTTATAGCCATCAGTTACGCGTATCCAAGTGGGATGAATAAGGTCTGGAATGCTGAAGGTCCAGCTGCTCAGCAGGAGTCGCCACTGTCACAGGAACACTTTGTTAATCCTGCAGGGCAGGTGGAATCTGCAGACTGTATTGTACCTTGTGCCAAAGACCTTGAGTGATGTGAAATTCTCCCTATGCAGATCAGCACAGCCTAGGTACCACTTCATTGAGGCCTTGATTATGAAAATGATGTATGAGCCTCAGGATGGTCTTTGTACATTATGTATGTCACTCCTAGGATAGCCAGGCATAAACCCTTGTAAAAGGAGGGTCAAGAAGCTTCTTCACATGATTGTCAGGACTTGGTTAGTCTTCATTTATGGTTTACAACAAACAAGAGCAACTAGAATAGAATTTCCACAAACTGCATAAAATCATCAGGGATTTGGCACCCAGACTCTGGCTTCCTTTGCCATGTGGGCACCGAGCATACATCTGAAACAGGGACCAGTAACTCCTGCTACTTTAAGGCAAAAGTGCAGCAGGATAGCTGTACAGACAGGTAACCCAAGCAGCCAGAGTGGGGCAGGAGGAGCTTGGCCTCTGAGGCTTCAGTCCTGCTGCAACATCAAAAGGTAGTTTGAATCTTCATGACTTCGACTCAGCTTTGCTTCCTGAAACATGGTACTCTGAAGCCTTGAATCTGTTATTGCTATAGTTTTTCATGCTGTAAGTGTTCCTGCTGAAAACAGTTTCACTAGAGCAATTTTTTTCACATCGTGAGTTGTGACGTTAAATTTTTATTTTCATGTAGGAAATGCCATAACAAAATGTTCATTTTCTTTTGACTTAAAGTGTAATTTCATTTTGGCTTTTTAGTTTAAAAAAATAAAACAAAATGACATTTTAAATTAAAATGCCACTTTCAAATGGATTCAAAATTAAAATAATTGTTTCAAACTTCCATGGGGAACACCAGTGTATTTTGACTGAAATATTTGAAAGAAAATGTTGTTTGAAATTTCACTCAGGATATTTTTTGGGTTTTGACCAACTTTAATTATTGTATTCTTTGAAAGACATTTTCTTCCTATCCCTCAAATTCTCTGTATGTTTCCTTTAGCACAGCATATGCCTAAATGCATCTGAAATCTTTAGGCCTGGGAACTGGGATTGAAATCCTACAAAAATTGCATTCTGAGGAGGTTTTCTGTGATAGAATCTAGCAAAAATGGCCATTCTTACCCATACACCAGTAACTGCAGGGTCCCCTGTGGTAGAATCCTTGTCTACCACACAGAAGACTTGGGTTCAATTACCAGACACTTATACAACTACAGCCATGGAGGGCCAAAACATCTGGATTCATTCTGGTCTTTGGATTCTGTCGCAGTGGCCTACTAAATGGAGAATGGAAGGTCTGAGCAGCCTCCACTCCTCCAAAAACATTCCTGCCCAGGCATATGCATTGATGGTCTGGATGGCTCACATGCATGTACTATGATCCAAGAGGATCAATGGTTGTCACCACCACCACCTGTAACTGTCCCATAGTGATACAACACAGGGATAGAAAATGGGAAGCTCTAAAGTATATTTAGGAACTTGCTTAATGCACTTTTGGTCCCCAAATGCTAAAATGCCTACATTTATAATCATGTTGGTTTTACCTGGTGTCACTACAATGCTGAGATAAGTTTTCCTTCTGCCAAGGTGACCTGAGTTGTAAAGAAAAAGTGGTGGGCACTTACTTCTAATCCTTCAAATGTTGCCTTTCCACAAGATTTTAGTAGTTTTAACTAATTGAGAAGTTTGAAGAGTCTTTTTAAGGTTGTTTGGCTGGCTTAATTTTGTCTTTTCAGAACTTAACATATTTAGATGCCAGTTAAATTTAACCTTAACTGAGAATGTCCTGGGTTTGAGTGTTTGGTTTTGTGAGAAATGCAGCAAACTTGTAACTTAATTACCACAAATTATTGAAATACACTCAATATTAATTTAATCTTTTTTCCTCCTGTTGGTCTGGGGATTTTCCTTGTTATTTTTTAATTAAAAATCATATATGAATATTTAAATAAACACAGATCTCCAAGAGGATTTCACTATGGATATTATTGATGCCTCATAGCTTTAAGCCATTATCCCAAGGGCTTATATATATACTAGCCAATTGCCCATCAACAATGATGGGGAGGGGGCTGGGATGGAGTGCCACAACCTAACGCCCCATGCTGCCGCTGTTCTGCCTTTTGCAGGGAGTGGGGTGGGGGAGCCGAGAGCAGCATTGGTCAGCTGGTGCATGTGCAGCCTGCAGAGGGGCACCCCTGCCCTCACTCCCTGACCCTGCTCCTGGGAGCAGGCTGAGGTGGGGGGCAGGGAGGCACTGTGGTGTGGTGTGGTGTGGTGTGGTGTGCTGCTTGGGACCAGTAGCACCCAGGGTGTGCCCCACTCCCTTATCCCCCAGCCATCTTTCCCCTGAGCTCTCCCCACAACCCCCAAGCCCCACTTACCTCCAAGCTTGAATGATGAAGGGCGAGCCTGAGCCTGAGCCCAGCGGATGACTGAGAAGGCTCCACCCATCCCTCTCTCCCTCTTCCCCCCCACTCTGGACAGGGCTGGGGGCTTCCCACACTTTCTGCAATGAACTCTAGCAGGCTGGAACTGTACCAGCCTGGAAGAGCTCTTTGCAAAAGCAGTGAATCCACAGATTTCTCTGCTGAAAAGGGAAATCTGCATTTTCTCTGATAAAAACAGGGAATCCATGTTTTATCCATTTTTCCATGGGAAATGGTAAACCCAGATCCCTGCTAATAAGTGACGTTCAAGCGCTAATGAGTGTACAAAACAGAATTCCTGAATGAATACATCACGTATTCCACCAGTCCAAGGGACTGGTCTCCCATGATGGCCTCATGGGAGAATTGGGAGAATGCCACCTTGACCACTTTACAATCAAGGGGCTAGGCAACTGGCTGTATGGTAGGACCCAAAGGGTATTGATTGATGAAATTGAGTCATTACGGAGAAAAGTGACCAGTGGCATCCAGCAGGGCTCAGTACTTTGACCAGTGCTCTTCAACATGTTCACTGACGATTTGGATTTGGGTATTAAAAGCAAACTTGCAAAGTTCGCTGACAACACCAAACTATGGGGAAGCATTGTCATGCTTGAAGACAGGCTGGCAATACAGGCTGACCTGGACAGGCTTGCGAGGTGGGCGGACCTCAACGGAATGTCATTTAACGTGGAGAAATGTAGAGTGCTCCACCTGGGGAGAAATAATCCACAACACACTTACAGGCTTGGCAGTGCTACACTTGCTTGCACCAGAATTGAATGAGACCCAGGTGTCATGATAGACAACAAAATGAACATGAGCCACCAATACTACGCTGTAGATGGCAGAGCTAATCAAACACTGGCATACATCCCACTGTGTCATCTTGTGCAGGACAAAGGATGTCATCCTTTCACTCTGCTAGAATACTGATGCATGATAATGTGCAGTTAGCTTTGCTGTTGATTTTGTTCACCTTGGAGTCCATTATGACTCCAAGATCCCTTTCCACTCTTGTACTACTGAGAGGGTCATTTCCTAGCCAGTATATGTGCTGGATATTCTTATATCCTAGGTATAGCACTCTGCATTTGTCCTTGTTGTATTGCCTCCTATTCTGTTCTACTCACTTCTCTAACCTGTCTAGGTTTGCTATTTGAGCTGGAACTTGAACTCAGATCCCCCACATGATAGCCAGAAACTCTACCACACAACTACCAGGGCTGGTGCTATGTTAAACTGCAAGGGGTCTTGAGCTTCCTGGAGCCCTGGCCTCATGCTGAGCTGCCTGGCCTCTGATTGGAGGAGCTGGAAGCAGGGTTGGGAACCTCTCAGGTTGTTGCTCAGATCCTTGCTGGAGCTGGGGAGCCTCTCCTGCTGGCTGCAGCCTCTTCTTGGGGATCCTGGAGCCCAGCAGGGAGCCTCTCCTGCCAGCCACATGTTGTGCTGCTGAGGGTCCAACTGCTGCCTGCAGGTCCCACTCCTTCAGGCTCTTCTGGGGCAATTGCTCCTGCCCCGCTGGCCCAGCTCTTACCAGCTCTTTGAAACTCCTTCCCTGTGGTCCCTCACTGGTCTCCTCTGAGTCAGCTGTGCTTCCCCTTTTATCCCCCTCCAGGTGACCCAAGGGGCCAATCAGGAGACATGGAGGGTGAGTCTCTGGGGCCCGATTAGTGAGGAAAGGGAATCCCAAATCCTCCAATCATCTTTTGCCCTTTCAAAACCCCTGGGTTAAGTCACTGCCAGCTAGCCTGTCACACAAATATTTGATTGGTGGAGCCCACCTACCAATCACATTAAAACACATAAACTACATAAACCCCCTTAAAGAATACCCCTATATATAGCCTTTAACATGACACTCAAAATAGGGAGTGCACTCAGCACCTTCCTGAGGAGCTTCCCTGAAGCCTCTCCTCTTTAGGGCCCTGGCATGTGGACATGCCCCTCCTGCAATGGAGGGTGGAGGTGGCAGACCCTCCTCACCCATGTCAGCCTTCCCTGTGGGGTCCATTTCCCCAGCAACTCACGCTTCCTCTCTGGAGAAGTCAAGCCTTGTCCCCTGGTGGCCAATCCTGCAAGAGCCTCTCCCCTGCAATGCTTTCTGCTCTCCTTGACAGCCTGGTGCCCTGCACTGGGCACCCAGGGCTCTCTCTCTCTCTCTCTCTCAGGAGCCAAGCCCTTGCACTGGGGGTCTCATACCAGGGGTTAGCCCCTTTCCCAGGCCCTGCTCCTCTTTTAGTTAAAAGTGGATCTGCACTGCAGGACTCCAGTCACTTGGCCTAGGGCTGGGGCTAATATGTGCAGCCACAATCTGCTTCCAAGGTGGTTCTGTGTGCTGATCTGTGCACCGGGTGAGGCCCAAGTAGCCTTGAACTGCTCCCAGGGCCAGTTCTCCACGTGATGATCTTCATACCAGCTGCGCAACTGCTTGCTGAGTTCATAGCCTCAAGCTGCCTCGAGTGGCTCCTAGAGCCTGATCCCTGTGTGCCAATTCCTGCACCATTGAAGCTCAAGCAGGGTCCTGAGGATGGCCATCTCTGGAGCTCCTCTCTCCTTGCTGTCCCTCGGTATCTCTCCCCATTCTGCTGAGTATGCTCCCCTTTTATACTCTTCAGAGGCTCCACCCCCGAAGTTCTCCGGACCTGGCTGGCACAGTTCTGATTCAGGTCCAGCTGCTCCTTGCTCCCTCCCTTTGGAAAAGAGCGGGGCATTGCTTTCCTTGTACTGCCTCTGGATTGGTGGGTGGGCTCCACCAATCAAACAGCAGACCCTCGATTCTGGGATTCAACCCAAGCTCTGAAAAGGTAAGCCTGCTACATGAACAATTAAATATAAGCTCCAAGACCTGGGTTAATCTGCACCACACAGTGCAACAGAAAATATAAAAAGTCCACAATCAACACCCTCAAGCACGATTTAGTTCTCACACTGTACTCCCTTCTTCCTTGGAGAGACCTCCTCTCCACACAAACGATTCCCCCTCCAGGCCCTCTCTCTCACTTCCTTTTCCTGTTCTTTTTTATTTCTAGGTCAGCAGGTTAACTTTCTCTCCTGTTCTGATTGATTGAGCCAGTTGTGGCCTTAGGTGCTCCAGGTTGCTGTCTGTTACAGCCACTTCTCTGTAAAACCCCATCTTTCTCTGACCAAGTGACCTCCCAGGCCTGCAGAGAGTTGTTTACATAAATCCATGTCCCTTCAGGAGCCCTGGTCGTTTGATGCTTTGTGACTGCTAGGAAGAGACCACCTGACCAGTTCAGGGTCCGGGCTATATATCTATATCTATATCTACAGCAAAAGCTTTGTTATCTGGCACCCATGGGGAAAGTTGGGTGCTGGATAACCAAATATGCTGGTTACCTGAGAGGCCTGAACAGTCATCTCTGCCTGTTTGGGACTCTGCCCCTCCCACTGCGTCTGGAGCACCACCACCCCTCCCTGGAGTCAGTGTGTCAGGGGACAAGGAGGGGAGCCCCGTGCAGGCTGCTATGCCCTGGGCTGTGTGGGCTTGGCCACACAGGCTGCTTTGCTGCTGTAGGGGCTCAGTGAAACTGGAAGAGCCATGGTGGAGCCCTTCAGTTTCACTTTTGCCACATTGAACAGCGTGCCAGTTAATGGAACATGCTGGTTTGTAAGGTGCTGGATAACTCAGCTTTTGCTGTATTTCTGTATCTATGTATCTTAAGCCTGAGTCCTCATCCAGTCAGGTGAGTCTCTCATTAGGCCCCTGCGCCACCTGCAAGAGGTCTCTCAGGATGCTTCCTCCCTCAAAGGAGCAGGGGCACCCCAGTGCCCTGCTACAAGGTGGGAATGCTCAAGCTGGAATTCACATGACATCAGAAACTCTGCCCCTGCCCCCAGCCACATGATGCATGGCATCAGAAACTCTGCACTGGCCACATGACATGTGACATCAGAAATTCCACTCCAGCCCCTGGTCATATGATGCATGACACCAAAAAACTCACCCCTGACCCCATCACATGGTGCTTGACACTGCTATCACATGGTCTGTAACATCAGAAGGACAGCCCATTCAGGTCCCAAAGCCCACTCCTCATGCTGCAAGACCTGCCCTAAACCACATGATACAGTCACAACCTATCAGACCCCAGACTGCAATGTCAGCTCCAGAATTCCCCACCCCATCACATGATGCATGACATCAGAAGGGTTGCCCAACAGCCCCAAACCACACTCCTCACTCCAGATGTTGCATGGCATCACCCTAGCCCACCAGGCACAGGCATGGCTTATCAGGTGGCAGGGGGTTGTGACCCCTCACCAACTGGTGGGGGTTTAGAGGCCTCAGACTTCCTGAAGAACAGTACTAAACCAACCAGAGTGAGAAGGGAGGTGGGACCTAGGTTGCAAGCCCTCCCAGTCTATCTGCTTTCCCAAGTGGGCCCTCTGTCTGAGACTGCACTAAGGCAGGCAGGGACAGATATGGATTCTCCTACTATGCTAGTAAGACCTCTTGTCCTCACCTCACCACCAAGGCTTTTTAGACACTTGCATAGAAAGCGTTACCATAGTAATAGTTTTGAGGAGGGCAGCCCCCTAGCCCAAAGACTCCCTGAGATGCCTGAACCTGGTCCAGAAGCTCATATGAGCATGCAAGAGATCTGTGAGCCAGAGACCCATGTTTCTGAAGCAGATCTTGAGAATTTGGAAGAAGAGGGTGGCCTTATGCTGGAGCCTGCATGGGAGGAAGAAGTCAATGGGGGAAGCAGCGATGCCAGTAAGAGACTTGAAGCATGGTTGGGGGGGACACTTAGGTTTTCATGGTGGTGGTGGGAGTCATCCCATACAGGGAGGTAGGAATTAGCTAAGGATTGATTAAACTGTGGCTAACTAAGGTTTTTATTTGAACCCCTCTGCAGTAACATGAAGCCTTTTTAATGACTCAAGAAAGCCTACAGACCAGCACCCCCATAAACCTGACACGAGAAAGAAGCAGCTGTTTTTGCCTAGAACAGAGACCAGATGATGATGAAGGTTTTCAAAGACTATTAGGCACTGAATCAACAGTTCCTGTTTCACATCAAGAACGTAAAATCTTCATGAAGTCTCTTATGTGTGTTTCTTTTTATGGTATAATAAAATACTGTTTGAGGATGAGGCTTTTTGGAAAGTGCATAGGTTGTGTTATTGATGTGGTGGGGGAGACGTCAAGATTGTCATGGTTGTTTTACCTGGTTAAATGAAGATGTAAATCAAACAGTTCAGGAACTTTGCCATGAGCAGTGTGTGGCAAGTGTTCTAAATGCTATTATGGTGATCAGATTTGCCAAGAGAATTCTGAGAATTACTGAGAAACATTTAGCTCAGGGGATAGAGCTTAATTGACACTATAAATTATAAAACCCTGATAAAGAGAAGGGTTTAGCAAAAACTGTTTAAAATGTGTCTTACAACTTTTGCTTTTTTGGGGGGTAAAAATAAAATCATTGAAGTAAGACTAAAGCACAACAATTCTTTTCAGCTGGACAGATTATCATTTGCTTCACAGCCTCATATCTCTAAGCATATTCATATGGGGGCATGCTGTAAATATAAAACCAATGAGACTTAGTTGTCACAAGAAATTATAAAACCCCTTCTTAGGATAAGGAGGTTTAGCAAAATAAACCAGTAAATATTGTAAAGGTTTTTTGATGGAAATAAAGACTGATTTAAAAAATATATTGTCAGAGGGTTTGTGTGCTATTCTGCAGAGTGGGCTGTCATTTTTGGGTGGGACAGAGTGGGTGGTGAATTTTCCAGAACCAGGGGATGTGTTGTAAAGATAAACCTACCAGCAAAACGTTAGATGTCTGACCAGAGCTTCTACCAGCAGACCTCTACATATTTTAAGACTAAAGGGATTATCTTTTACCAAAACATTTTTAGAGGTGACTCAGTTTTAAAACAGCTATATTTTACTTTATACATACACGATTTTACTTACTGTATTATTTGATTATTTATTACAGAGAGCTCAGTGACTCTGTTTTAAAACAGTTTGGTATATGCTTTTACTTATGTACAGTACACATAATACAGTAAGTAAAATCGTGTATGTGTACTGTATATAAAGTAAAAGTATATATCAAACTGTTTTAAAACAGAGTCACTGAGCTTTCTGTAATAAATATCAAATAATACAGTAAGTAAAACTGTGTATTTGATTTTTATTACAGAGAGCTCATCTAGTGGGAAAGCCACATGAAATTTTACCACAGCAAGGTAAAAATTTATTTAAAAATGGAGGGGTTATTTGTGGCTGTGTTAACATAAGCACACTAAGTTATAGCATCTGTATGTAACTGTTTATTTTCAAACAGAACCCCTTCTTCTAAAATAGAAAAGCAGAACAACCATACACATTCATGTTTTTATCTAGTAGTAAAAGGTATACTTTCTGAAACCAGGTTTTGAAACTTTATCTGTTTCTTGGGAAGGAGAGATTGGGTGTGTGTGAATTAGTCCCCTTTGAATGCAGATGTAGAGTGTGGGGTTAAGCAAATTTTAAATTTGTAGTGTGTGACACTTAGCTGTACATTTGTGGAAAGTGAATTCTCAGTGCTGAGATGTCAGGTATCCTGTAGGGCTGTGTAAAACAGCACCCGTCCATTTTAACTTCTGTTTCAATGGGACAGTGTTTTGTTTTGAGTTTTGTTTAGTTTCAATACCACCGTTTCATTTCATTTTGTTGAAATTGTTTCGTTGTTTCGACTCTGTTTCAATGTTTTGCTCATAGGCTATAATGGGGAAGCAATAAACTGCCTATAACTTTGTAATTTCTTGCCTGATTTGGATGAAACTTGCAAGGTTGGTAGCCCCTTCTTAGGCTATGAAGTCTGCCAAGCTTCAAGGAGACAGGTACAGGGAAACTGCACCTCAAATTCTTGAAAGCAAAACTTGTATTGTGTGTATAAGGCACAGTAGGGTGAAAACTGTAGGTGTGCTAGCCGCTGCAGAGGCCACAAAGCCTGCCAAGTTTTAAGGAGATAGGTGCAGGGGTTTCTGGGAACAACAGGTAAGTAAGCAGCATAGTATCATTAGCATCTCAGGCGGCCAAACTGTCACAGAGCCTTTCTTTCCTTTCCTGCAGGAGCTTCTTCTCCAGCAGCTGCCAGAGAACTCTCCTTGCCAGCCCCAGCCCTGGGGCTTAGATGTGCTGGTGCTGCTGCTTGTTGTCATGGTGGTGATGGTGGTGGTGGTGGTTATGGCTAGTGCTGTTGGACGGGATTCAGACTCAGGTACAAGCAGTGGCACTGGCACTGCTCCCCTCTCCTTGCTGCCTGTAGAAGTAGAAGCCTC
Organism: Crocodylus porosus; assembly: GCF_001723895.1. Classification (NCBI taxonomy): domain Eukaryota; kingdom Metazoa; phylum Chordata; order Crocodylia; family Crocodylidae; genus Crocodylus; species Crocodylus porosus. The sequence goes on from NW_017728916.1 coordinate 27,269,444, forward strand.
ACGCCTGCTTGTTGTCGGAAAGAGGCTGCGTCTCAGCTTGAGGGGCGGAACTTACAGCTCTCCCTCTGCCCCCTCTTCCGCCCCTCCCTGAAGGCTTGCCAGCTGCCTTTCCAGTACATTTCATGGTGTATTTCACAGTGTCTTGTCTTTGCCTTGGTGTGCTGGAAAATGTATGTGTTCTTCTGTAATGTAATCTGATTTATGTAATATATGTAGATAAGATAACTGTATGTAGGTGTATGTATGTATGTATGTAATAAATAAAATATATACATGTATGTAGTATGTGTTCCTGAATACATTCTATATTATAACATGAAATATATGCTGTGCTTCCCTGCACAGTGAATGGAATGCACACTGTGAGAGAAAGCACAGATTTTTTTTCTGGGGGAAAAGAATCAAAATAGACTAACAAAAACAAAAAAAAAAAAGGATTTTGGGGGAGGAATCAATTGAAAGGAATGAATGAATATAGTAATAATATAAGAGGATATAGAAAGCAAAAGGTATTGATGAATCTCACTTGCTAG
>NW_017728916.1:27270076-27273760 GCF_001723895.1 Crocodylus porosus
TTAACTGACCCCAAGGCAGAAAGCAGCTCATTTCAAACAATGCTGCTTTTTATGCTGTTTTTCCACCCTTCCCCCAGAGCACTGGGATTGGAAGGGACCTCAGAGAAGAATCACAGTCACTGGCCAGCTACACAGTCAATGTCAGAGCAGTCCTTCCCCCCTCTTTCCCCTCCCTCTCCTTACTTTCTGTTTCCTTGGAGGCAAGCCCAGCTTCAGCTTCAAAACTTGAAACATTTCAAAACTTTCGAAATGTTTCAATTGCCCTGGTTTTGTTTTGAGACTGCTTCAAAACCCTTCATTTCATTTCAATTTCACTGTTTTGAGCTCAAAATGAGTCAAAACAGCATCACGATTAAACTGACAGCGAAATTTTGCACAGCCCTATTGTTTACTCACATGCTAATAGTTTATGAGAATTTTCTTCTGGGTTACATTAAGTCTCATAGAAACTGTGGCACATAACAGCTCCTCTCATTTAGGGTAAGAATGAAAAGTTGTTGAACTCTTTTATGGAATAAAGTAGCTGAAGCAACAGGAACTACTACTACAAACACAGGCACATGGCAGGGCATGAGTAGAAGCTGAACTCTGTATGCAGATGGTTTCTCTGGGTTCTGATATAGCAAACAACTGAGCTAAGGCAGTAGTGCTCAACCTTTTGGTGCTGGGGGCCAGATGAGTGGCATGGGGCCAGTCTGGGGGCTGATCAGGCTCCACGTGCCAGGACTGACCCTGCACCACTTCCCTCAGCCTCCAGTTGTCAATTGGATCAGAGTCCTGCCACCTCCCTCAGCTCTGCACTGCCAGATCAGGGCCTTGTGCTGCCTCTTTTGGTCATGCCGAATGAGGCTCCAGGCAGACTCCTTCATCCCTGCACTGCCTCTGCTCAGCCCAACATTGCAGGATCAGCCCACCTCCCCACCCCTCAAATTTAGCATACCGTACTTTCCACCATGGGCCTCCCCACAGGTCTGGAATTTGGCAGCAGAGTACTGTCTCCCCTGCTGCCATATTTTGGAATCCACAGGGACCCCTACAGGCCAGATAGCATGTCTACACAGGTTGGATCTGGCCTGCGAGCTGGGGATTGAGCACCCCCTGAGCTACAGTATTGGTTACTGGAGTATTGATAAGGAAGACAGGAGACAGCAGACAAGCATTGGGATATAGCCTGCAAACAGAGTCAAGCAGGTGAGTTTTCATAGAGTGCTGACTGGACAGATGCATGAGATGATGAAACTTCCTCTTGCTTACTGCAGTTTGAATCCTACTGGGTTCAGAAAAACAGGAATTAAAAGTGCATTCTTTGTCAGTAAGCAGGACTGCATCAAGGGAATGCCTGACACTTATTGGAGACAACCTGCAGGACCCCAAATTTTGACCTACTGCCGATACCTGAAAGGTGCAATGCTGCTGTAAGCAGTGGGATCCAGTTTCCAGGAAGAGAGATTGTGTGCTGATATTTCTCATGCAACAGGACAGAACACATTATTTAAAGAAAACAAAAGTATACAAAAGGAAGTAAACAGGATCTAAAACAAGGACTATATGAAAGGCATTTAGCAGCATCTACAGGTTTCATGTGAAGGCTGAAGAGATGATTTGCAGGCAGAGTTGTATTTGTGCTTTTTGCTATTCCAGAAAACAAACAGAAGTTACATTTGTTGTGGAAATGGCCTCCCCAAACAGCTCTATAGCCATGCTGTAACACACATGCACAGCTGCAGAATGCTTTGAAAGTAGCTGATCATGTGAGAAATTAACCCTCATCTAATGAAGGATCACATATAGATGCTCCACTTTGAAGCACCTTAGGAATTTCTATTCCCTAGGGGCAACCCATCATTTTATCAGGGCTGGGGTGATACAGCCTAGCCCTTCCCCCGATGATGTCTGCAGGAAGCAGGGGGGCAGGCTGCCAGCTGTGATATGCCTGGCTGAGCTGGGGGGTGGGGGCAGGTGGATTGGAGTCCCCCACCTTGCAGCCCCCTCCCAAGCCCCTCCCCTTCCAGCTCAGGCTGGGTAGACCCCAGTCCAGTCCGCAGCTCACTCCCCCTCCTCCTTCCCCCTCCATTCTTGCAGACAGCATCAGAGCTGGGAGCAGGGGGGGCATGGCTAGGGGATAGAGGCTGCAGGAAGGCTCCTCTGTTTGATCAGCTCCAAAGTGAAGCTTTATTCCCCCCCCCAACAGGTGAATGTCTGTCAGGTTGGGGGGGCACTGTAACTCATGGCGCCTGCATGTCTGTCAGCACCCAAAGTGCCCAGGGAGACTGGAAGTCTAGCTACAACACTCCCACACAAGAACAGCAAGACAGATCAGTCATGTGGCATTGGACTTGCCATAGTATTTGAGAAATCCATACTTTTACAACAGTGTCTTTCCATTTCTAATCCAATAAGGCCCATGGGGGAGAAGCTGGGATAGACTAGCTCAAACGGTACCAAAATTGCACTGTCGTTAAGGAAAAATCTTTTATTATTCATTTCAGTTCAACATCATACTCCAAAGAAATGCCTTGGAATATCACCTGAAAGGGGAGTGTCTAACAATCAGTTTAAGTGACCCAAGTCTAATGGTGCTACCAAATTTACTCCCAAGAAAAAAGACTTAGAACTGAATCATATTCCACTTATTGGATGCCTATGTGGACTTAGGTGCCCACGTGTGATCAGATATCACACTGTTCAGGTTCCTGAAAAACATACTAACTTTCATAGTACTCCTTCATCTTCACTTTAGTCTAAGTCATAGAACACAGCAAGAAGGACGAGGACCTACCCTTTTTTTGTATGAGCCACTTTTCACTGACTTGAGCAGGGTGGAAGACAATCACACTTATGTATCTAAGTTCACTTATATGCTGTATAGGTGGAATAGGATCTGGCCTCTAGGTTCCAGATCTGATAAAAGCTCTTGACATATGATTTGGAGCCAGCAAAAAATCTGAGCTGGCCAGGGCACAACTAAAACCTAGAGGGAAAGAGAAAAAAGAAACACCGTCTGAATTGGCAGAGGAACTATTGTTCAGTTAAATGCTAGCACTATAGAAATACTACAGATAAAAGAACTATTTTTATAAATTTAGAGGCCAGACCAGGACATCTCAGGTGTCTAGTGTAGTGGTTCTTAACCTTTTTAGAGTTAAGATATCTCTTGTTAGACTCAAGGCACCCTACAGAAAATGCTAGTTTTTGCATTTCAATCTTTTCCTTTACTATAGAAAAATAATAGTGCAATTCTGCTGTTGCAAGGAACTCAGAAAGACCAGAACAGGTCACAATGTTTTTGACATTATGGTTTCCTATTTGATATCTTTGGGTTTATCTTGTGGATCACATGTAGGTGTTTGCACATCTAACAGTGCTATATTGTGTGGAACCCTGTGACACCCTTGAAAGGTTCTCATGGAAGCTCAGGGGGCCATAGCGCTCTGGATAAAAATCACTGGTCTAGAGAAACATGGTTACACTCATGGGGAATACCAAATGAAAGGCAAAACCTTTTGTTGAGATCTGAGTAGTTAATAATAATAGGGAAACTCTTTGAGAAGACTATCAAGGAGCACATCTGCGATGGGCCGGCTTCAGGGAAGATGCTCAAAGGCAACCAGCATGGTTTCATTAGGGGCAGGTCATGTCAGACCAACCTGATTGCCTTTTATGATCAGGTCACAAAGGCAATGG
>NW_017728916.1:27274719-27287888 GCF_001723895.1 Crocodylus porosus
GGTCTTTAAGAAGAGGCTTGATGCCTACCTGGCTGGAGTCATCTGAGCCCATTTTTTCTCCTGCCCAGGCGGGGGGTCAGGCTTGAAGATCTACAAGGTCCCTTCCGACCCGACTTCTATGATTCTATGATCCTATGACAATGAGCCTGTAGCAGAATATGTGAACTGCAGAGGAATAGTAGGTACTAGCCAAAATATAAGGTATTAGACCAGAAATATTGAAAAAGTTCAGGAATAGGGTACCCCAAAGCAAATCAGCTAAGTGATCTCAAATGCAGAAAATGACTGAGAAACACCAGCTGTCCAAAAATTGGGAAAATAATCAGTCTGGCCTTCATTATGATTAATAATGCCAAGATAAGTGTCTGAAATGATGTCACTACTTATTTTGTATATAATCTATTACCAAGAATAAATGTTATCCATGATACTGTAGCAGATTAAATCTGGTTTCTACCCTGATTTTTAACAGTCTGTACTGGTGAGCAAAAGTGAATCCAAGGGACAAGGAAAAGCTGCTTTCATAGCAAAATGAGGCCTGTGGCAATTTGGAGTGATGGCTGTAGGTTTGTACAATATACCTGCTTGGTCTAAAAAAGACAACATGAAGAGTACGCAAATGGACCTTTCTTGGGCTGTTTGTTATACCTAGATGGTATCCTGGTACATGCAAAAACCTTTGAACAAGAATTCTTACGTCTGTTAATTGTCTGTTGTAAGCATGGAGATGCCTGTCTGAAACCGAACCCCAAACAATATTAGTTGTTTCAGGAAAAGGTAAGCTACCATGGATACATAGTTAACAAGGAAGGAATTTACACTCACTAAAAGAAAACTTTGCCTGTGTACAACTGACCAAATTGTCCAACATTTACAGAAGTAAGGAATTTTATAGGAACAGACTCCTATTACAGAATGGTTATTTATGGATTTGCAGATACTGAAAAATCACTATGTTGTGGGGGGGAAGGGAGGGGCAAGAAAAGGAAATTTTCTCTGTCATCAACAGAGTTTGATCTAGACTGTCTTGACCTTTTTATATTTGAAGCTCTAAGTACTGAAGATAGGTATCAGTGCTTATGAGCTGGGGTCAGTATTATACGAGAACAGAAAGGACTTCTTAGTTTACACCAGCAAAATCTCTAAATGTGTATTTACACTGATATTTAGAGTTGAACCAATCCTTCCCGTGTATATTTTATCTTGAGACCTTTACCACATTGTACTTCTTGATCCTCAAATGTAGCCCTTCTAGAAATCAGTCAGCAAGTGTCCTCTCTTTTCTTCTGTGCTTGGCTCTTACTATAGTTGTCAGAGTGAGGAAATAGGATGCAGAAAGTCTGGAAGTCAGAAACAGAAAGCTGTGGGGGTGCTGCTGGCAGGCATCCTGTTCTTCCAGCCTGCAGTGCCCAAGTGAGTTCTTGCATGGGAATGCAGGTTAAAGGAAGGCTCGTCATCAAACCCTAATGGTCAGCAGAGCTTTCAGGGTCAGGATGGATTGTTGTCTGTGGTTGATGGTGGAGGTAGATGGTTGATGGGTATGTAGCTATTAATACTTGAGGGAGGCTATAAGGCTGACACCAACAACTGGTGTAATAAAGGTTTTCCATAGGGAGAGTAGGAATTTCTGTCAATGATCACCTAGTAGGAACTCCTGTCAAAGGTTAAATCTATAGAATAATTTCAACACTATAGAAGAGTGTTCCCAGTATGTATATGGGAGGAAGTTAGTCATCAAGACAGCTTTTGTTTCCCTGTGATGTTTCTTTAGATTAAGGAAATATAAGAGGCAACTTGTAGGATAGGTTAACAAACTGCAATGCCATGATTTCAGAGTCACACACAGGGCTGGACACATTACCATGTTTTTGCCTCACTCAGATCGTCTTGGGGCAACTATGGGTAACATTCTATTCTTTCCCCGTTGAAACAAATCCTTGTACTTATGCACCCAACGTAACTTTTTCCTGGTTCTACATGGATAACTAAGTAGTTACACAGATTGACAGGAAAAAATGAGGGGGTACACTTGCATTTTGCCCCTAAATAGGTGCCACTCAACTGGAAACCAAAGGTGCTGGATTCTCTTCACACAAAGGGAATTTGAACCTTGGCCTTTCTGACTTCCTAGCACAGCACCCTAACTACCATGACCTAGGCCATCCATTAACCAGGTACTTCTCTGGCATTCCTTTGAAGCTTCTGCCTAGGGCACCCACAGGACAGAGATCTGTGACAGTGATGTAGGACTAGGAGGAGGTAAGTGAGGAGTAAGTTGCTCAGTGAGGTGGCTGTCAGCTTAGAAGGGTGAGAAGCTTGGGTTCTAGCCAGGTTTGACCTCTTTGTGCCTGGCTGAGGCTAGGGTTTGCCTGGAATGTGCTGCACCACAGAATCCACAAAGGAAGAAACCACAGCCCCATCACCTGTGAAGGGGGTGTCTATTAAGTCAGTTCCATCTGATCTAGGACTCAAACCTGGAACAGGCAGTTCATGAGCAATATTGGGACAGAATTAGAGGGTGGACTAAGCTGGGCCTTTCTGGACCCTAAGTTGGGGTGTGGTAATACACAATCTTGGGAAAATTGGTGTAATGATCAATCATGTCATATTTTTGGTCTGTGTCTTGTGTTTTGGACTCTGAAGCAAGATGGGAAGTGGGGAAGTGGAAATGAGAAGGCATTCAGCATTGCTGGGGATGTTGTGACACTCCACCGCACCTGCTTGGATCTTAGTTTGGTGGAGCAGCTGGTGTTCTTGAAAGTGAACCTCTCACTGCTAGAGTTCCCTAAGCTCTACTTGCAGATGGACTGAGTGCCACCCTCCTCACTCCATCTTCACCTATTTCCCTTTTTCATTTTTTTAAAAACCAGTTAATGCCCCAGGAGGCACTCACTGCATCAGCAGCCAGCAGGGGAAGAACATCTCCCTGCTGAGTTTGCTCCCATGCCTGGACAAACTTAGAGCTATGAGCTGGGGCTATGGGAAGGAGGAGGCCCCAGGTCCTGGGCATGGGCCACTAAAACTGTACCCTGCCAGGGTAGGGAGGCCTGGTGGGACTGCTGGTGGTGTGGCAGCCTTGTAAATGCCAGGACCAATGATCCCTTGGTGAAAGGTGGGTAGGAGGTACCATAACCTCCAGCTAACACACATACGCACACAGTCCTGGCTGGGGAAAGCCCAGACATGTCACATCTTTGACATGCCTGAGGCTTGCTGGTTGCACTGGAGTTGTGAGGCTCCATGTGAGCTCAGCTTAACTGCCTGGGATACCAGCTTTTGCACTGGAAAACAATTTGTCAGGCTGAGGAAGCACCTGCAGTTTGTGTGTCTCCTGGTCCTGGAAGGAAGGAATAGCAAAACAGCCAGAGGCTGGCCTGGCATGCAATGCAAGCAAGAAAGCCAGTCAGTGGAAGCAGAAATGGAGGCATCAGGGGGTGAGGGACAGGCTCGGGGGGAGAGCAGGGAGGGTGGGGAAGTAGCAGTGCTGGTAAAGTACAGGTAAAAGTGCAGAAGTATCTGAGGAGTCAGATGTCCAGCAGGTTGCAGTGTGTCAGTATTCCACTGTGTAATCTATTATTGAGTTCATGAGTTTCTGCACCTAGGAGGCTGATGAAGTGAAGTTCATAGGGCCAGCCATGAAAAGTGGTTTGTAAATTGTTCCTTCTCAGGATCAGGTCTGAGAGACTAGAGGTATAGTGTTTTTTTGGTGAGGAATGTGCCCCCACAGGTGGTTGGGTATTGTTGTCTTTGATAGATTCTGGTGTGCAGTTTGGGGGGTACTGGAGATAGTTGGCAGGTTTTGTGTTTTGAGCTGTAGGAAGTTGGCTTCAGTTCTGGTGATGAGGTTAGGTGCCTGTTTGAATGTACAAACCACTTTTCAGAGCAGGGTCTATGAACTGCACTTCATCAGCTTCCTAGGTAGCGGGTACAGAAACTCTTGGACTCAATATAGACAGTGGAGTTTTGACACATTGCAACCTGTCAGACATCTGACTCCCCTGGTACTTGTGCAATTTTACCTGCACTACCACATCCCCTCCCCTCCCCACCTGCCACCCAGCTTGTCCCTCACCCCCTGACACCTCCATTTCCATTTTCCCTGACTGGATTTCTTGCCTGCATTGTATGCCAGGCCAGCCTTTGGATTCTTTACTATTCCTTTCATCCAGGACCAACAGACAAATACCAACTACAGGTGCTTCCTCAGCTTTTTCAACCCCAAAACTTGCTAAAATACATTTCTCTACCTATACAGTAGCCCTACTAAAAAGACACCAGATTGTCTTGCCTGTTGTCATGTGAAGTGGTGGACCAGACTGAGGCTACAGGGGAAGAGGAGACCTCACTGGGGTATACTGCCATGTTGTGCAGAGACCCTAGCACCAGGAAGGGTGCACCTGAATACACACGTCACTCACCCATGTCACAAGTTTTGCCTGCCTGTAGTCAGAGGTGCAGGCCCCAGACCCCAGACTCCCCTTCCACCTATCTCCTTGACAGCTGTCAGGCTTCATGGCCGCAGCAGGGCCTAGCAGGCCTGCAGTAGGGTGCGGCAGGGGTGAAAAGAACTACTGCAGGCCTGCTAGGCCCTGCTGCGGCCAGAAAGCCTGCCAGCTGTGTCTGTCTTAGGGTGCAGCAGGGGTGAAAAGAACTAAGACAGACACAGCTGGCAGGCTTCATGGCCTCAGCAGGGCCTAGCAGCCAGGCCTGCAGTAGTTTTCACCCCACCGTGCCCCAAGATGAACACAGTTGCACAAGCATCCATGTCATGAGTTTTGCCTGCCTGCAGCCAGAGGTGCAGGGCCCCAGAACCCAGTCTCCCCCTGCACCTATGATTTTGACTGCTGGCAGGCTTCATGGCCACAGCTGGGCCTAGTAGTCAGGCCTGCAGTAGCTTTCATCCCCCTGTGCCTTAACACACATACAGTTTCACCTATGTTACGAGTTTTGCTTGTCAGCAGTTTGAAGTGCAGTATCCTAGAAACCCCTGCACCTATCTCCTTGAAACATGACAGGCCTTGTGGCCTCAGCAAGCGATACCACCTCTGCGGTTTTCACCCTGCTGTGGCTTAACACACACACGTGACATGAGTGTTGCTTTCATGATTTTGAGGTGCAGTTTCCCAGAAACCCATGCACCTATTACTTTGAAACTTATAAGACTTCATGCCCTTAGGAGAGGCTACCATCTCTGCAAGTTTCATATTAATCAGCCAAAAAATAACAAAGTTATACATATTTCATTGATTCCTCCTTATACTCAATGGCTTAATCTCTGAATCGGCACCAAATCTTCCAAAGCCAATTCAGCCGAATCAAATCAGAAAAGTGATCCAAATCTCTGAATCGAATTGCTGGCATCCAAATCAGCTGAATCCAAATTGAACAGTTCTCTATTCACACAGGCCTACAAATAACTAGGAAAGAATATAAGAGCATTTTTAGGGCATGCATTGATTCATAGATTCATAGATGTTAGGATTGGAAGGGACCCCAATAGATCATCGAGTCCAACCCCCTGCATAGGCAGGAAAGAGTGCTGGGTTCAGATGACCCCAGCCAGATGCCTATCTAATCTCCTCTTGAAGACCCCCAGGGTAGGGGGGGAGCACCACCTCCCTGGGGAGCCCATTCCAGATTCTGGCTACTCTAACTATGAAGAAGTTCTTCCTAATGTCCAGTCTAAATCTGCTCTCTGCTAGCTTATGGCCATTATTTCTTGTAACCCCTATGAAGTCAGGAAGGCCAAGGTACAATTGGAATTGCAGCTAGCAAGGTATGTGAAGGGTAAAAAGAAGGATTTCTACAAGTATGTCAGTAGCAAGAGGATGATCAGTAAAAATTGTGGGTCCCTTACTGAATGGGGGAGGTAACCTTGTGACAGGGGATGCAGAAAAGGCTGAAGTGCTCAATGCCTTTTTTGCCTCTGTCTTCACAGGCAAGGGCAGCTCTCAGATTATTGCACCAGGCAGCACAGTTTGAGAAGGAGGTGAGCAGCCCTCAGTGGTGAAAGAACAGGTTTGGATCTACTTAGAAAAGCTGGAGGTGTACAAATCCACGAGGGCAGCTGGGATGCAGCCAACGGTGCTGAGGGAGTTGGCTGATGTGATTGCAGAGCCATTGGCTATCTTCTCTGAAAAATCATGGGAATCAGGAACGGTCCTGATGCTTGGAAAAGAGCAACATATATTGATATTTAAGAAAGGGAAAAAGGAGGATCCAGGAAACTATAGACTGGTCAACCTCACTTCAGGCCCATGAAAAATTATGGAGCAGATCCTCAAGAAATCCAGTTCTAAGCACTTGGAAGAGAAAAAGGTGATTAGGAACAGTCAGCATGGATTCATGAAGGACAAGTCATGCCCGACCAACGTGATTGCCTCTTATGACAAGGTGACTGGCTCTGTGGATGTGGGGAGATTGGCGGATTTTGTGTACCATGATTTTAGCAAGGTTTTTGATACGGCCTCCCACAACATTCTCCCAGGCAAGCTAAGGACGTATGGGCTGGATGAATGGACTGTAAGGTGGATAGAAAACTGACTGAAGCATCAGGTCCAGAAGTAATAATTAATGGCTCAATATCTAGTTGGCAGCTGATATCAAGTGGAGTGCCCCAGGGGTTGGTCCTGGGCCAATTTTGTTAAATGTCATCAATGACCTGGAAGATAGCATAGAATGCACCATCAGGAAGTCTGCAGCTGACACCAAGCTGAGGGGCACAGTAGATACGCTGGAGAGTAGGGCTAGGATTCAGCATGACCTAGGCAAATTGGAGGATTGGGACAAAAGGAATTTCATGAAGTTCAATAGGGACAAGTGCAAAGTCCTGCACTTAGGATGGAACAATCCCATGTACCAGTACAGGCTGGGGGCTGACTGGCTGGGCAGCAGCTCTGCAAAAAAGGACCTTGGGGTTACAGTGGACAATAAGCTGAATATAAGACAGCAGTGTGCCCTTGTTGCCAAGAAAGCTAAAGACATACTGAGCTGCATTGGTAGGTGTGTTGCCAGTAAGTCAAGGGAAGTGATTATTCCCCTCTATTCAGCACTGGTGAGGCCACATCTGGAGTACTGCGTTCAGTTTGGGGCACCCCACTACAGAAAGGATATGGACAAATTGGGAGAGTCCATCAGAGGGAAACAAAAATGGTGAGTGGGCTGGGGAACATGACTTATGAGAAAGACTGAGGGAACTGGGCTTATTAAGTCTAGAGAAGAGAAGACTGAGGGGGGATTTAATAACAGCCTTCAACTATCTGAAGGGATGTTCGAAAGAGGATGGAGCTAGACTGTTCTCAGGGATGGAACATGACAGAACAACGAGCAATAGTCTCAAGTTGATGCAAGGGAATTTAGGTTATATACTAGTAAGAAATTTCTCACTAGGAGGGTAGTAAGACACTGGAACGGGTTATCCAGAGCCAGAGTGGTGGTAGAAGCTCCATCCTTGCAGGTTTTCAAGACCCAGCTAGACAAAGTTCTGGCTGGGATGATCTAATTCTGGCTTGTCCAACATACGGCCCATGGGCCACCACGTGGCCTGCCAAGCCGTTTTCTGAGGCCCGAGGTGCTGTGATGGGAAATGAAAGTAAACACTGTTTACTTTTGTTCCCATCCTTTCTCCCTCCCCCAGCCCCTCAGCAGTTTCCTAATGGCTGCTGAAGGGCTGGGGAAGGGACAAGGTTCCCACACGCAGCCTGCAGCGAGCAGTGCCCCACGGCAGCGTCTGGGTATGCACGCAATCTCTGGTGCCTGGACAACTTACTGGGCTTCCTTGAAATCAGGTGGAGGTGGCAGTGCAGGGCCAGGGCTCAGCAGTGGAGCCATGCAGGGCTGAAGCAGGAGCAGGGGGTGGTATGGGCACATGCAGCCGCTGGGGCAGCAAGGGGGGCAGCGGCAGATCAGAGGGTGTCTTTCCCACACATCCCGGGGAGGCTACAGCCGGGAGGATGAGAAAGAGCCCAGATTGGGGTTCCCACACGTGGCAGCAGTTCTCCCTGCCCCACTTTGTGCCTGGGTGCAGCTGCGGCCATGCTCAGCTGAGCCGCGAGTCTCTCTTGCAGCCTCTTGGATGCACTGAGGAGCCCCCATTCCCTCCTCCTTCACCGCCTGCCCGCCCTGTGCAAGGCAGTGAATGGCAGAGGCTGCAAAGTGCCCCACAGGTGTCTCCCGCTGAGACATATCCCTCCACCTTTGATTAGTTTCTACTCTGGCTGATATCTTTTTCACATTTGATCAGTCGATTTGCATTACGCTTTTTTCATTATGCGAAAATGTTTATTTTAGTCAAGTGTTTGGTATTATTTCATTGTTGCTTTTATATTGTTTTTATTTTGGATTTTAAACCACATTTCCAGATCCATTTCATTGTCACTTCCTGCAACTTCACTGGTGTCAAATGTCATGTGACATCACTTCCTGATGTGATACTGCTTCCTGTGAGGTCTTTGAATATGGCTCGCTGGCCTACTAGGTGATAAAAAGTTCATGATCCAGCCCCACATTCAAAAAGGTTGGAGACCTTTGATCTAGTTGGAGATGGGCTTGCTTTGAGCAGGGGTTGGGCTAGATAACATCCTGAGGTCCCTGTGGTGGGCCAGTAGGGGGCCCTCCTGCATTAAGCCACTTACCTCACTGCATTTGACAACTGCCAGGCTCTGAATGCCTCCCTGGGGGTGAATCACATCCAGCCGACCCCCTTCCTGGAGCACCCTGCAAGCCTGGGCATAATGCCACCACCACCCAGGATCTGGGAAACACAGGCCTAGTAGTCCGTAAGGGTGCTTGACCCACTTCAAGAACTTTCCTCACTCTCAAGCACAAATAGTGGTCTCTGTTAGTCAGCTGAATCAAGAGGACCCCAAGGTATAAACTAGGCCCTCTCCCAATAAGTCTCCCATGCTAGGTACAAAGGAGAACTTTGTTACAAGGAGCAGGTTTGGGATAGGGTACAGGGTAGAACAATATTAGAAAATTGCTTAGAGCAAACAATGGCATGGTAGCCTTTGATTGTGCATCTGTGTTACTGCACGTTATATATCTAGTTAGATCTCAAGTAGCTTACTCACAAGTATCATCCAGATGCAAGTGGAGATTTCCTCTGGAGGCAAGCAGTTCATTGACCATGAGTTTCAAGAGAGACAGTGAGTTTCAGATGCTCCAGCTTCTCTGAGATTTCTCATTGTGGCTGCTGCCCCACCTCCTGGGCAGTCCTTAACTTATATAGATCTTATGACATCATGTACCTGATCCAACGAAGGCCAGCAACTGTTGGCTGCCAGCCAACCAATTTTAAATACATCATTGGTTGCCAGGTAGACTGGCAAGGTCTCTATCCCCCTCCCAGTCATGATGACATTTCTTAGAACAATAGGGAGATTAACTCCTGCCCAGGTATGTAAAGCCAGTCATGTAGGCAGTGGGAGCAGGTTTCCCCCTCCCTTAGAATATATCCAGCTCAGGTTACAACTCAGGATTACCTGAAGCCAGCCGGGCCAGGGGTATCTGACCTCTGCAGTGACCGTGGTGACCAAATTGTCAGATTGGTCACCCACCTGATAGCAGTTTGGGGAGAGACAGAGATGGCAGTCTGCCACAGTCCCTTCCAACCCAAATTTTCTATGATTCTATTACTCCCCCCTGCATGACCCCACCGTGTGCGTATGTGTAACAATTGACATTTCCAAGTAGCCATTTGCTCAGTAAGGTGGTTGCACTTGTAATTCTGTGCATGATGCTACCCATGCCCTCCCCTGAATAGTGGGATCCTGGGGTACCCAGTGGCCCTACTCAGGTCCCTGGGTAGCTGTTCCAGGGTTCTTAAGCGGAGAGCCTCCTCTAACAATCAAACAATTTAGCAGACCATTATAAAACTATTCACACAATTTAATTATTTACAAGATAATATATAATGAGTACAATAAAATAATGTTACACAAACACCCGGTGATGGTGGCTTAAGGGTTAATGCTTCTCTGATGCACCTCACACCAGGGGAGTGCATACAAATCACCCACAATAAATAAAGGAACCAATGAATTAATATATTGATACATCAACTAATAAACTATCTAGAACTTATTTATACACATCCTATAACTTGCATACTCCAGGGTAACTGTGTGCACTGCCTCTGGCTTGGCCTCTCAGACAGCAGGGCTGCATTTTTGCCCCTGCACAGGAGCTGTGGGTAGTCCCTGTTGCTGGTGTCCCTCTCCAAGCTCCCAGAGTCTCAGTGCAGCAGGCAGTGGCTTCTTCCCTGCAGTCCCTGAAAGTGACCTTATTCCTGGCCAGACCCCTGTCTCCTGGCTCAGTAGACAGCAATGTCTGGGCTGCAGGCTGGAGCACTTTCCCTGCCCAGCACAGCCTTACAGCACCCTGCAAACACAGCCCTGCCCTGGACCCTGCCTGTCCAGGGGCTTCTGGTGGCTGGAGCAGTCCCTGCCCCTCTAGCCCAGGGCTCCCTCCAGCACCTGAGCCTGCCCCTCCCCGGTGCCTTCTCACTCCCAGGGAAACACCAGGGCAGTCTCCCTCTGGCTCAGTGTCCCCCTCCCCTAGTGTGCTCACCTAGCCACACAAGCCTTGTAGCAGGGTCTCCTCCCAGGCAGCTCCTTTGTTGTGCCTGCCCTGCCAGGGCTCCAAGGGGGCTGTCTGAGGCACAGCAGGTGAGGTCCTCTCCCTGACCTCCAGCCAGTCTCTCTTCCCTTCTGTTCTCCCCCTGTGGGAAAACTGCTCCCCGCTTTTAAACAAGCCTCTTCTGCCAACCCCCAGCCAGGAGTCTTCCTGGGCTCTTGCTAATTCAAACCCCTGCTAGGGTTACATCATTCCTCCCACTTGAAAGAGGGCTACCTCCAGAGCAGCTCCACTCACCCTCAGGGCTGATGGTGTCCCTACTGGGACAAACTCTGTCTCTTCACACTGTCCCTCTGCAGGGCATCAGGTAAGTACAATTTTAATGCTGCTACATGCTCATGGCTGCCTGATGGCATAGAGCTTTCAGCTTCTCCTCAACCCCACAGTTCTGATGAATTAATTATGTCCCCCAAAACTACATCTGCCCCCATGGCAATTCCACTCTCATATCTCAAGCACCTGACTCTGGTAGTTTCAAGGGCTTTCCATGGTTTGCCTGCTTCCAACATTTGGTGTTGCAGGATAGAGGAGAAAGGGAGAAGGACCATGCTGGCCCATTGCCCACAGGAGAGAAGGGAGGAAGAAAAACTGCTCTGACAAGATGTTTTTCTCCCTTCACTACCCAAAAACCTACTGGCTCTCTCAGCTTCTTGTAGCTCTGAATAGCTCCTCTATCAGAAGGGCTCAATAAGGAAGAATCTTAGCTACTCTATCAGAAGGGGCCAGACTGCTTTTCGATAATATGCAGCAGCCTGCCATTCATGGCTAAATGGGCTGTAGCTCTGTTTAGATGTCATGTCCTGTAGAACAGACCATTGGGAAGGTCCTGAGTCCTATAAATACCCTTATTTGCAGTGCAGCATTCTCTTACAGTTGGCAATTGTTCTGTCACTGAAGAGTTCCACCTGCTCTAGGGCCAGCTGATTTTGGCTGAAGAAGCTTCTTATGTATCAGCACTGATTTTTTAAATTTTGCTCTGCCCATCAGTCTAGCAACCAGTAGAGAATCATGAAGTGTCCTGTGATATGTAAGCAATTATAAGTATGGATCTAGTGTATCTACTATTAATCATGTTCTCTGCTTTTTATGTTAATTCTTCCAACTGCATAATGAGGTCTTGAACTGACATCTCATGATTATTTGCCAAAATGAACCACACTTATTTTATGGTCTATTAGCTTCTATTAATTTATTTGAAATCCCCTGTCAAGCAAACAGTGATTTTCAGTGTGTTATTCCACTGCTATCTAAAGCATTATGCAAGAACCATATTTAAAAACAAACAGTCCACCCCACAGACCCACCAACTGCTCTGTGTAGACCTGCCAGACACCCTCAATCCTGATACCCACTCCCAAGGACATGCTAACCCCTGAATCCTACCAACCCCTCCCTGCAGACCTGTCAACTTTCTCAGTCCCACTAACCCTAACTCCCCCTCTGCCCCTTCCAAGGAACTGCTGGCCCCCTGTTCCCAACAACTCTCTTCCAGATGCCACCCAACCCCATATCTCACTAACTGCCCTCCATGGACCTAGTAGCCTCCACAGACCCACTGGAATCCTCTGATCCCCTTTCCCCTCCCCGCATCCTGACTTATTTAGATCAGGCTTCTGGGAACAACACATGTCTATATAGCTGGTATCTGATCTACAGTTATGCTACTTAAAAGTAAGCCACATGATTGTAGATCAGAGCCCAGGATTGGGTGTATGTAGCCTCTATTTCTTGCAGATTTCACCTTTGGCTTCCTCAACTCCATGCGTTTTTCAGATGAGAACTTTTTGAGCTGGAGACAGGAAAAAGAAATTCAACAAAGGCAAGTATAAGGTGTTACACCTAGGAAACAAAGAACAAAAACACAAGGAAGGGGAGATAACTGGCAGAACCAAGGGTGTTCAAGTTACCCAGCCCCTGGGGCAGACCTGGTGCAGCACTAGTGGCAAATGGTTTAACATAGTTATCTTTTGCCCCTCCACTGCTGACACGTACTCAACAGGGCTCCATAGCTCAGATTTTGGTGATGGTCTCTGCCTCTGAATTTCCAGCCCTTCCAGGATCCCTGTGGGCCAGGTGAAATGGTGATAACTTTGACACTAACCTAGGGTTAAGCAGTAGCATTACTGAGAAGGATCTGGGGATTTTGGTGGAGAACAGACTCAATATGAGCTAAAAACATGATTGAGTTGCTAAGAAAGCAAATGAGATTTGGAGATGCATTAACCAGAGTACTGTATGCAAGGCACAGAAGATGATGGAACCATTCTACTTGGCATCAGGTGGGCCTCAGCTGGATCACTGTAGATAGGTCTGGGCTCTGTAATTTGGAAAGAATGTAGGGAAACTGCAAAGAATCCAGAAGTGAGTGACAAAAATGATAAAGGGTTTGGAAGTGAAGCCATAAGAGGAAAGGTTTTGCAGTTTTTCAGTTCAATTCTCATTATATAGATTTTCATAGATTTCGTAGACATTAGGGCTGGAAGGGACCTCGGGAGATCATCGAGTCCAGCCCCCTGCCCAAAGGGCAGGAAGTC
>NW_017728916.1:27287988-27288850 GCF_001723895.1 Crocodylus porosus
CCATCAATTACTACCCTCTGGGTCTGACCACGGAGCCAATTTCCCAGCCAGTGGGTCGTGGTGGACCCAAGGCCACAATTGGCCAGTTTTGCCAAGAGGTGATCATGGAACACCAGATCAAAGGCTTTTTTGAAGTCAAGATATGACATCAATCTCTTCTCCCTTGTCCAGGTGATAGGTCACCTGGTCATAGAAGGAAATGAGATTGGTCAAGCAAGACCTACCCGCAACAAATCCGTGCTGGCTATCCCTTAGGATGTTGGTGTCGGCCAGTCTATTAAAGATGGCCTCTTTAATAAATTTTTCTAAGATCTTCCCCGGGATAGACATCAGGCTGATGGGCCTATAGTTAGCTGGATCCACTTTCCTCCCTTTGTTGAAGATCGGCACCACATTGGCCTTCTTCCAGTCTTCAGGCACTATACCAGAGTGCCCGGAGTTTTCAAAGATCTGTGCCAGAGGCTGGGCTATGATGCTCACCAGCTGCTTGAGTACCCTGGGGTGTAGATTGTCAGGGCTGGCTGACTTGAAGGTATCTAGCTTCTCAAGGTGTTCCTGCACAAGGTCAGCATTAATGGAGGACAGGGGATCTCCCTCACCCGGACCTCCCTGTCCTGTAGCGGGCATGAGTGTCTCATGGGACTGATGAAAGACTGACGCAAAGTACGTATTTAATAGGTTGGCTTTTTCCTGGGTGTCAGTTGTCAGTTGTCCCATGTGGTTCAGCGGGGGTCCAATTTTGCCCTTGCTTTTCCTCTGGCTCCCCACATATCTGAAAAAGGGCTTTTTATTGCCCTTGATGCTCGAAGCTAGTTGGAGTTCAGTTGCAGCCTTGGCTTTCCTGGTTTGCTCCCTGCAGGAC
>NW_017728916.1:27302624-27342601 GCF_001723895.1 Crocodylus porosus
CAAGAGGGATGTGGACAACATGGAGAGGGTCCAGAGGAGGGCCACTCGCATGATCAGGGGGCAGCAGGGCAGGCCCTATGAGGACAGGCTATGGGACCTGAACCTGTTTAGCCTCCACAAGAGAAGGCTGAGGGGGGAACTAGTTTCTCTTATCAGATTCAGGAGGTCAATGAGTTCCCCACTGAATCAAGGGGGTCTCCCTGTCCTTTGCTACCTTTCCCATGGGCTGGAATGTACTTCCCTTGTGCTTTTAGGATCATGTCCTTAAGGAGCAACCATTCATTGTGGACTCCCCTCCCTGTCAGATCATCGTATCTCAGGGCCTCAACTACCAAACTCTTGAACTTATAAAAAAGTCAACTTTCCTAAAGTCAAGGATTTCTGCCTTGCTGACTGATTTTCCAGCTTTGCAATGGATAGAGACAGTGATCAACTCATGATCACTGTCACCAAGCTTCCCTTTGATCCTCAGGTCACTGACTAGATCATCCCTGTTGGCCAGTAGCAGATCCAGCAGTGCCTTACCTCTTGTTGGCCTGAAGACTTCTTGAGAGAAATAAAGCTTATCCGTGCAAATGAGGAAGCTTTGTAACCAATCGGATTTGGCTGAATGCTCTACCCATGAGATGTCAGGGTGGTTGAAGTTGCCCATGATGACCATGCACTAAGAGTGTCGACCTCTTCCTCCTGGTTAGGAGGTCTGGAACAACTCCTACTGTTATATACCCTTCACCACATTCTCCCCATATTCTAACCCAGAGGGTTTCTAGTAACCCTCCTTGGGAGCCAATCTCTGCTTGTAGGGAAGTGTACTCCTCCTTCACATAGAGAACTACACCCCCACCATTACTTATAACACAATCCCTCCTGTACAGGGTATAGTCATCAATACCTGTGGTCCAGTCATAGGTGGAGTCCCACCAGGTCTCCATAAGCCCTATGAGATCATATTCATTTTTGCTTAGCAGAAGGACCAGTTCCTCCTGTTTGTTCCCCATGCTCCTGGCATTTGTGTACAGGCAGCTAAGCCTGGCATTGAAAGTCCTCAGCTTCCCTGTCCTCTTCTAAGAGTCCTGTCCTTGGGCTGGGGTAGGAGTGAGTTACTTTGTGTTAGCTGACCTGCTGAGTCTGTGGTTGTCACTTCCAGGGCTTGCCTTCACAATGGCACCAATGCTGCAGTCTTCTGTTGACTTCTTCAGTACATCTCTCCCTCCTGTGCCCATGATCCATAAACAGAAGGATCAAGGGAAAAACTATGTGTGCCCCGAACCCTCTAAGCCCAGCCCCTGGAGCCCTGTAGTGTAGCCAGGATTGCTTTGAGCCGTGTCATTCATGCCCACATGGATAAGGAGCATGTGGTAGTGGTCGAAGAGCTGAATGAGTTTAGAAATCCTCTCTGCCACATCCTGGATATGGGCCCCTGGAAGGTAGCAGACCTCATTGGCCAGGGGGTCATAGTGGCAGATCACTCTCTCTATCCCTCTCAGGAGGGAGTCACCCAACATGACCACCCTGCAACTCTTAGGGGTGGCAGCTGCCTCCCCTCATCCAGAGCCGGTGCTTCTGCTGATGTCACTGCTATTGATGTGAGAGGTGCATACCTGTTGCTTAGTTCCAAGGGAGGAGTGACTCCAGTACTTAATGTCTGGGGACCTGAGATGACTGTCTTCCAAACATCCCTTGGGTGCGGCTCCTTGTTAATCTTCCTGGTATCCATCTTCATGAAGTCAGTCATCTCCTCTCTCTTTGTTCTTCAGGAGAAAAACCTGACTATAGTAGTCATAAGTCTCCTGCTCATGGGCCCTGCTGGCATGAAGTCTTCCTGTCTGGGCCTGGAGCTCAGCCACCTGGGACTCCAGGGACCTCACATGAGAGCATACACCACAGGTGGGGGTGACCTTGTTCCCATTCCCATTTGCTGGCAGCCATGTCAGGCAGGCCCCACAACCTGGAGCCAGGAGCTCCATCTGGGTCGAGTCCTTGGTGGTGCTAGGGAGCACCAGTTGGGGCCAAGGCAGGAAGCTGAGGGATACAATGTGTGCCCATCATTGTATGGTAATAGGCTATGCTACTACCCAGGAACTGGCCTAGGAACTGCCTGCAAACTACTCCCCGTTTGCAGTCCCTGTTCACTGGCTCCCTGGTGGCCTGGGGAGTCTCCTTTTATACCTTCTGGGCCTGGGCTGACTCAGCCCCTTTGTTAGGACTTCTGTTGGCCCAGTCAGCAGTCACTCCGCAATCACTCGTTCAGCACTCCCACAGCAATCAGCAATCACTCTGCAATCAGTCCCAGATTCTCAGAGCACGCACCCCAAACACACACAGCCCACCAAACACTCAGCAAAAACAAAGGCACAGGTGGCTGGATCACTTACTTTTCTGGGCAGGATTTGGTTCCTGGCCTCTCTTCTTCCTCCTCTTGCCTCCAGCAACTGCCTGCAAACTGCTTCCCCTGTTTGCAGTTCCTGTTTTCTAGCTGCCTTTTTTTTCAACTCAGTTGTCATTATTATATTGATGCTTGCCTTTTTTTCACTCCATGTTAAATATGAAATATGTTGTATTATATTCTTTAAATATAAACAATATTTTTTACCTAAATTTGTTGTACTAAGTTCTTGGAAAATAAGTAAACACTGCAATTACAAAAGTAACAACCCGGGTGAAGAATGGGTACTTCAGCTAGTTAGGAATATATTTGAAAGGCTGCCATAAAGAAGAGTGAACTGCATGAAACAATTGGTATAAACTACAACAAAGCAGATTTGGACCAAATCTAAGAAAAAACTTCTTTTCTTTAAGAACCGTTGGACAATGGAACAAGCTGCCCAGGGAATTTGTGGAACCTTCTTTCTTTGAGGCGAGAATTCTTGTGGGCAATAATTTTAATTCGTCCAGCTATATGGTCGGTATACACATAGGCAAGCTTTTGGGTATCACAGTACACTTTCTGGTTTGGTCCAATAAAAGATATTATTCATAAGAATTCTTGACTCTTGCATATCTCCTGGACCATCACGGCAACAATATCACCTCCTGTACTGGAGCTCTGAGCTCTCAGGAAGAAGTTGTGCATATTTCAGGAAGCTTAAGCAAGTGCCTACCCTCTGCTCTAGTTTCCATCTCAGCTTAAGTCTGCATGTCAGGCCTCTGACTGGCATTTGTCATGGTGGAAGGTGCCCTTTTTGCTGCTGGCTACAACCTGTTACAAGGCACCTGCTGGTGGTCTACTGGAATCATTAGGATGTTACTGGAAAGGTGAATGTGGAATAGATAAGCCAGAAAATGGCTAAGGGAATGGCAGACCCAGGATAAATGAATCTGAAATGTACGCTGAAGTGCCATCCTTCCCCAGGAGCAGTCTCCAAGCCTCTCCCAAATGTCAGGCTGACTTAGTAACCCCTGCCATTCCTGCAGGAGCTTCCTCACCCACAGTAATAAATCACCACTTGTGTAGCATCCAGTGTTATTTGGTTGTCATGGACATTTAGATTTTCCCTTGCTCTTGGAAAGATGCTGTAATGTGCAAACCAGTTCAAACACTTGTAATCTGTGCACTTAGTTGGGCAGCATGTGCCAGTGGAGATTTCGCAGCTTAGTTTAGGGAATGGGGATATTTCAAAATAACTCCAGCTTTACCTATTCCTGGAACAACTTAAAGACATTGATACAATGTTGCATAACTCAGTGTGGCTTGTGTGCATGCTTGAGAAGAAACAGCCGTGGAAAAACTCTGTAACATTCCTCTGCTGCTTCATTTAGTTGATATCAAAGCATTTCCTGCAGTGCTTTTACCTTTGAATTTTAATCCAATGGCTTTGTAGGAGTTCTGAAAAGGGGATGGGGTAAAGGCTCTGGTTAGTAAAAGACTGTTTTGTGAAGTCTGTAGGTAAAGGCTAAGCTGAGTTATGTTATCTCTAACAGGGGAGGGAAGGGATCATTTAGCTGAGTCTTCCTGACTCTGCAGGAGATCTATCACCTGTGATGTGCATGCCAAATTGTAGTGCAGAGTGCTGGTTATCAGAGTCAGAACAGACATTTCTATTAAGTGTGGCTGTGTTCCTTTAGGGAAGGTCCATAGCTTATCTCTGACTCACCACAGCACCAGCCTAAGGGGGAATTTCACTGGCATTTTTAAAAATGTGTTTCCACTCCTCTCATTAGGTATCCCAGTTGCCCTTGCTAGGAAAGCTGCTGTGCTTGAGGTAAGATGCTCATTGAAGACTTACACAGAAGATGTTAACACACTTCACTCTTTGTGAATATAAGAAAACCCTGTACATGTGGCTTAGTCAAACTGTCATTGAGAAGCCAGAGGGTTTATTTTCTCATGTCCTACTCTCTTAGATTAGAAACAGAAATAGTTTAACAGGGCAATGACAAAATTCACAGAAATAAATAGTACATGTTTTTGTTTTATGTATCTGCACTGTCACCACTGGCTTAACTGAGATTCAAAGATACAGTATGTGGACCAGAAATACCCCTATAGCTGCAATGCACTAACGTGTTCCCAGAAGGTGCAGTCTCAGGAAACCTCAGAATGTGTTTCCCTTAAATTAAGGGATATTGGTGTCTTTCCACTGGTAGAGGCCTCCTGTTCCTGGGAAGAACTAATTTGCTCTTAAAAAATAGGCTAGTGTAGCATGATCAAGTGAGCATGAGGAAGAGTTCTCTCACCCTATGGAGGGTGACCCAGTCTTGTAGGGGGTGGCATTAAATCATGGTCCAAAGGAATTAAAAGAGAATAGTTTAAAAATAAATAATTTACTCTAAGTGGCAGAGCGAGATGGTGAGTGACAGAGGTGCACTGTGCCCTATACCTTTGTCTGCTACCATCAGCAAACTGTTATTGTGCCATGTCATCCAGTGTCTGTTTCCATATATATACTTGTGGTGGGGTTTGGCTACATGGATAAGGGATTTTTGCATTAGCTCAGATACATGCTGACATGCTGGATTATAGGGCTCAGAAGTCTGCAGCCTTCAAAAATATACCACGGTATGCAGCAGGGAGTACTATATTGCTCTGAGAAGATGAACTGGAGCTCCTTTGTTCTGTTGAAGGAAGTGGGCTGTTATGGGCTGAATTAAAGGCTAATATGTCATTGATTTGAAATGTCCTCTTGCTAATGAGATGCATGGTCTGGCTGGGTAGTACTGTGTTGCCCCCCCCATTCCTGTTTTAGGAATTTTGACCTTAATATAAAGAAAGGTTTAGGGTCAGTATACATGCTGTGTGTTTAAATGATACACACAGCTCTTCCTCAGAGCATCACCTGTAGTTTTCTTCTGGGCCTTGCCACAAGTTACAAGTCATTTCCTCCTCCAGGTCTACAGTGGACAAGATCCCTAGTGATCCTTAGGTGAACTACTGTGAGCTCTACTGCACCATGAGGTTCATGATTCCCTCTCTCCCTTCTAGCCTTAGCCCCCCATATTATCTCCTGCAAGAACATTTCTACAGAACAATTCTCTTCTTCTTTAGGGAAGCTTTCCCAGATTCCCAACTGAGGTCTGTCTGTACAGGGAAAGAAGCAGGGTTGTTTCTTTTTTTATCAAGAAGGATTAGATCTCCTGTTGTTACAGCAGATCAGTTCATCAGAGTCAGTGAGCCACACCAAAGCCCCTAAACAAAAGTCACTGGGAAAAGCAGGGTTTGAATTATGGGGGAGCTGGAGGCGGTGGGGGAGGCTGAGCCCTCCCCCTCTCCCCCATAAGACATGTATGTCCCCCTGCAAGATTTGAAAATCATAACTTGGGGAGGTCTCTGATTTTATTAGAGCATTGTGACGGGCAGCCCAATTTTTTTTTTGCAGACCCCCCACCCCAAGAGTCAATGTAATTCAAACCCTGGGGAAAGGCCAGAGCCTCAGGTCTACTATAGCAGCATCCACCACATTGAATCAGATACCCTTGAGCTTCTGCTTTTCCTCTTGGCCTTATGAAACTCCTGTCTTGGCTGCCCAGAGGGGCCAGCTTCAAAAGCAGAGCTGGAGAAGACACTGAATAATGCTTAGGCTGTGGCCTGGTGGCTATAGTACTTTACTAGGAATTCAGAGAAATGCAGGTTCAGCTCTGCTCTTCAGGGGGCCTGGAACCTGTCTGCCATTCCCCAGGGGGAAATTCCTAATCACTCAGCTATTGGTCTAAAACATACAAAAGTCCTCCACTCCTCACCTGCGTCCCACTCTGCTCCCACGTAAGTTTTTGCTAACTGCAATTTCATGAATTATACTTGCCCATTGTTAACTTACATAGAGCTGCATACCTGCCTGGCCAGTGCATAGCTTTCTGTGCATGCTCAGTAGTCATGTGGATGCTTATTTGCACGTGAAACAGGGCTATAGACTGTGTATATATGCTAACAATGGCAGCTATATAGGTGAGTATCTACTGTTTGTGTGAAAAAGAAAGATCTGCCCTAAGTGTAAAAATTAGATTGGGGTGGGCAAAATATGGCCTGCAGGCCAGATCCAGCTCACCAGTTGATTGGATCTAGCCTGCAGGGAGGCCCCACCAATTGATTGCATCTGACTCACAGGCCCTCTGCATGGAGTCGAGTCCCACCTGCTCCTACCAGGGCCAACCCACACCACACTTCCATCCATGTCCCTGATGGACCTGGCCCTGGCCAGCATGCACAGCTTCCTGGTAAGACTGCTCCGACTGCAGCTGCAGCTGCCTGGGTAGTGCTTGGCTCAGCCCCATGCGGAGTGCCACAGAGGCAGCTGCAGGCTAGGTTGGGAGGTGGGTGGATCATGACCACACCTGCGCCTGTACCGCTTGGGTGAGCTCTGCTGCATGTGCCCTCTCCCTCTGCCCCCCATCCCCTAACTGGTTCCCAGGACCTAGCATGCAGGCAACCCCCCTCTCCCCACGTGCATACCCACCCTACAACACACACACATTAGCACACCCACCCTCCCTACCCCCCTACACACACACAGAGCACACCTCTCTCACCCCTTACCACACCCCTTCACACAATATACAAAACTAAGACTTTATGTTGAGCTATTATGTATTATCCATATACACTACTGAAAAAGACATAAATCAAGACGAAAATTATTCTTTGAAATAACATTTAAATATGTTACAGTAGATGTTTGATTTTTAGTATGCCGTTCGTTTTTCATCTATAATTTGTTAAAATGCTATCTTCTAAAAGATTTTGTGTGTGCAGCCCTTGACAGCTCACCAAAACATTAACAGCATTTTTACATGTATTCCTGACCTAGTGGTAGGTGCTTTTAATTAGCAACCCAGGATAATTAAAAGTACCCAGTGCTGTATCAGGTGCAGGTATATAAGCAACGCTATGCATGTCAGCGCTGAGAAAATGGCAGCAGTGAACTTTGAACTGAAGCACATTGAATGTGATACAGTTTAAAACACAGCGCCTGCCATTTTCTCAGCAATAACATGTGCTGCACCGCTTACATACCTGCACCCAACACAGCACCAGGTGTATCAATTATCTGCTCCAGCAGACTTGATTAACTGAGTCTGTTGCGATGCGCAGGATTTCCAGTGCTTCAAAGCAACTCGTTGCATGCATATGTAAGTGCCCTAAGTGGCCCTCTAGCCAAAATAATTTCCCACCCCTGAATTAGATATTAATACATGTTGAACCTAAGCAGCAGTACTCAGCTGGAGTAGTAAAGGAAAGAAATTCTGTTCTAATTTCAGATTACATCCCTGACAACTTTCTGATTTTAGGTGCAATCCTCAATTTCAATATGCTGTCATTCAGCAACAACGTGCCCAATAAACTTCCAGTTCTAGAGGATAATTCTACCCAACCCTTGGAACCAATTGTACTGTGACATTTGAACTGCATTTTTGTGGCGAGAATGGTGTACCTGGTCAAATTTATGACTGAAACTGAGCTTGATCCATCACCATTGGCCATCAGTTATCACTGCATCCTTGTGCATTCCTGAGTGTTTAACAAAATTCAGTAGAGATCAATCAATCCTGTCATTCCTCTGAATCAACTACCTGAGAAAAAGAGTTAAGTCAGTCAGCCTCCCATGCCACAAATTATGGCCAGCTCACTTAGATCAATGGCACTGAGGGGTTTGATGCCGCTACCTCAGCTGACACAGATCCAGCCTGTGAGAAAGCACAGACTGCTATTTATTGCTATGTACCTTGTGTGTGACATTTAGACCCTGCCAGGCCTTGAAGAGACACTGCATTCTGGCTCAAGTATCTGTATAGATTCACTTTATGAGTCATTGCAACTTGATGCATTATGTCCAGATAAAAGATACTTTATCCCTATGATAAAAATGGACACAGATGATGTCAAAATAAAAGAATGTTTTCTCATCCGAATAAAAGTTGAAGCTGCTGTTCTTTGGGTTATTTAGATTCAAAACCTCCAGAGAAAGCAAGACATTGAGTTTTTACCATGTATAGTTACTTTTAGAAAATTCAACTTGATAAGTTTGATATCTCCTCTTTCCCCTCAGCTTGACAAAGGTGTTTTTAGGCTGGGTGTCAGGGGGATGATGTCAGGGTGGGCAGACACTGGGTGTACTGTACCACAAGGAATGCAGCCATTCTTGCTGGAGAACATTCAGAGCTCAAACTCTTTCTCAGATATCATTGCTTAGACAAGCTGTATGTCTATGCCTCACACAGTGCCTCTTCTCTACTGAGCCGTGTGATGCCATTACCTAGAGGAGCATTCCTGGAACAGACATGCAAATCTGGTACTCAGAAATCCACACTGCTTGTAGAAATCTGTACCTAACCATGCCACAAAAAATAGCATAGGGTCTGTAGAAATTCCCTGAGGCAGAAATGAAGCATAAGAAAGGGTGTGTCATTTTGTGCTAGTGATCTGGTCTGATGAAGAGCTCAGACAATGGGGTGTATTAGATCTTTATGAACTCATTTCACTGGGCAACAGGAAGAAACAAGACTTTATGTTTGCTGTCAACAAATAGTGTTAGTTACAATAAGAGTGTCCAATGGCTACATCTCAGTGTATAGCAATAAATGACGGCAAAAGAACCCACTTGCGAGTTGTATCCTTTTGTGGGAAGGTGGCTCATATCTGTTTTGACCCAGGTTCTTCTCCTGTTGAATCCCCACAATTCCTGGATCATGATTCTTGTTCCTTAAGTAGATGGAGACAAGGCTCACTATAAACAGAGAAGTCAAGCATCTCTGGTCAGAATGCTGAAACATGACTAGAAGGAACCTCCTGGTCATTGTTTCTAGTTCCTTGTTACTGCAGGTAGCAATGTCATAGAATCCCTTTCATGCATTGATCAAGATCTCTCTTAAAGATAGCTATTTTTTTGACAATAGGTGGTGGAAGATTTTAATCTAATGGCACCATGGGGTCTGAACCCAGATGCCAATAGTCACACATCTGGCTGTGAAATGGTTGCATGGGAGAATGCACAATTTTGGGGGTCATATCCCAGTTATGTGCTG
The DNA here is from genome assembly GCF_001723895.1 of Crocodylus porosus. Taxonomy (NCBI): domain Eukaryota; kingdom Metazoa; phylum Chordata; order Crocodylia; family Crocodylidae; genus Crocodylus; species Crocodylus porosus. The sequence goes on from NW_017728916.1 coordinate 27,312,081, forward strand.
TGATTCAGGGAGTACAGCATGGGAAACCCTTTCCCATGCTGCACTTCCACAATGCCCTTTCAACTTTCCAGTGTGTGTGGAGCCTGGGATTACAATCCAGGGCTCCAGGGACTCCAGCCGAAAGCTGAGCAGTGCAGTCCTACTTGGGGCTGCCCTGATCATGGGTTTGCAAATGTCAGACAGGGTAAGTAGATTGTCTCCCTGTGCTCAGCAAGTTCAAACCTATGCATCTGGCAGCCTGCATGTAGGGTTGCATGCTAGAATCCCAGGACTGAGGAGAGGCTTCCTGTCTTTGGTTCCTAGTGCCCTTAGACATTTTAAAAACTGAGCATACAGTTCTTAAAAGTATAGGGCCACCAAGAGCCTGAGACCATGGAGCCTCTCCCTGATCCTGGTACACATGCGGTCTTTAAATGTTCAGCTGCACGTGTGGTCTTTAGATGTTCCAGGATGCTGGGACCCCAAGACTGGGGAGCCTCTAGTTTTCAAAGTCCTAGTGCTCCATGACTTTTAAAAACTTCATGTACAGCCCAACTACACACACAGCTTTTTGGACATTCATGCCACACATGCAAATTACAGTGTGATACAACCTAGCCACAAAGATGTGCTACATAAAATGTGGAACCTCTTTTATGGTTGGCTTTGACATGCCATAAATCTCTTGCATGTGTGCCATGTTATATATTTATCATGTAAAGGACTCCAGTGTCTTATTCAACTGTTAGTCACAACTGAATAGGTTAGGTTAGAGAGAAGCTGAAGGAAAACTCAGAAGAGTAAACAGTAAAAGATTTATAAACAAGAGATCTACAATGACACAGTAAAGTTTTGTCTATAAGGGAGAACCTGGGAATTTTAAAATCAATTAAATATGTGAAGTTTAAATGCATTAGACACTGGTGTGGATACTCTTATTTAGAAGTAAAATGACCTTAATTGTATTTTAATCCTCCTTATTTGTGTAAATAAATATTAATTGCAGCAACAACTTGAGTCTTCCACAAGCTACAGTGTCAGGCTCTCTATCCCTGTCCCAGTCAATTCTAATTACATTTGCAAGGTAATCAAGAGGAGAAACTTGCTTCACATTACCCAAATTTAGGAGTCATCTGGCAGGTGGAACACCTAGAGTTAATACTGGGATCAGAATGAGGAAGCTTAGGGACTTGAACCGGAGTTTTCTAAATCATAGATGAGTGCCTTGATCACTAATATATTGAAAGCAAGATGGGTACACTTTAGTTTTACCTGAAATTCCATTCTGAAGCTAAGAAACCTTTTACAGCAAAAGTTTTGATAAATCTATACCTTTCCACAAAACCTTTTTGTTTTGACAAATCAACATTTTCTGTCACATTTTCTGATCATCCCTAATTATGGTGCCTTCCTCTGCTGTACTGGCTACCTGTCATTTTTTAAGAGAGTATACCAAATGCAGTACCATTAGTGGACCATTCAAATTCTATTTCCCTTTCTGCAGTGAGATGGCAAATTTCTAGCCATGTAAGTGATTTTTGACACTTGCACACAAGTGATGATTCTATTTCCTTGCACTGTGAACATGTAGGCATCGGTGCATAGAATAACCACACACAGTAGGCTGCACATTGGCTAGGTATGTACATAGCATATATGCACACCCGTCTGGTAATGCAACTGCATCCAAGTCCCAAATATGTAGTCAGTGAGAAATATCTAAGTAATGGGCATTAGATGTAGGATGGGTCCTCCCATATTTTAGTGCCAGTAACTTAGTGTGGCTAAGGCGCTCACCCAGGAAGCCAGAGACCTGGGCTCTAGGCATTCCACATCTTACTTCCTATAGTGCACTGATCACTATGCCACAGGTTGGGCATTATCCTAACTCTTCCCTTTCATCCCATAACCTGGATCTCCAGCTTCCTGGGTGAGTACTCAGCTATTCCTCAGTGATTTGGAACTAAAACATGAGTAAGTCATCTTCCTCCTTCTCTTTCCCTAGCTGTTTACCAGACTTACGCTTAGGTACACACGTATGTGCCCAGTCAGCACATAGCATATCTATAGCAAGCTCAGTCTGTGTGTATACATTTATATGTGCACAATGCAGAGGCAGAACTAAAAAAAAAAAACAGGTACATGCCTAGAAAACTGCTAGGGAAATGGAATCTGGTCCTTAGTGTAATAAAGTTTTGCAACTTCTAACTTCCTGAGACCTAGCAGGTAACAAAGGGGCATTGGGACTACCTCTATTAATGGCTGAGCAAATAGTGAGAATGTATCAAACTGAGTGAATGGAAACTAACTTATGGATACCCTCACTCAGGAAACAGGAAGCTCTTTATCCATGGATATGGGGGTAAAGAGCTAAGACTCTGAGTTCTGGGCTGTTTACACCATGAACAAGGGCCCTAGTCCCTCAGGTTAATTTGCCAGTTAAACAACTTGTAAAAAGGTGAAGGAAGACCACAAGAGAGAAAGAAACAGGATCCCAGAGTTTTAGATACATCCTGGAAATGAAAATGTTGGCAATTGCACATGTTGAACTGGAATCATAAACTCAAGGAAAAAAGGGACGAATTAAACAGAACACGAGCTGAGGGACAGTAAAGTCTGTCTTAGACATTTCAGTAGAATCCCATAAATGTAGACAGTTAGAAGATGCAATTAAAGAATCCCAATACAATTATGATAGAACATGAAGCTAGGCCAGTGGAAACACAACCCTTTATAGCTCTTGTACAAGGCCACATTAGCATAGTGTGACTGATTTGATTCTATATTATCTGGATGGGTGTAAGATTTAATAGTAAAGAATGGATGAGTTATGAGTTGGTTGGAAATAACAGATCTGTTAACTAGAAAAAAAACAGGACAATGTAAAAGCTCCATGGGTACAGCATCTTCTACTTTTTTTGGATACTGGTTTGAATCAAGAACAGATCAGCTCTTATGCAGTCCTGATACAACGTGACAACTTTTGTTTGTTTATGAAATCTGGGGCTCAGTCCAGTTTCAGATGAACAGCTGACTTCAGCTCAACTTTTTTTCTGAGTGACTTGCTCACTATTAACTACCCTTAACAAAATGGACTACACAGACAGAAATGTCCAAGACCTTGGAAAACCCACTGAGAGGAATGTGCCTCTGAGAGCATCATTAGGCTCCTTGTTGTTTAGTTGATGGGAACAAATCAGCATGGTGCAAGGTGTCCAGTGGTGTGCTGGAGAGGGCTCAGGACTCAGAATGGTACTCTTCAACATCTTCATTAATGATTTGGATTTGGGTATCAGATGCAGACGGGCAAAGTTTGTGGACAATACTGAACTATGGGAGAAGGCAGTCACGCTGGAGGACAGACTGGGGATACAGGCCAACCTAGACAGGCTTGCAAGGTGGGTGGACCAAAACCTGATGGCATTCAATGTAGAGAAGTGCAGGGTACTCCACCTTGGGAGGAAAAAACAGCATTGTGCTTATAGGCTCAGCAGTGTTATGCTCGCTAGCACCATGACTGAAAAAGACTTGGGGGTCTTGATTGACCACAAGATGAATATGAGCCACCAATGCAATGCTGTAGCCAGAAAAGCAAACCAAACTCTGGCATGCATCTACCAATGCATCCCAAGCAAAACTATGGACATCCTCCTCCTGCTTTACTCAGCCTTAGTGGGGCTGCAGCTGGAGTACTGTGTCCAGTTTTGGGCCCCCCATTTCAGGAGGGACATGGACAAGCTTGAGAGAGTCCAAAGGAGAGCCACCCACACGATCAAACGCCAAGAGAGCAAGCCTTATGAGGAGAGGCTGAGGGACATGGGACTCTTCAGCTTGGAGAAGAGAAGGATCAGGGGGGACTTGGTGGCAGCCTATAAGTATATAAGGGGAGTGCACTAGGATCTGGGAGAACAGTTGTTCTCAAGGGCTCCCCAAGGGATAACAAGGTCTAACAGCCACAAACATCTGGAAGGCTGATTCAGACTAGACATAAGGAAAAACTTCTTTACAGTCCTAGTGTCCAGGGTCTGGAACAGACTCCCCCCCAGAGGTGGTGCAAGCAGCTACTTCGGACTCATTCAGAAAACTTTTGGATGCTTATCTTACTGGGATCATTTGACCCCAGCTGACTTCCTGCCTATGACACAGGGGTTGGACTTGATAATCTTGTCAGGTCCTTCCAGTCCCTAATGTCTATGAAATCTCTGAAAACTGTTTAGTCTTAATATTTAGCAGGGAAAGGTGGGTCAGGGTTCATGGGATGTGTGCTTCCCATTAAGGCAGGCTGTGGATCTTCTATAGTTGGTGCCAGTAACCTGATACTTTCAGCCCCACTTCTGACCTTGGCTGGGAGACACTTTTCTAAGCAAGAGTGCAAGCAGTAGGGTGAATTGAACTGTATCTCCCTCAACCCCAAGAAATCTAGATTATGGAGGGACAACCAAGGGGTCCCCAAGATAACCAAACAGTGATGGGAAAAAATCAAATGAAAACAGACTCCTGGTGGTCACCTATCATCACTCTTAATGGAAGTCTTGCTGGTGGAGGGCCCTGAGAAAAGGACATCCATCCAATCTCTACAATTTGGGGTTCTGTTTTGGCTTGACCAGTTTCTGGTGTCATTCCACTATAGTCAAGTCCATTAAGTTTTCATAGATTTCATAGGCATTAGGGCTGGAAGTGACCTCGGAAGATCATCAAGTCCAGCCCCTTGTTGCAGGGGCAGGAAGTCAGCTAGGGTCAAAGGATACCAGCAAGATAGGCATCCGAATGTTACTGAAAACACTCCAGAGTAGGTGCTTGCACCACCTCTGGAGGGAGTCTATTCTGGCCTTGGGGGCTCGGACAGTAAAGAAGTTTTTCCTTTTGTCCAGCCTAAAATGGTCTTGGAGGAGTTTGTGACCATTTGACCTTGTCATCCCTTGGGGCGCTCTGGTAAACAGGTGCTCCCCCAGACCCTGATGCACACACCTTATATAATTATAGACAGCCAGGGTAACCCCTGAGCCTGTGCTTTTCTAGGCTGAAGAGTCCCATGGCTCTCAGATTCTCATCATAACTCCTGTTATCTTGCCCTCTGATCATGTACGTGGCTCTCCTCTGGACTCTCTCAAGCTTTTCCACATCCTTTTTAAATTGTGGAGCCCAAAACTGGATGCAGTACTCCAGCTGTTGCCTCACCAAGGCTGAATACAGTGGGAGAATGACATCCTGAGATTTGCCTGAGAAGTGTCTATGGATGCAAGCCAGAGTTATGTTTGCTTTACCAGCTGTGACATCACATTGGTGGCTCATGTTCATCTTGTGGTTAATCATAACCCCCAAGTCCCTTTTAGCTATGGTGTTAGTGAGTGTAGCACTGCCGAGCCTGTAAGTGAGATTATCAGAGGTCCTTGTGTCTAAGAGTGCTGGGACAGAGACATCTATCACACACTTGTGCTGTAGGCCAAGAGAGACTAGCATGGTGAGTCTTGGAGTTTGATCGTGCTTAAGCACTTAATGCAAGTTAGAAGGGGTGGTTGAATGGTCAGTGGTGGGCCTGAACAATGTTCCTCTAATAAGGCTGGTCCAGGGAGTTTCCCAAGGAGGAAGTGGGTATTCCCTTCTTCAGACAGGTCTGGGCAAAATGCTCTGCCTCCCCATTATATAGGCAGAGGTCCTGGGTGTGATGACAAGTCTTCTCCTCCAGGAGGATTCTTTTCCTAGTTATGTCTAATTGCACTGGCTCCACTGGGGACAGCGTCAGTTCTTCCAGGACCCTAGCCAGCCACAGGGGAGGGATTCAGCCCAATACTCCTGTTCTCATTCGGACAGATGGTTGTCAATGATGACATTCAGATCAATGAGTCCATCTGAAGTAGCTGAGCTACTTGGGCTAACTCATTTTTAATGCAGACCTAAAGGCCCTATAAGTGTTGATATGCCTTATTCCATTCAGGCTCTGTGAGCAGCCATCTAAACTCATCAGCATAACTTGATACTGGGTGATGCCTCTGTCTGAGGGTTTGGAGAACTCACTCCACAATAAGGACCTGATGTGTGTCTCCATATACCTTGGTTGTGGCCTGGATAAAGTGTTCAAGTATGACATGGATGGGATCTGCTGACTTCAGAAGTGGGGAAGGCCAGATCAGGGCATTACCACTCAATAGGCTGATGATCAGTTCCACTTTGGCCTCATCTGATGGGTAGGTTCTGGGGTAGAGACAAAAAACAAGGTGACACTGATAAACTAACCCCTGGAAGCAGCAGGAATCCCCATCAAATTTGTTGGGTAGTGGGATAAAGGGTTTGGGGTGAGGCTAGTGGCTGGCTGCCATGATGGACCTGGAAGTGGAGTGTACTGGGTTTGCAGAACTATAACCTGGGCTTGTAATGCCAGGAATCTGCCCCAGTGTGAATCCATCCTGCCTCCCCCCCATACCACTGTGGGTGAGTGACACTAGCTTTGCTGTGAGGGTTCAGCTAGGACATTGGTGGCCAAGCCTGTGACTGGCCACTAGGGAGTGACCTAGCAAGGTGGGAGCACTGATTACCCAGGGTAATCAACCATGATGTTGAGTCAGGGTCTGGGCTGGAAGGGTGGAGTGCATGGGGACCAAGTACCAGGAGAGCTGAAAGGGGAGATCCAAGAGGCATGGTCTGATAAGTAATCCAAAATCTGAACCCATGGGTCAGAGTGCCAGTACTGGGTTCCGGGGGAGATCAGGATCAGGGAGAGCCAAAGACAAGCCAGGAGAACCAGACAGCAGTGAACAAAAGGCTTGTTAGAAAAGACTGAAGCCAATTAAGGCATGCCTGCACCACTACCAGCCTCAGACCTCAGTTCTTCAGGTCTCATCATGAGAATTGAATCTCAGTTTTTGTTTTCAAATATTCAAATTTTAGTGCCTGGGGATGCGTAGCTAATGTCTGTGGGCATATCTACACAAGAAGCTTAATGCCCATTGGACTAATTTCTACTGCACATTAGCACAGTTGGCAAAAATCATGCTAATGCACAGTAGATTAGTCTAATGGACAGCTGACACACAGCAAGGTACACCAAGATGATGGGTTTGTGGTGATCTGTATTGCCAAAATAGTGGAGTGGTGTCTTTGCCATCAGATGGTGCTTAATTCTTAGATAAAACAAGCGGCATTCCTGTATCCTGGAGGTCAGCAAATCATGGCTCACAATATCACTGATAGAATGGGGAGCAACTTTCTCACCAGTCGCAAAGGGAGGCAGGTGTATTTTACTGTCACATCTGTTTGGGCATTCAGTAGCTGTGTGGCATAACAACCAATCTGTATTAAGCTTGAGGTACAAGAACGAAGGATTGTGTGTCTCCACATTCAGAGCAGGGCTAGAGGACTGGTGTTGTTCATCAGTACCACATTTATTTACAAGAACACACACAATGTAAATATTAAGTATGTTAATCTATGCCAGTTCTGTTAATGTTTTCACTGTGACCTCTTCACATCCACAGAACTGCAAGTACAGTGCATCTTGGCAACAGTTTTGGCTGATTACCTATTCAGTAACTAGGAGCCAGGCACATCTGAATGCAGAGGCTGCACTGAAGAAGCTTGTGTTTCAGCATTTCTTTGATGTTTAGAGCTACCTCGAACTTGCCTTGGGCTCATTCAAAGTCTTGCCATCTAGATGGGGGACAATAAAATTAAGATACCACAAGACCATTGATAAGAAAATAATGTACTTTGAACAAATATCAAGGGTCCTTGTTTCCCATGTGTCAGAAGGTGAATGAGCCAAAGGCACCAGAGGTCATTCATAAAGTGGATGGTGGCATCCTGCAGAGATTAATGGAAGGCCTTGTGACCTATTCATTTTCACTCCTTCATATACACACAGTCCTGAGCTAGGAGTATAATATATCCTCTTGGCAAGGAGTCCCTGAAGAATGACTATGAACTCTTTTCCTTGCATTAAGACAATTACAAACACAACCTTGCTCATAGCAAATCCAGAGGTATTTTATGTCCTGTACATTTGTTTAAGGAAGTTTAAAAGCAAATTTGGCCCCTGGCTTTGAATCATTGCTCCTATAAATTCAAACACCTTGGACAGAGAATGTCTGTGCAGTCTTACATGTGACATTTAGCTAAAAGCACTTACAAACAACTTGCATTTCAAGTTTATTCATTCTCTGCAGAATGTTGGCTCAACTGTGCGTCTCACAAGCCATCTGCTGCAGGCAAGCTGCTTATCTTTGCTATCAGAGCCCTCTTCTAAATATTATGACCAAACAGAATTCCAAGAACAACATCCATCCCACTGCACAGAAAATGCGCAAAGCTGATAAACTGTTTATATATTATCAGCTAAATAAGTTGGGTTTATCTGGAAGGGTTTGTGAAAAAAAAAATCTTTTCTGCTCCTTCCAAGGAATTCCAGTTAGTGTTAGCGCTTGGCAGGGTGAGAAGGGCTAATTAGACTTTGCTCAGGATTCCATTTCCAGGAAGCCAGGCCCTTTATGCCCATTGATCCTGATATGAGAAGGATGAAAATGGTTGCTGGGAAACCTTGGAACGCAGCCAGGAGGTTAGCCAGATGCTGCCACTCAGCAGATTGGGAGCTGGGCTATTGGGTCACAACAAGCTCTGCCCTCTGCATCACATATGGCTGATACTCCAGTGGTTTGTGACTTGCAAATTTGGGGTCAAAAGATGGGGTGAATGATCCAAGGGACCATATCATTCCTTTTGGAGATCCTTCTACTGACCTGTGCTCCCTGTATATCACATCATGGCTCTTGTCCTCATTTCCAAGCCCTAATCCAACATCCAAGACCTCTCTCTCCCACCATGTCTCCTTTAGAATGTTTTTTCCTGCTTCACCGTAATAACATTCCAGTATCCCAAATACTCCCCTTCACCTCTTGAAGAGCCCACTAACTCCTCTGCCTTGAATCAGGAGGAGGAGTCAGTTAACTGCAAGAAGTTGTGGGGATATTTCTGACTGAAAAGAGACTCCTCTCCCTTCAAAAATAGTCCTTGACATTTCACTTGGGCGTCAAACACTGTTTGGCTTATTTTCATGAGTAAACTGCTTCATGAAAATTCATGGGTGGGTCCAAGCCACCAAGACAAAAATATGTGGATTCTTGTGAAATCAGTCACAGTTCTCTGTGCTTCTGCTCAAAATCATGCTGCCCAAATTGGGGCATTGACTATTTATTTTTGCTTGTCTTGGATTAATCAAATCACCAACAACTTGCCCGCCTGTCAGTGGTACTGGGAATGAAGCCATCACAACCCCCATCACAGATCAATGCAATTATCCCTAGTTCAAGTGAATTGAAGAAGACTTATTCTCCTAAAGTGACTTCAGATCAGAAGTTGCTTAGTTATACAGTCAAAAATGTTTGCAGGCTTTACAGCTAGATTTAATACAAATCATACAAATCAAGCTGGATTTCATCTGCTTCTGAGACTGTTAATTTTGGCAGATTTCTACATTTTGCCTGCAATAATCAAGTTACATTGATGGTAGCCAAACTCCTTGTGCCATAGCTGAACCGTCACTTCATTGTCAATATCAGCAAGTAAGTGTTATAGTGATCAATGCCAAGTTATAAAAGGCCATTTTACCACTCTGACTTGAATGGTTGGGTCCAGTAATATTCAATATTTATACCAATGATTTGGAAATAAAGATTAAATTGCTTCTGATAAAATGTGTAGAGGACATAAAGATTGATAGAGATTTAAATAGCAATGAGCATAAAGCAGTCCTACAGAGCAATATGGATCATTTGGCAAGCTGGGCCCATTCAAAACAAAATGCATTCTAATAAAAATAAATGGAAGGTAATACATTGAGAAACAAGAAGTAAAGATCACACACAAGGGACTATACTGGGAAGAAGTGATTTTGAATAGAGGTCACAATTAAATATGAGCTGCCAATGTGATACAGCAGTGAAAAGAGTTAATGGGATCCTTGATTGTAAAAAAAAAATCAAAGGAGAAATAGAAGTAGGGACATGATTTTATGTCTCTATGCAGCACTGATGATACTGGGCATGTCTACATGTGTATTTACTGTGCAGTAACTGAAATTATTGTATGGCACATGCACACATCTACATGTGCATGCCCATACTGCACAGTAAATATGGTGACTCATGCCAAATTGAGCATACATTTTGATACCTGCATCATGCAGATACCAAATTTATGCCCGATTAGGTTACTGCACAGTAATGAGTCTACACATGCATTACTGCTCTGTAACTAAGGGAGCTCCCTTCTGGGTCTGCCCAGCCACTAGAGGGCTGGCCCAAGCTTAACCCCGGGGCTCCTGACTAGCCACCCCTCCTGGCTTCAGTTTGGGAATAAAGTTGGTCCTAAGGGCTGGCAGCTGTGTGGCTGGAGGCTGGAACTACCCCCAGTGGCCAGAGGCACATGGCAAGCTGCTCTGACCTGCAACTAAATTTAATCCCAGGTCACCTGCATGCATAGATGCTGGCCTATTCCTGCTTACTGTGTGGTAACTTACTCTGCAGTAAATTTAAGCGATTATAAATGCACATATAGACATGTCCTTTGATAATAGACTACAGGGTCCAATTCTAGATTCCACATTTTTTTTTAAATGTGGAAAATTGGCGTTATGCAGGAAAGAGCAGGATTTGAGACTAGAAAAAATGCTCAAAAAGAGCTCATCTGCTTTGGTTATCGAAATAATTTGGGAGTTGACTTTATTATAATGCTTAAGTATCATTGAGGGAAATAATACTGGTTACTAAGGTGCTCTTTAATCTCATGGAGAAAGCATAACAAGCAGTAATGGGTGGAAGCTGAAGCTGGAAAAAAAAAAAAGACTGCACATTAGGCACAAATTTTTAACATTGAATGTGCAGATTATTAGAACAAGTTGCCAAGGGATTCTCCATTTCTTCTCTAAAGATCTTGTACTGCTAAAGCCTGTTACTTTCCCTGCCCCTTGCTGCTCAGGTTCCCATGCTCCCCCAGGAGCGGAAGGAGCCCCACCTCCTGCATTCCTGCAGTCCAGCGCAAGGCTTTCCTGCTGTGAGGGTAGGAGCTGCAGGTGTGTGACATGGTGCCTCTGTGATAGAGGAGGGGCTACCTATGCAGCTCCTGACAGCTCACCAGAACTTGTTAAGCAGCCCTCTGCCTGGAATAATTGCCTGCCCTGACCTGAATGCAAGATGCTTTGTCCAGTTGCAAATTACCATTTATATCAATTGTCCTCATCCTGAGAATCAATTGCAACAGACTTATTTGTGATGGTGATAAGAGTGAAAAAAAAAAAATACTGTTACTCATGTCCACTAGGGTTTGTAATGCTTCTGCTTTCTGGAATAATACTTGTGAAATGTTCACTCCCTTATGTGTGTGAAAATAAGGGAATGAAAAAAGATACAAACAACTGCTGAATCTGATTAGTCCAATTCTGTGTTCCTTTTCAACTCTGCTCTTGATTATAACTGTACCCTAAAATATCCCCAGTATTGACAGTTCTTTTGCTAGTGTTGGCTGCTCACCTCCTCCCTAGACTGTGCTGCCAACTGCAGTAGCCTGGGAGCTGACCTTGCCTGTGAAGACTGAGGTGAAAGAGGCATTGAGTAGTTTAGCCTTTTCTGCATCATCAGCTGCTAGGTTGCCTCCCCCATTCAGTAAAGGACTGACACTTTCCCTGATCTTCCTCTTGTTACCCTTCTACAACTATGTCAACAAGAAGAAGCATTTCATGTCCGTTGCTAGCTGCAAGTCCAATTGCTCTTTGGCCTTCCTGATTTTATCTCTGCATCACTCAGCAATGCTCTTATAACTGCTTCCTAGTTGTTTATCCAAGTTTCTACTTGTAAGCTTCCTTTTTGTGCTTTAGCTCACTGAAGAGTTCCCTGCTAAGCCAAGTTGGTCTTTTGCCATACTTCCTAGTCTTCCTGTGCATTGGGATGGTTTGTTTCTCTGCCCTCAGTAAGGTTTCTTTAAAACATTACAACCAGCTCTCCTGGACTCCTTTCCCCACTCAGACAGGTCTCCCAGGCAATTCTTCCCATCAGTTCCCTCAGGGAGTCTGCTTTTCTGAAGTCCAGAGTCCTTACTCTGCTGCTCTCCTTTTCTCCCTTTTGTCCAGATCCTGAACTCAGTCATCTTGTGTTCACTGCTGCCCAACTTGCCATCCACTTCTACATCCCCCGCACCCCTACTGCTTCCCTGTTTGTGAGCAGTAGGTCAAGAAGAGCACAGCCCCTAGTAGGCCTCTCCAACACTTGTGCATTGGAGACAACTTCATGGTACTCCAAAAACATTACTGATTGCCTGTATATTGCTATACTGCCCTCCCAGCAGATATCAGGGTGATTGAAGTCCCCCATGAGAACCAGTTCCTGTGATCTGGAAACTTCCACTAGTTGTCTGAAGAAAGCCTCATCTACCACATCCTCCTGGTCTGGTGATCTCTTGCGGACACCCACCACAACATTACCTTTGTTGCTCTCCCTTCTAACCTTAGTCTTATTGAAAGTCTTTGAGCTATCTCCAGTTTCATAATGGAGCTCTGAGCAATCATACAGCTCTTTTACATACAAACACAACTCTTCCTCCTCTTCCCTGCCTGCCCTTCCTGAACACTTTGTACCCACCCATGACCGTCCTCCCATCATGTGAGCTCTCATCAAGTCTCCATTATTTTCATTATGCCATAGTTCCTTACTTTGCAAGGGCTTTTAATCCTTCCCACTTGTTTCTCAGGCCCTGTGTATTTATGTATAGACACCCAAGGTGACTAGCTGATTGCCCTACTTTGTCAGGAAGAATGAGCTCTCCCATGCTGTCCCCTTCTGCTGCCTCCAGGTCCCCCAGTTCCCTACTTACCTCAGGGCTTTGTTCCTCATCCTTTGGTGCACCTAGTGTCAGGCTCACTAACCTAGTGAGCTGGGCTTATCTGCAAAGATGCTTTTCCCTCTTTGTCAGGTGGATCTAATCTCTTCCTAGAAATCCCTCTGCTTGGAACTACATGCCATGGTCAAAGAAACCAAACCCCTGCTGGCAACCCCACCTATGCAGCCATGCATTGATCTTCAAGGATGCATCTACTCCTGCCAGGGCCCTTCCCTTTGACCAGAAGGGAGGAGGAGAACCCCACCTATGCCTCCATGCCTGTCACCCTCGTACCCAGAACCCTGTGGTCACTCTTGATCTGCTTGGGGTCAGCTCTGGCAGTAGCACTGGTGCCCACATGGGTGAACAGCATGGGGTAGTAGTCAGAGGGTCAGAAGAGTCTTGGTAATCCCTCCTTGACATCTCAGAGCCAGGCTCCAGGCAAGCAGAAATTTTCCTTGGACAACAGGTCAGGCCAGCAGGTAGATCCCTCTGTCCCTCCACAGAAGGGAGTCTCCAGCCACCACCATCCATCGCTACCTCTTTGTGGCAGCAGTCTATCCCCACCAACTTGGGGATTCCTGGTCTGCCCTCTTCCGCCAAGAGAATGAGCTCCTCCCACTTGTTTGCTTGAAGAACAGCTATGGAGTGCTAGCAACACACTGCACATGGGAAGATGACTTCTTCTTGCTGCCAGAGAATTCAAGGTTCCAGCTTCCACCTTCCTGGGAGTCCATGCCCTCTTTCTTTTCTAGCACCATCTCTGGCAGTCCTTCCTCCTGCAGTCCTAGATCTTTCCTCTAGCATGGAATTGATGATGTCCTCATGGTGGAGGATGCTTCAGAGCATTGGCAAAGCTCAGGGGGTGCACACGCCCCCCCTTCGACAGAAACCCCAGTGGCACTTCTGCTGGCAGTGGCAATCAGCCACTGGTGGAAGGGGGGGGGGGGGAGCTAACAGGGCTCAGAACCCCCAAATACCTGAGCAACCCAGCCACAGGCTGCTGCTGCAGGGGGAGGGGTATGCTGGGTTTGCAGTCAGCCCAGCACAGCAAGCAAGCAGGTAGGTAAGGTTTCTTCTTCCTTTATTTTCTGGGCTTGGTTGGGAGGGGGGAGAATCAAGACTGCCACAGCACAGGAGGGAGTGGGTTAGGGAAAGGGCCAAATCATTCACCCCCACCCCTGCCCCGTTCCCTGCTGCACTGTGGGGATTGTCCTATGACCCTGCCTGGCCAGGGCCTCATTCACAGAGAATGGGATCCTGACTGGCCTGGTCATAGGGCAATTGGAGCCCAGCAGCTCCCACCTCTGTATGCACTGCGGTGGAGCTGGGGGAGGGGCAGCATGTTCCCCAAACCCCTTGGCTCTAGTGTGCTGTGACCCTGGACAACCCACTGTGCTCCAATTGACACATGACATAGCCTGGTCAGGGCCCCATTCATAGTGAATACAGCCCCAGCTGGGCTGGGTCATGGGACAAGCAGAACCTGGTGGCTCCCGCAGTCACAGCACTAGGGAGTCAAGGGGGGCACATGCCCCCCACAATCTTTGCATGGGGCAAGGGCAGGCTGCAGCTGTGAGGCAAGCTGGGCTCTGCCTGCACTGCAACTCACTACAGCCTTTGAAAATGGTGCAGCACAGCACCATGTGCCTCACTGCCTGGCCCACCCAACAGTACAACACACATGGTGGCACACCACTTTCAATGGCTGCAGCAAGCCACGGAGCAGGCAGAGCCCAGCTCACCTTGCAGCTGCAGCCAGCTCTTGCCCTGTGCAAAGGCCCAGTTGGGGAACTTCTGGAGGGGCTGGACATGGTTTAAAAAAAAAAAAAATCACTGGGTCCGGATGAGCTCCACCCCAGAGTGCTGAGGGAATTGGCAGGGGTCATTGTGGGACCCCTGGCACAGCTTTATGAGCACTTGTGGTGCTCTGGCCAAGTGCCAGAGAACCGGAAAAAGGCCAATGTGGTCCCCATTTTCAAAAAGAGGGAGGAAGGAGGATCCAGGTAACTATAGGCCCATTAGGCTTGCCTTAGTCCTGGGGAAACTCTTTGAGAAAGTTATCCAGGAGCACGTCCATGAGGGACCAGCAGGGGAGATTATACTCAGGGGAAACCAACATGGATTCATTAGGGGCAGGTCCCATCAGACCAATCTGGTTGCTTTTTACAATCAGGTCACAAAAACCCTGGATGCAGATGTCACGGTGGACGTAGTCTTTTGGGAATTTAGGAAGGCCTTTGACACCATCTCTCATTCCATTCTCATTAAAAAAATTTAGGCAACTGTGGTATTGATGCCTACACAGTCAAATGGGTCACAAATTGGCTAAAGGGTCACACCCAGAGTGGTGGTTGATGGGTCTTTTTTGACCTGGAGGAATATGGGCAGTATAGTCCCCCAAGGGCTCAGTTCTTGGGCACATACTGATCAACATCTTTATCATCGACTTGGACAAGGGGGTGAAAAAGCATCTTGTTCAAATTCATAGACAACACTAAGATGTGGGGAGTGGTGGGCATGCTAGAAGGGAGGGACAGGCTACAACTAGATCTGGACAGGTTACAAGGGTGGGTAGATGAGAATAGGATGGGATTCAATACTGACAAGTGTAGGGTACTGCACCTATGGAGAAAGAACCAGCAGTATACCTATAGGCTGGGGAACTCCCTTCTCAACAGCACAGTCAGAAAGGGATCTTGGAGTCATTATCGATCCCAAGATGAACATGGGTTGCCAGTGTGAGGACACAGTCAGTAAGGCCAAAACTGCACCTTGTCACGCATCCACAGATGCATCATGAGCAGGTCTAAGGAGGTGATCCTCCCCCTCTATGCGACACTGGTCAGGCTGCAGTTGGAGTACTGCATCTAGTTCTGGGTGCTGCATTTCAGGAGAGATGTGGACAGCATTGAGAGGGTCCAGAAGAGGACCACTCTCATGGTCAGAGGGCTGCAGGGCAGGCCCTGTAAGGAGAGGCTACGGGACCTGAAACTGTTCAGCCTCCACAAGAGAAGGCTGACGGGGGATCTAGTGGCTATCTATAGAAGCTAATCGGGGGGCCCAGTGGGGAATGGGAGAGTCCCTGTTCCCCCAAGCACTACCCAGAGTAACTAGGAAAAACAGCCGTGAATTGATTGACAGCAGGTTCAGGCTAGACATCAGGAGGCACTATTTCTATCAGAGTAGCTAGGATCTGGAACTAACTTCCAAGGGAAGTGGTACATGCTCCTACCCTGGGGGTCTTCAAAAGGAGGCTAGATAATCATCTTGCCCGGGTCATTTGACCCCAGTACTCTTTCCTGCCTATGGCAGGGGGTTGGACTTGATGATCTGCTCAGGTCCCTTCCAACCCTACCAACTAACTATGAAACTAAGCTGTGGGGGAGGGTGCCATGTGCCCCCATTGGCTCCCTGATGCAGTGACTCTGGAGGAGCCACTGGACTCTTCCCAGGGATGACTTAGACATAGCAGGGTGGGGCAGGGGTTGCAGAGGCTCCATCTCCTCTGGACAGTGGCACAAATGAGGCTGGCCCTGCTCCAGCTCCAGGCCCAACTGGGTGGTGTGGGGTTGGGGCTGGACTGGGGCCAGGATGTGGAGGCAGCCAGGGCCAGTGCAGGGCTGGGGGGCAGTGGATGCCACTGTTGGGTAATAATGTCTGGCACAAAGGAAAGGGCAGCAGACCCTGACCCCGATCCCAATCCCTGCCCAGTGCCAGCCCCAGCCTCACTTCCTCCACCACCTCCCCCCATGGCCCTTTCCCCTCACAGACATGTGCATGTGCTCATTCCCCCCCCCCCAGTTGTTTTCCTTCTGCCTCCAGCTGGCAATCAGCCACTGGAGAACCCCCCCTACCTGCCCAGTCAGTGACTGGCCACTGGGGAACCCTCAGAATTAAGAGGCACTAGTCTCCCATGCTTCAGACCCTTGCTACCTCCTCCTGTAACTCTCTTGCCTTCTACCCGAGGGACAGCATCAAAAGGCATCACTCATATCACCTGCACTCCCCCACCTGGCTGACACTGGAAGGAACCTGGCAAGCCTCAGTCTGCACAGCACCAAACCAGGACCTGGGTGAAAGATTCAATAGTGTGTGGTCCTGCCAGGACAGATACCTCACAGGTGGAAGCAAAGAAACAGCTGGAAGTAGGAGTGGCTCTGGGATTCCAAGATCCTCCAACCAAATCTCTAATCTTCTAGTCTGCTGCTTCTCAATTCTTGCCTCTTTCCAAATGGATCTTCCCTAGCAAACTCCTCTGTTTGCTGTTCCTTTACATGAGGCCGCCCCTCTTTTCCCCACTACCTCTTTCCTCTCAGCAAACTTACAGTGAAGGAATGTGAGAAAGTTTCCAAGCAAACTCCCTAGCAAACTCCACTTCACTCTGGACTCTACTTAAACAAGGGGCTTAAGTCTTGGTCTAGCATTTCAGGAGCATTTAAGTCTCTGGACTGTGCTTAAACAAGAGGCTTAAGTCTGGAGTTTGAGCTACTAAAATAAAACCATGTAGGTTACTCAGTCTTAATTACACATAAAAAAAATTTACTCTGTCAGGCTACCTTCAAAGAGAGGGGAGACGAACTGACCTGTGAACTGACCAGCAAACTGCTTGCAAACTCTCCTGTTTACAGCTCCCCTGGTCACTTGGACTGTCTCCTTATATACAACTCTCATGAACTTGGACTGACTAGGCCTCTTTGTCACACCCAGGCAGCAATTAATCAGCAATTGGTCCACTCTGCTGCTCAGAGCACATACCCAGCTAGCAAAGGACAGCTAGCAAGGGACATAAAGGGTAACAAGAAGCATTTGCAGTTCCTCTCCTGTTCATTGAACATAATTCAGTACAATTTGCATTGTACCTTGCCGTCCCAAACATCACTGTTCTTTGTGCTTGATGGATCCATTATCTCCTGTAATTAATTGATTTCCCTCTCTAGTAACAAGACACCATCTGTTTTTCTTGCATGAGTGATGGCATCAGCATTTTGCAGCTGTGTCTCCACTGGATCACAATCCTTTGCTTTGTGTTTTACCTCTGCTTCCAGGGAGGGTAACTTGGCCTGAAGCTCAAACTTCTGCTGCTGCTCTTTTGCCTTTTCTATTTTGAGTACTAGGGCTGTGTGGAATGGGACCATTTCATCTCAAAGGAACAGCATTTCATTTAAAATTTTGTTTTGATTTAAAACCGCTGTTCCGTTTCATTTTTTTTAAACTGATGTTGGTTTCAAGTTTCACCCATAGGTTATAACGGGGAAGCTTGAAACAGCCTCTCATCTGGCAGGCAGGTTGGGGGCCAGCAACCCTGGGGGAGGGGGGAAAAAAAAAAAAAAAAAATCAGTCCTCCTGGGGTTGCAGGCCTGATCTGCCTGCCAGATGAGGGAGGGAGGCTGGGTGCTGCTTCCTGGGACTGGTGCCAGCACACTGCCAGTCCCAGGCAGCAATATCCAGCTTCTCTCATGCAGCCACTGACCTGCTTGCTGGAATCCTGGGAGGGTTGCAGGGGCTGTGCAATCAGGCTCAGTTCCCTTCACCAGCCTGATCAAGCTGGAGAAGGGAACTGAACCTCATCACTCAGTTCCCCTTCCCAGCACTGTAATCTGTCAGGCTGAAGAAAGGAACTGAGCCCAGCTAAGCTGAGTTCCCATCCCCAGTGCCATGATTGAGCTGGGGAAGCCAACTCAGCCAAGTTGAGTTCCTGGATCCTAGTGCTGGGGAGGGGAACTCAGCTCAGCTGGGCTGAGTTGCCTTTCCCAGCCCAATGGATCACAGCACTGGGGAGGGGAACTCAGTGATCAGGCTCAGTTCCCTTCACCAGCCAAATCCGAGCACTGGGGAGGGGAACTCAGCTGGGCTGCTTCAAAACTCAAAGCATTTCAACTGTGCTCATTTTGTTTCAAGGCTGTTTCAAAGCCTGTTGTTTTGTTCAGTCTTCTGTCTTAGGGAAAATGGGTTCCCCCTTGTACATGGCCTTTCCCAGCCAACACACCACTGTAACAAGAACAAGTGCCCCAGGCAGCTATCATACTTCCTGGTGAGGACTTGATCCCTGTACCACAGTAATTAAGGTACACCCCCCCCCTTTCCTCTTGCCTTCCACTCCTTGATATTATTAGCAACATTTAGAAAGAGAGGCTGCCCAAGGGTCTCACAGGTGTTTCCAGTTCTCACTGACATGGGCACCCTGCTCCACACCAAGCAACATTAGGCCTCCTCTCCCTTGTTGGAGCCTCAGACTTCTCAGTTTCTACTCAAGTGGTCTGGCTGCTTCCTTTGACCTAGATCCACTACACTGGGTGTGGCTCCTCAGACTCCAGCCCCCATATCACCCCTTGGGCTCTTATCTCTGCACTTCCTGGGATATGGGCCCCCTGGCACCAGTCTCCACCCCTCCCTGGGCTATGGACTCCCTAGCCATGGCTCCCTGATCCTGGTTCTTGCCCCTCCAGGGCTTGCAGGCTCCTGTCCCCAATCTCTACTTCCCTAGGGCTGCAGGCTTACTGGCCTTTTCTGTGCCCACCTAGGCTGTGAACTAGCTAGCTTTCTATAGGTCCTTTTTTCTCTTTCTTGCTGCAAAGAAGCACCTATCTTCTGGCAGGGCTCAAGATAGCCCATGCCCCTTGGGCACCACTGGGACATCCACTCACCCTTTTCTAGTCCCACCCAAACCACCTTTGTTCTTGCTGTAACTTATTTCTCCAATCCTGCTGGCTCTCCAATGCAATGAACAGCCATATTTATTCTAACCCCCGGCCAGACTTCAACTCCTTACTTGCAGCACAATAGTTATAGCAGGATCTCACTCAGACCACCATTACTAGGCATCTCCCTGCAGAGC
The DNA here is from genome assembly GCF_001723895.1 of Crocodylus porosus. Taxonomy (NCBI): domain Eukaryota; kingdom Metazoa; phylum Chordata; order Crocodylia; family Crocodylidae; genus Crocodylus; species Crocodylus porosus. The sequence continues at coordinate 27,331,756 of NW_017728916.1, forward strand.
TCCTTTCTTTTCAGATCTAGCCTTGGCTTATATGCCACCAGAGCCCTGCCCCTTTCTGGTCATGTGAATTCCCAGACACCCTGCAGGTGCTCGCTAACATGCTTTGCTTACCAGCCTTCAGGATGGCCTAGAGCTGTAGAGGTAGCACTGCACTATTTCTGTTGCTGTTCCCTCAGGTTATTTTATTGTTGTGCCTGTTGCTGTACTAGCAGCACAGCACAGTACATCTCATTTTAAGGGCCCTGGCTTCCTATCACCCTATAGATGATCACACTCCTGACTACCTGAGCACAGTTTACCTCCATTTTCTTTCTTTCAGTAAAAGGAGCTATAGGATCCCTGTTACAGTAATAAAGAAAACAAAATATTCTATCCTTTCAGATTAAAGTCTCCCTTTCCCCCAGTACTTTGGCATCATCAGTCAGCTGCTTTTATTTTTTGATAGTCCCTTTCTACCTCACTGCAGCAGGATCATCTTACTATGGCTTCTGAGCTTCCTGCTGCTGCTTCACCTACTGTCCATGGATACTGGCACCAGTCCTGTTCTGATACATTTCTCCTCCCCTTCCTGGTGCCCAGGGAGGGGTTTAAGTAGCCAGGTGCCACACACAACTCCTAACACTTGTGAATGAGCTGCTAATTATTTGATTTATAAGCCATTTTACTGCCCACCGTTTTATTTTCTAAAGGAACTAGACTTCCATTCTTTTGCCTGTTTCCTTTTCCCTATTCTCTTATTTTTAACTCCTTGGTCCTCTATCCCTCCAGTCCTCTTTCTCTCCATTCGTTAACAGGGTAAGGGTTCCTTGCTGTTACATATCCCCCTGGCTTTTCCTTGTTGGTGGGTCAGGTAGGGTTTTGAGGTAATGCTTCATCTTCCTCAGACCTCCTTGAAAAAAATCTGTATTCACAAATTTCCTTCCTGGTCTGTGTTTCACATTAAAACAGTACAGCTGCAAGCTTAACTATAACCACATAAGCCCATTATTACTCATATTGATCTGCCATAGCCAATGAAGTGGGGCATAGTCTACAACAAACGTAAAATGTTGTCCTAACAGGTAAGACTGTAAAGTTTCTATGGTCCACTTGATTGTGAGACTTTTTTTCAATCATTGCATAGGACTTCTCATGCGGATGTTGCTTCCAACTAATGTGCACCACCAGTCTCTCTTCTTCACCCTCCTTTTAGGTCAGCACTGTGCATACTGCCCCATCTGATGCATTGGTCTGGATGATGAAAGGTCTGGAGAAATGGGGCACAAACAAGGGGTGGGGTGTGAATGGCAAAGGACTCTTTTATTTCTTGGAAGGCTTTCTCAGTGTTGGGTGTCCACCTTACTTTTATGGGGGTTCTTGCTTGTACCAGCTCAGTGAGTGGCACCACCAGTTCTGAAAAGTGAGTTACGGTTTTATGGTAATAATTAGCTAGGTCCAAAAATGCTTCTTACCTTCTTCTTTGTTCTGCACTGTTGGTAGGTGTACGATGCCTTCACCCAGTCAATGAGTGGTCATAGCTGACATTTCCCCCCCGGAATCCCAGGTAATACATTTTTTCCTTCCCTATCACACATTTTCTTGGATCGGCTGCCAGTCCTACCTTCCACAGTTCTGGCAATACTGACTGGAGGGCTTGGAGATGTTCTTCCCTCGTGGTTATAAAGATGATCACATCATCAATATGTGTGTCCATGTAATCCTGATGGGGTAATAATATCCTATCCATGAATCATTGAAAGGTTGTGGCAGCCCTGTTCCATCCAAACAGCATATGCTGGAATTCATAAAATCTCCACAGTGCAGTGAACGCTGTTTTTGCCTGGTCCTCTGGAGGTACAGGAATTTGCCAATAGCCCTTTGTGAGGTTGATGATCAATATGTCCTGAGCTCGTCCAATATACTTCAGTGTTTCATCTATCCTTAGCATTGGGTATGCATTGAATCTCATCAGAGCATTAATCTTCCAAAGACTCCTGTCAGGTTTGAGAATGGCCACTATGGCACTTTCCCACTCACTTTGGGATTATTTAATGAAAGCTCATTTTAACATCGTCTCCACCTCTTCTTTTATTGGCTCTTGGAGTCATTGTGGGATCCTCCTCCAGGCTTCTCTTATTACCTGTCGTATAGGTGTTGTAATGTGGTGAACTTCTTCCCTAGCTTTTCCAGGGATTTCACTGAACACATCCTTAAAATTCCCCGCTATTCTTGCTGCTTGAATATGCTGTTGCTTGGTTAGCTGAGTACCCAATTCCACCATTTTCCATTCTATGTCATCTTTTGGTCGGGGTTCTAATTAAGGTTCATTTGGGTATGGTGTAACCCATAAAGCTTATCTCGCCTTCCAAAATTTCAGGAAGGTTAGGGAATATTTCTGTTTTGTTTTTAATCTATCCAGTTGATATATCACATAGTCTACCAGACCAAACTACTGTAGGACTTCACAGGGTCCCTACCATTGTGACAACAATTTGGACCCTTGGTCAGACAGCAGGACTAGTACTCCATTTCCAGTTTTCATTCTTGAGCCTTTCTATTGTACTGTTCTTCTTGCTGTATTTGTGTTTCATGAAGTTGTTCTTGAGCTTATTTTCCCATTTTTCTTAGCCTTTCCTAAAATACAAAACAAGTTGTATTGGATTCCCATCCCTGTGGGACTGAGCTTCTGTAACAGAGAGCCCAGCCAGGGAGCATGGAAGGCCAGGTGGGGTGCAGCAGCTGCAGGGCACCATAGCAACTAGGCAATGAGGCCAATTAACAGGCACCTGCAGGCAGCACAAGGTAGCCTCCTGACCAGAAGGGGATAAGGTCCTAGAAGGCATATAAAGCAAGGGCCTAATATTGCAATTTAGTCTAGCCCTGTAAATCATAGGAGTAGGAGCTCCTGGATAGCAGAGACTGGTGGAGGGACTACTGTGATGCCTTGGATCACTAGTGAGGCATATACCCCAGACCTGGGCAGTTATGCTGGCACAAGAGGTGGGGGAAGGTTTTCCCTCTTAAGGGAGCAGAGGGCTGCTTCTCCTTTTGTGCTGATGTTGGTAGGCCCCAGAGGGGATTGTTTATGCTATAGCCTATATGTGGGAGGTTTTGGTTAGAGTTGCAGTTGGCACCAGTGGTTTGGGTTGGGAGTGTAAGGGGCAGTATACGGAGGTCCCATTAGTGCCCTAGGGCTATGCAATCACCTTGAGCCCTGCCATGGGCAGGCTTAGGGCCTGAACAAGTTTTGAGCCTGGAGCAGGACAGAGCGTGAGGCCACAGAGCCAAACAGGGGCTAGAGGCCTGGTGCCTATGAGGTGCATAGCCAGTCAGGGGCCAAGGGTCTGGTGTCCACACGGGGTGTAGCCAGATGGGGGCTAGGGACCCACTGCCCACAAGAGGCATAGGCAGATAGGGGTCAGAGGCCTGGTGCCTGTGAGGGGCATAGGTAGACAGGGGGCCTTGTGCCAAAAAAGGCTACACCACAGCTGGTACCTCAAAACCAGATCCAATTCCATGGGCCCAGGCTAGGTGAAATGGGTAGTGGTTAAGGAGGCCAAAGCCCCAACAGGAGACAGTGATGACATAGCAACACTTGCAAGGCTTGAGGTGTGGTTTGGGGGAGGAATGGAGCCACACAATTAGCCCTTAAGGCTATAGGTGCCCTACAATGGCATAGCCAAGAGAGGCCCAGGAAGAGGCCTGGGAATAGTAAGGCTCAGTGAGGGGCCTAGGAGTAGTATAACTGAGAACAGTAGAGTGCCAAAAAACCCCAAGGGGGGGGGTCATTCATCTAGATTGGGGTCCATGCTAAGGGCAGCCTCCCTTTTAATTCTATTATCACATCAAGATGTGGTGGGTGAGACAGAAGGGCAGAGCAGGGCATGGTTGCCAAGCTACCGGGGAGCATCACAACTGCTCCTGGAATCCTGACATGCTACAGCTACCCAGCCTTCTTTAATCAGATTCAATATCACACTGGTTGGTGTCCATAGAAGAGTTCAAACAAAGAGAAGCACATTGAGGCCTGTGGAGCCTCCCTTGCTGCAAACAGTAAAAGAAGTCAGCACCTCTTCCCAGTGTCGTGCTCCTTCATTCACAAATGTTCTCATTGTGCTTTTCAGAGTCCAGAAATCATTTGACCAACCCATCCATCTGAGGGTGGTAAACCAAGGTCTTCAGGTGTTTCAGTGTTGCATAATTCTCTAGGACCAAAATATACTGGTATCATGTGCTCCCTTTTTGGTAAAGTTCCGATGACATCCACAGCTAGCATTTCAAAAGGGGTTTCAATAATGGGAAGGGGGGACCAGTGGAGCTCTAGGTGGTTTACTGGGCATTACTGTCTAGAACACAGGGCAAGGCTCACAAAATTCTCCCACTTTCCTTCATAGACCCAGCTCATAAGACCTTCCCATCATCCTGGCCTCTGTATTATCTTTCCCCAAATGACCCCCTGTAGGCAACTTATGAGCTATATTCAGTAGACCTTTCAGGTACTTCTGTGGCACCAGGAGTTGCTCTCTCTCTCAGAGGTGTCCAAACTTTTTGAATGTGGGGCTAGATCACAAACTTTTTATTACCCAGTGAGCCATATTCAAAGGCATATCCTGGGTCACCTGGGTGTAAAGCACCAGGCAGGAGGAAGCCATGGAGAAGCAGCCTGCTGTTGGCCCCCAGCAGCAGCAGCAGCAGCAAGGAGGAGGAAGAGGAGGAGAAGCAGTGCTTCAGGATGCTGCCCAGCTCCACTGAGGATGAGAAGCCCAGTCTTCACCCACAGCCACATACACGCAGCCTGCCTCCCTCACCCCCGGCTCCCATGAAGGAGGAGGAGGAGGAGGAGGAGGAAGGCACCTTGTGCTTCCTCCTCATGAGTGCACACATGTGTGGCACCTCCATGTGGGCTCTTCAGCATCCCACCTAGGGACACAGCCCAGCTGACAACCAGGCAGCCATGTTTCACACTCACGTGCGCATCCCCACACCGAACCGTGCTGCCCCGCCCTGCCTCCTCCCCACCGATGCAGTGTGGACCGCCCCCAGTGCAGGGCTTAGAAGGACCCAGCCCAGAGCCAGCAAAAAAAAAGGGACTTCCTCTGCCAAGGAGGGAAGAGGAGGCGGCAGAAGAAGCAGAGGCGGCGCAGTGAGCCTGGGCCGGCGCTGTGCACTCACATGGGGACCTGTGAGCTGAGCATGGGGCAGCACCCAGGCAGCCCCTGGCTGCAACTTATCCACCCGCCTCTGGGAAGATGAATCACACAGGTGAGTGTGGAGTGGGGCAGGGATGGGGGCCCTGGGATGATGCCTCCTTTTCCCCAGCCATAGCCCTGAGGAGCAGAGCCAGGTGCAAGCAGCAATTTAGCATGGGGGGAAGTTGACCAGGGAGGGTCTGGGGGATTTCGTCCCTGCTCCCCTCGCCCCATATGTGCCTGGCCAGGCTCCGCTTGCCACCCGCAGTGCTAGCCAGTGCAAGCTCTGCCCGGGACAGCCCCGTGCCACACTGATGACCTGCGCTTTCACTACTGGCTACTCCTCTTCCCACACACGCTGCGTCGGCAACGTCAAGCTGACGCGGTGCGTGTAGGAACCTTGTCCTTTCAGCAGCCATTAGGAAGCTTCTGAGGGGCTGGGGGAGGGACAAGGGGTGGGAATGAAAGTAAACACTGTTTACTTTTGTTTCCAGTCGCAGCACTGCGGGCTACAGAAAGTGGCTTGGTGGGCCACATGGTGGCCCGCAGGCCACGTGTTGGACAAGCCTGCTCTATCTTACACCAATATATTCAATAAGGCAGTTCCTTTCTTACCTCAAATTGGGGCGTCATGGTTGTCAGCTCTGGTTATAGTATTTCCTTGTTGTAGGGCACCAGGCCCTCTTAAAATGCATGTTTGAAATCATCCTCCTGGCTTTACCCAATTCCAGTTGGAGCATCTAATATCATTTCCTGTGCCCACCCACTGCTGCTCTCTGTGCCTCCACAGCTAGTGCTTCTATGGGAGGAGTCTGGATCCCATCTTCCTTTGTTCTCTTTTCCCCGTTTTCTGTGATCCTGCTAATACTTCATTGAAGTATGGCCAGTTACAGCCCAGGACCACTGGATAGCAATAGGCATACTAATATTTCATGTGTATAGCTGTCCACCTTCATGCTTGCTCATATCCACTCTTAAAGGCTCCAATTAAAGCATCCTTCCCCCACCCCAGAACATATAAGTGCCCAAAAGGTCCCAATAGTCCACCATCACCCTTTGCCTTGTCTTCGACAGCAGGCTCTGCTGTATCAACCTTTGGGTGCATCCTGAACCAACCACTTTAGGTTGTGGGGTCCCTTCAGTTTGGATCACAACTTGGCTTGCAGCTTTGGGGAAATTAAACCATCTTCTCAATCTCTGGACTTGCATTTTCCTCTCTTCTGGGCTGGCTATAGTCCTCTCCTATTCTCCTTGCTCAGGGCAGGTTCTCACAAAATGTCCCAACCTTCCACATCAGTAACATCAATCCACTAGTGGCCCATCATGGGTGTGGCAGTGAAGAGCATGCTGCCAGTTCTGAGGATGGTCTGGGGCCCAGGGGAAAGGGCCTTGAGGACCCCCAAAGATTGCCAGAGAGTTTGTTTCAGGTGTAAGTGCTTACCTTGTCAGGAATGAGAGGCAGAAGCGTGGGACTCACTGAAACCACAGATGACATGATTTATTAGTTCCTTCCGGCTCCAGTTGGCTGGGTGCTTGATGAATGACATCAGGAAAGCACACCCAGTGATGGCTGCAGGGGAGGAGGAGAGAGAGAGACAGAGAATGGAGAGGTTATTGAATGAGCGAATGCTTGGACTATGCCCCGGTAGGGGCAAAGGAGGAGAGTGGTAAATTCTATCCTTTTTTAGGCTTGGAGGAGTCTCTTTACTCACCAGAGTTCAGTGTTGAAAAGATGGGGCAGCGTTTGGAGAGCTGCAGACTGCCAGGGTTGAGAGTACCGACAGGAACAGAGAAGAATGCTAACTGTGAGTGGTTGAGTTTCAGGACTGATGATCAGGGGTAATCCTGAGGCCAGATACCCTGTTACCAAGCTGGGGACATTTGTTTGATCTAAATGGACATACCCCAGTCAGGGACCCTGTGGCTGTGGGCAGTTAAGTTGCACAAGCTGAAGGACCTGGACTATGTTGCTATAGAGAGCCAGTGATAAGTCCCTGTAGACAGAGTTAAGGTAGAGTCTTCAGACCCATTGTCCATACTTATTTTTGACCCAAAAGCAGGACATATAGTGTGTGGGGACTGCACCATCAGTTCAGTGCTAGGCCAGGGTGGAAAGGAAGGCAGAGCCCCAAGGAACATCAGTTAGCCAGGGGTCAACAGCAGTTCAAGCCAGCAAGCCTTCCTCTTTACTTCCCTTCAACATCAAGTCCTGGCAGTTGAGATAGGGTGGTCATGCTGTTGAAGATCTGATATAAGATACCTGCTGGGACCTAAGGGCTAGCATGCATCTAGTTCCACCAGGAAAGTAGATGAACTGCTCCGACAACCCTCTGTCAGTTTCGGTGTGGTGCCTTCCTTTCTTTTTGTCCCGGGGTGAGGGGTGAACCAAACCCCAGTGTCACGGTGGGCCGGGGTGGCAGTTAGGCACGGAAACAGGCCGGGTTCTTTTGGCTATGGAGAACTGAGGCTCATGAACTGGGAAACTGAACAAACAGAACTGTAACACGTAGAAAATTGTGGTGAGACGCCAGTCCCAATTGGTGGACGATCGGGTAGCTGGAGAGTAATGCCGAGGTCAGGATGCCAGAATGCTGAGGTGAAGTCGCAGTGGGATGGTCCAAATCGTAGTCAGTAAAATCGGTGAATCTTAAAATTGGGAACCAGGAAATCAAAACCGCAAAAAAAAAAAAAAACAACGCTCTAATAGCACGAAGTGCCAAATTGGGGAAGGAGATCAGTAGGCCCAAGAGCCTGACTGCCAGACAGTCCCTGGAAACACCAGCTTCTGGTCTCCAGTGACGCGATCTTCTCCCCCACAGAGGAGGGGCTCACTAGCCTTAAATATGAATTTCTTTAACCAATCAAAATCAATCCTCCAACAGAATGTTCTAGCCAGATTATGTCATGTTTCAGGGAAACTGAGCATTTGTCAGATTGGGGCTTGATTGTTCCTGCGCATGAGTAAACACAGAAACTGGGTCATGCTTGATTGACAAGCCCAAAAGGTCAGGAAAAGGGCAGCTTTGACCCTGTATGGAGTTTTCCACTCTCAGCCAGCAGGTTCTTGCATTGGCAGCACCCATACTTAAACTATTGCTTCAACACTTTTCATCATTTTCTCAACATTCTTTGGGTTGTAGGCCTTATTGACCTTGCTTCAATTATCTTTGCCTCTCTTTGCCACCTCTCCTACTTCTTCAGCTGCTTCCACTAGCCTTACAGCCTCCTCAAATGTGATGCACCAGTGTCATTGAATCCATTCTCTTGTCTCTCCTTCTAGGTCTCAGATAGAACAGGTGGTACTTGAATAATTTATTATTTCCTCCCTCGTCTTCTTGCTTAGGCCTAACCACTTGCACTCAAGGTCCTGTAAGATCTGTCTCCGGTGCCTGACGTAAGATGTCATTCTATCTTAGCAGTTTCAGAATCTCTGTTGGTGATATTTTGTCAGTATTCCAAGTCTCCTCAGTATGGTGTCTTTCACCTTTTCATATCGACTTATCTTTATCTTAGGCAGGGCCCAATGGGTGGCTTGTACTTCCCTGGTCAGTAAAGGATCTAGATTCAGAGACCATCTATGCTGCATTCAACCAGCTGCTTCTGCCATCCTTTCAAACATGTCCAAGAAGGCCTCCAGATCATCCTGATGCATCACCTTCGTGGAAGTGAACTTGCTATTGTTGGTGTCAACTGTCTCTCCTTATTTTTGCCATGCAGAAAGGGCAAGGCCCTCAAAGATTACTTGCCAATGGGTCAACAGTACTCCCTGTGCTCCTCCATCTGCTTCTCTTGTCTTTGAATGAATTGGGCCATAACATTTTGCATCCATTGGTTGGTTTCTTGCTGTTGTACCAACAATTGTAGCAACTTGTTCAGATCCATTCTTCTTGTTTATTAGCCCACGGATCTTCCTTTCTGGTGGAAAGTTCCAAGACTTCTCTTTTTACAAACTGCTCGTCATCATTGCATTAGAGAGTCTTGTTGGGGGATCACCTTCACCAGCCCAAGCCCCTACTTTTGGCCCTTTTTGGGTACTGGGCCCACTGGCCCTATCTCCACCCCTTTTCAGGTGTTGCTGGGACCTCCTCCACTTCTTTGAAAGTCCCAACCCAAATCTCCTATTTTTAGTTTTTAAGAACATAAAAATAAAAATACCATGCATCTGCTTAATAAAAATAAAGACCCTCCGTCTCTGATGCGGCAAAAAGGTAAAAAGATATCAGATTTACCCAAAGAACCTTGTCTGTCTTTAATCTGAAAGGATAGAACCTGGAGGTCTTCAAGAGGAGGCTTGATAGTCACCTGACCTCAGTCCTCTTTCCTGCTGGGGCAGGGGGTTGGACACAATGATCCATTATGGTCCCTTCCAACTCTACAGTCTATAAATTTTTTTCTTTAGAGAGTCTCCCTCTCCCTTGGTACTCCAGTCTCACCACTCAGCTGCTTTCCCTTCTTGGTGGTCTTCCTTTACCTCTCTGCAGCTGAATAATCTCACTACAGCTTTAGGGCTTCCCGCTGCTAGTTTCTCCACCTTTCATGGATGCTGACTCTAGTCCTATTCAGATGTGCTTCTCCTCCCCCTTCCAAGGTGGGGGGTGGGGTTTAAGGAGCCAGGTGTCATGCTCAGACTCAACTCCCAGCACCTGTGAATAAGCTGCTAATTACTTACAAAAAAACTAGAACTCTGGGTTCCAAAATGATACCTTGCATTAGACCAACTGGAAAATTGCAATAAAATGATCCTGAAAGCTTGCAGAAAAGGATCAAAACCCCTTCATCAGGCTCTGGAGAAGTATAGATGGTACAAGGTAGTAAGAAGTCCTCATAGGTAGGATATAAACTTCTTTTTTGCACAGAGGGGCTGGAGAGTGAAGGGTTTTCTCCTGTCCTCCTAGTTGATATGGAGGATTTTCCAAAAACATCACTAATGGTAAAATTCTAAGGTGTTCCAGTGTTTCTAATATGTTGTCCAGGTTTTACATCAGTGTAGGAATGAAAGCAGCCTGGTAAACAAGAATTTTGGTTTGGGTCCCGATTGTCAACACATAATTTTAGAGACATCCAAAGGCAGCACTGGCACGTTTTATTCAGTGTTGAATATCGTTATGCATGTTAATTTTTTGGAAAAAGATGGCTATCCAGGTAGGAGAAGTGCTCAACATTTTTCAAGAAATGTCCTCTAATTGTACTATGTGGGGTAGCAGCTGGTTGGTTCTGGGTAGGTTGATAGGATATATCTTGGTTTTCATTAAATTGACAGCGAGTCCAAACATTTTATATGCTTCACAGTAGAAGTCAAGAGTGACCCAGCTCTTAATTGAGTGGGCATTCACAACACAATCATCAGGTATATGTAAGTGGAGATAGTGGGGATTCTGGTAGGGGATTCCAATTGCATTATCGAGGTGAGGATAGGAGATGGGACAGAGGGGAGGGAGAGCTAGATAGCTTGTCAAAAGTACTGATTAATATAATAAAAGAGAAGGAGGCTTAAAAGATGTATGGGCCTGTGAGAATGTGATTATGAGGATGGTACTGAGTGGGAGACAAGTGTTGAGGATAGATTTTGTATTAGCATTAAATGGGCTAGGGATTGGAAAGAAAGAGATCTTAGATGTAACCTTCAGTGATCACCGGATGCTGAGAATGGAAGTGAGTTTAAAAAAAAAAAAAAAAAA
>NW_017728916.1:27342612-27355651 GCF_001723895.1 Crocodylus porosus
GGGAAGCGTAGCGGTTTCTTAAACAAGGTGGAATTTATTTGACTTACGCTTAGGTGCATAGGAAAACGATGTCTTCAGTTACAGTAATCACAAATACAACAAAGGGGTCTGTTGGCCCATGAGGTTCGGTCTGAAGACCTAGTCCCAGGGCTGGTCAACAGCTCATGAACTGGGAAACTGAACAAACAGAACTGTAACACGTAGAAAATTGTGGTGAGACGCCAGTCCCAATTGGTGGACGATCGGGTAGCTGGAGAGTAATGCCGAGGTCAGGATGCCAGAATGCTGAGGTGAAGTCGCAGTGGGATGGTCCAAATCGTAGTCAGTAAAATCGGTGAATCTTAAAATTGGGAACCAGGAAATCAAAACCGCAAAAAAAAAAAAAAACAACGCTCTAATAGCACGAAGTGCCAAATTGGGGAAGGAGATCAGTAGGCCCAAGAGCCTGACTGCCAGACAGTCCCTGGAAACACCAGCTTCTGGTCTCCAGTGACGCGATCTTCTCCCCCACAGAGGAGGGGCTCACTAGCCTTAAATATGAATTTCTTTAACCAATCAAAATCAATCCTCCAACAGAATGTTCTAGCCAGATTATGTCATGTTTCAGGGAAACTGAGCATTTGTCAGATTGGGGCTTGATTGTTCCTGCGCATGAGTAAACACAGAAACTGGGTCATGCTTGATTGACAAGCCCAAAAGGTCAGGAAAAGGGCAGCTTTGACCCTGTATGGAGTTTTCCACTCTCAGCCAGCAGGTTCTTGCATTGGCAGCACCCATACTTAAACTATTGCTTCAACACTTTTCATCATTTTCTCAACATTCTTTGGGTTGTAGGCCTTATTGACCTTGCTTCAATTATCTTTGCCTCTCTTTGCCACCTCTCCTACTTCTTCAGCTGCTTCCACTAGCCTTACAGCCTCCTCAAATGTGATGCACCAGTGTCATTGAATCCATTCTCTTGTCTCTCCTTCTAGGTCTCAGATAGAACAGGTGGTACTTGAATAATTTATTATTTCCTCCCTCGTCTTCTTGCTTAGGCCTAACCACTTGCACTCAAGGTCCTGTAAGATCTGTCTCCGGTGCCTGACGTAAGATGTCATTCTATCTTAGCAGTTTCAGAATCTCTGTTGGTGATATTTTGTCAGTATTCCAAGTCTCCTCAGTATGGTGTCTTTCACCTTTTCATATCGACTTATCTTTATCTTAGGCAGGGCCCAATGGGTGGCTTGTACTTCCCTGGTCAGTAAAGGATCTAGATTCAGAGACCATCTATGCTGCATTCAACCAGCTGCTTCTGCCATCCTTTCAAACATGTCCAAGAAGGCCTCCAGATCATCCTGATGCATCACCTTCGTGGAAGTGAACTTGCTATTGTTGGTGTCAACTGTCTCTCCTTATTTTTGCCATGCAGAAAGGGCAAGGCCCTCAAAGATTACTTGCCAATGGGTCAACAGTACTCCCTGTGCTCCTCCATCTGCTTCTCTTGTCTTTGAATGAATTGGGCCATAACATTTTGCATCCATTGGTTGGTTTCTTGCTGTTGTACCAACAATTGTAGCAACTTGTTCAGATCCATTCTTCTTGTTTATTAGCCCACGGATCTTCCTTTCTGGTGGAAAGTTCCAAGACTTCTCTTTTTACAAACTGCTCGTCATCATTGCATTAGAGAGTCTTGTTGGGGGATCACCTTCACCAGCCCAAGCCCCTACTTTTGGCCCTTTTTGGGTACTGGGCCCACTGGCCCTATCTCCACCCCTTTTCAGGTGTTGCTGGGACCTCCTCCACTTCTTTGAAAGTCCCAACCCAAATCTCCTATTTTTAGTTTTTAAGAACATAAAAATAAAAATACCATGCATCTGCTTAATAAAAATAAAGACCCTCCGTCTCTGATGCGGCAAAAAGGTAAAAAGATATCAGATTTACCCAAAGAACCTTGTCTGTCTTTAATCTGAAAGGATAGAACCTGGAGGTCTTCAAGAGGAGGCTTGATAGTCACCTGACCTCAGTCCTCTTTCCTGCTGGGGCAGGGGGTTGGACACAATGATCCATTATGGTCCCTTCCAACTCTACAGTCTATAAATTTTTTTCTTTAGAGAGTCTCCCTCTCCCTTGGTACTCCAGTCTCACCACTCAGCTGCTTTCCCTTCTTGGTGGTCTTCCTTTACCTCTCTGCAGCTGAATAATCTCACTACAGCTTTAGGGCTTCCCGCTGCTAGTTTCTCCACCTTTCATGGATGCTGACTCTAGTCCTATTCAGATGTGCTTCTCCTCCCCCTTCCAAGGTGGGGGGTGGGGTTTAAGGAGCCAGGTGTCATGCTCAGACTCAACTCCCAGCACCTGTGAATAAGCTGCTAATTACTTACAAAAAAACTAGAACTCTGGGTTCCAAAATGATACCTTGCATTAGACCAACTGGAAAATTGCAATAAAATGATCCTGAAAGCTTGCAGAAAAGGATCAAAACCCCTTCATCAGGCTCTGGAGAAGTATAGATGGTACAAGGTAGTAAGAAGTCCTCATAGGTAGGATATAAACTTCTTTTTTGCACAGAGGGGCTGGAGAGTGAAGGGTTTTCTCCTGTCCTCCTAGTTGATATGGAGGATTTTCCAAAAACATCACTAATGGTAAAATTCTAAGGTGTTCCAGTGTTTCTAATATGTTGTCCAGGTTTTACATCAGTGTAGGAATGAAAGCAGCCTGGTAAACAAGAATTTTGGTTTGGGTCCCGATTGTCAACACATAATTTTAGAGACATCCAAAGGCAGCACTGGCACGTTTTATTCAGTGTTGAATATCGTTATGCATGTTAATTTTTTGGAAAAAGATGGCTATCCAGGTAGGAGAAGTGCTCAACATTTTTCAAGAAATGTCCTCTAATTGTACTATGTGGGGTAGCAGCTGGTTGGTTCTGGGTAGGTTGATAGGATATATCTTGGTTTTCATTAAATTGACAGCGAGTCCAAACATTTTATATGCTTCACAGTAGAAGTCAAGAGTGACCCAGCTCTTAATTGAGTGGGCATTCACAACACAATCATCAGGTATATGTAAGTGGAGATAGTGGGGATTCTGGTAGGGGATTCCAATTGCATTATCGAGGTGAGGATAGGAGATGGGACAGAGGGGAGGGAGAGCTAGATAGCTTGTCAAAAGTACTGATTAATATAATAAAAGAGAAGGAGGCTTAAAAGATGTATGGGCCTGTGAGAATGTGATTATGAGGATGGTACTGAGTGGGAGACAAGTGTTGAGGATAGATTTTGTATTAGCATTAAATGGGCTAGGGATTGGAAAGAAAGAGATCTTAGATGTAACCTTCAGTGATCACCGGATGCTGAGAATGGAAGTGAGTTTAAAAAAAAAAAAAAAAAAAGTGAAGATTGGGGGAAAGAGATGTGGAAGTTAAATATTCAATTATTACAAGATGAGAACACCTGTCAAGAATATGTGGAACTATGTAAAGGATGGAGTACTCAGAAGAGATGCTACAAGAGTGTCTGGGAGTGGTGAACTATGATAGAGAGAAGAACAAGTGATTTTTTCCATAAATATTGGTTGGAGAGAGAAGAAGAGAGGGTCACAGAGCAGGCAAGGAAGCAGGAATTGTTAAAAGGAGGTGGTAAGAGATGTACAAGGGCAAGAAAAATGGGAAGACAAAAAGGATGGACTGAAGAATCATTCAAAAGGAAAACAGATAAGAAAATCTTCCTGACCAGAGCACCTTAGGTAGAAAAGGTAGAAGGATGATGCAAGTATTTTTCACTAAAACTGAGGAAAATAAAGGAGGAAATGAAAGCAACAAGAACTGAAGAAGGAATCTGAGTAGAAGAAAAGGTGAAGGTGTTGGATGTAGTAGCAGAGGTTTTAGAGTTGTACAAAAGAGGATGAATGGATGGAAGAAAGATGAGGGTGTTCCTTGAGGGGATAAAGGAAGGAATAGGAATGGAAAGAAACAAAAATTGGAGAAGTTAAGTATCAGAGGAGGTGGAGGAAAAGTTATCAAGAGATGGAAGGCTCCGTGGAGAGATGGACTTCTAATGGAATTCTACAAAAAAAAAAAAAAGGAGGCAATGGCTCGGGACAGATATAGCAGACAAATATAGGGAAATACTGGGTACCTAGGGGAGGATTTTGCAGAAGGTATGGTAAATTTTGATATTCAAGAAGAGAAAGGAAGATGTGTTAGGCAACTGGAGGCCAATAATTTGAGAACTTCAAAGCAGCCTTACTGAGAGTGCAGGGACACACCACCCTGATGTTCAGGAAGACTAGCAAGTATGGCATGTTCCTTCTAAGGTTTAGTGATCTGTGAGCAATCCTCGCTGGGAGTGCACGGGTATCTCGTTGTGCCTGCCCCTCCCCACTCCTGCAGCAGCGTGTGGCTGGATGGGGCAGGTGGTGAGTGGCTGGATGTGAAGCTGGTGGTGGCAGGTGGAGCATTGGCACCCTCTTGCTACAGCACAGGGCATTCCCCCCAGGCCAGTGTCTGGGGGCCATGGCCCCTACTGCCCCCTTCTCACCCCCCCACCATATGTGTGGCATTAAAAAGTTATTGTGTGGTATGATTTTTTAATCATACATGGCCACGCACACATGCAGCTTAGAGGGAACGTTGTTGCTTGGGCATGCAAGGATGAAGTCAGGAAGGCCAAAGCACAATTGGAGTTGCAGCTAGCAAGGGATGTGGAAAGTAACAAAAAGGATTTCTACAAGTCTGTCGGTAGCAAGAGGAGGATCAAGGAAAGTGTGGGTCCCTTACTGAATGGGAGAAGCAACCATGTACAGAGGATGCAGAAAAGGCTGAAGTGCTCAATGCTTTTTTTGCCTCAGTCTTAACAGGCAAGATCAACTCAGACTACTTCACTGGCCAGCAGTTTGGGGAGGAGGCAAGCAGCCCTCAGTGCTGAAAGAACAGGTTAGTGACTATTTAGAAAAGCTGGACGTGTACAATTCCATGGGGGAAGATGAGATGCACCCAAGGGTGTTGAAAGAGTTTGCTGATGTGATACCAGAACCATTGGCCATCAACTTTGAAAACTCATGGCAATCAGGAGAGGTCCCAGAGGACTGGAAAAGGGCAAGCAGTGCCTATATTTAAGAAAGGGAAAAAAAGAGGATCCAGAGAACTCCAGACCAGTCAGCCTCACCTCAGTCCCTGGAAAAATCATGAAGCAGATCCACAAGGAATCCAGTTCCAAGCGCTTGGAGGAGAAGAGGGCGAAAAGGAATAGTCAGCATGGATTCACAAGTAGGAAGTCATGCCTGAGCAACCCGATTGCCTTCTATGATGAGATGACTGGCTCTGTGGATGCGGGGAGACCGATGGATGTAGTGTACCTTGATTTTACCAAGGCTTTTCCTATGGTCTCCCACAACATTGTCTTAGGCAAACTAGGGAAGTATGGACTGGATGAATGGACTTTAAGGTGGATAGAAAACTGGCTGGAACTTTGGGCTCAGAGAATAGTAATTAATGGTTTGATGTCTAGTTGGCAGTCAGTATTGCCAGGTTGGTCCTGGGGCCAGTTTTGTTCAGTATCTTCTTCAATGACCTGGAAGATGACATAGAGTGCACCCTCAGCAAGTTTGCAGATGACACCAAGCTGGGGGTAGTAGTAGATACACTGGAGGGTATGGCTAGGATTCAGACACATTGGGGGATTGAGCCAAAATGAATCTCATGAAGTCCAACAAGGATAAGTGCAAAGTCTTGCACTTAGGATGGAACAGTCCCACGCACCAGTACAGGCTGGGGGCTGACTGGCTGGGCAGCAGCTCTGCAGAAACAGACCTGGGGGGTTACAGTGGACAATAAGCTGAATATGAGTCAGCAGTGTGTCCTTGTTGCCAGGAAGGACAATGGCATACTAGGCTGCATTGGTAGGCGTGTTTCCAGTAGTTCAAGGGACATGGTACTCCAGATGTGACTTCACCAGTGCTGAAGAGAGGGGAATAATCGTCTTCAGTTTTGGGCCCCCCACTACAGAAAGCATATGGACAATATGGAGAGAGTCCAGCAAAAAGCAACAAAAATGGTTTGGGGGCTGGGGTACATGACTCATGAGGAAAGATTCGGGGAATTGGGATTATTTAGTTTAGAGAAGAGGAGACTGAAGAGGGGACATAATAGCAGCCTTCAACTCCTAGAAGAGGGGTTCAAATGAGGATGGAGCTAGACAGCAGTGGCAGATGACACAACAAGGAGCAAGGGTCTCACATTACTTCCTAATATCTAACCTAAACTTCCCTTGTTGCATTTTCTCACTAGGAAGCTAGTAAAACACTGAAAAAGGTTACCAGAGGTGGTGGAAACTCCATCCTTGGAGGTTTTCAAAGTCCGGCTAGACAAAGCTTTGGCTGGGTTGATTTCATTGGGGATGGTCCTACTTTGAGCAGGGGGTTGGACTAGATGACCTCCTGAGGTCCCTTCCAACCCTAACTTTCTATGATTTTAACCCTTTTAAAATGCAGACAACTAGACAGCAGAAGTACTGGTCTAAAACAATGTGTGACTGTTTAGCAGATGTGATACAAGAAGAACAAACATGTGCTGTTCCTCAGAGAAGAGTATCCCAGACTCTATGGTTAATGAGAGCTGTCATATCAGATGTGGGTGAAGAGGTGAGAAAAGCCATATTTAAACCCAGAGCCACTGAGGGAACCAACTCACTTGTTCCCAATGGAGCCAGAGGCCGCAAGAAACTGGAAGCCAATGCAGTAGCCCCATTTTATCAGCAGCTGTTCAGTCTGGATTGGACCGCCTCATAGCGGTGCCAGTATCTGTGGCTTGCTGCCAAGACCAGATCATGGGCAGGCTGAATGATGAAAGAATTCTCCAACACCGGAGCATCAGAACAGCAGAGGCTCCAGAAGCTGCAGAGAGCGTCGTCCCTCAGCCAGAGGCTCCCGTATCCCCAAACCAGCACCACGTCAACAGCACCGAGAATGGCTGGGGAAGCTGCACTGGGAGGCAGAGCCACTGCAGGCAAGCTGGCAGTGCTGGAATCAGGGTTTTCTTTTTTCTTATTTTTATTTTCAATTTTAATCAGGCAGCATAATCAGGCTGAGTCTCCATCACCTGGGGATGGGGAAGGAAGAAGCCACCTGCAGGCTGGGGCCAGGGAGACAGTGAGCAAGTGCTGGGTCCTCTCCCTCCAGAAACAGTCTGTTAAGGAAGGGCTGTGAAAAGGTCCGTTCCCTAGTGGGAACAGGCCTCTGTGGTGGATGTTCTGGGGAACCATCACCGAAGCGTTGGGCATCAAGACAATCTCCCACATTCAGATGTGCGATGAATCAGGATTTTGCCTCTGTTTTATAGTTTTCCTTTATCTGATAGGGTTGGGCTTTAAGGAACAGCACACAGCCCCTGGGCCCCCTCCGGGGCCTCGCTCACACGCCCTCTTGGGCTGGGGCTACAACCCCCACACACCAAGCGCCTCACCGGCGCTCTCCCGCCGCATCCAACTGCAGCACGAAATGCTGTGCCAACCTGGCACCGCTCAACTGTGCCCCTGCTGGGTCCCAGGAACCCCAAGCTACTGGGGAGCTCCCGTGAGGCCTCCTCATGCCCCTACAGACTCACCTGGTCCTCCGGTATAACAATAACTAAACCAGGAGCCAAACAGCCGTAACCCAAACACAAGAAGCCTCCTGGCTTGTAACCCAAAGTCCGCACTCACCTGGCTCTTAGTCATGGCCCCTTCTAGGGTTCTCTCTCTCTCTCCATATCATCATGGAGCCAGTCAGGCTGCAGCCTGCACCTGCTGCCACCAGAAGAGAACTGCTAGCTGGGCTCCGGCCTGGGCTATTTATACAGGCCAGGCTCTGCCCTCTTCTGGTCACCTGACCTGCCTGGTTGCTGCAGCAACCGGCACCTGAGCTGCCCCTAGTGACTGGCAGCTCCTTAACCCTATTCTAGGAACAGGGCACCTAAGTGCCCCTGTGAGAACTTCCACAAGATCCTGCCCCCCTCCCCCCCCAGCTTTCTCTTGCAGAGGCTGAAAAGGTCCAAGCCCCTCAGTCTTTCCCCACAGGGCCTTCCCTGCAGGCCTCTAACCGTATGACTGGCCCTCCTCTGGCCTTCTCAAGGTTGTCCATGTCCCTCTTGAATTGCAGCACCCAGAACTGGACGCAGTACTCCAGCAGTGCCCTGAACAGTGCCGCATAGAGGGGAAGCATCACCTCCCTTGATCCTTTCATGATGCACCTACTAATATATGACAAAGTGTGGTTAGCTCTGCTAATTACTTTGTCACATGGATGACTCATATTCATCTTGGAGTCAACAACAACTCAGAGTTCTCCTTCCGCTGCTGTACTGCTGAGAAGGTCATCACACAGCTTATAGGTGTGCTCGTTATTCCCTCTCCCTAGGTGCAGCACCTTGCATTGTCCTTGTTGAACTGCATCCTATTGTTCTCTGCCCACTCCTCTAACTTGTCCAGGTCCACCTGGACTTGGTTTCTTCCCATCAGTGTGTTTACTTCACCCCATAGTTTTGTGTCATCTGCAAATTTGGACTGAGTGCTTTCCATGCTCTCATCCAGGTCTCTGATGAAAATATTGAACAGCACTGGCCTAAGGACTAAGTCTTGGGGGACTCCACTGCCCACATCTTTCCAGGTCGATACAGATCCACCCACCAGCACTCTCTAGGTATGACCCTTAAGCCAATTTGCCACCCACATGACTATGTAATTATCTATGGCACAGCTGTTCAATTTATGAGACTAGGATGGAATACTGTGTAGAAGGCTTTCTTAAAGTCCAAGTAGATGACATATACCTTGACTCCAGCATCTAAGCTTTTAGTGACCTGGTCATAGAAAGAAGAAAGGTTAGTCAGGCAGGATCTACCTGCTATGAACCCATGCTGGTTAGCCTTCAGCATTATATTACCCTCTGGACTCCTAGTCATATGATCCTTGATAATTTTTTTAAGGGTTTTCCCAAGGATAAAGGTGAGACTAACCGGTCTATAGTTATTCAGATCCTCCTTCCTCCCCTTCTTGAAAATAGGGACTACATTGGCCCTTTTCCAGTCCTCTGGGACCTCCCCTGAGCACCACAAGTGCTCAAACAGCTATGACACTGGCTAATTTTTTCAGCACACTTGGGTGGAGCTCATCCGGTCCTGCTGACTTCAACACATTCAGACCCTCCATGTGTCTTTTTACTAGGTCAGTGGTGACAGTTGGTGGGCTGGTTTTCCTCCTGCTTCTATCTGTAATGCATTTGGGAGATTTGTCCAGATCCGTGTTCAGAATACAGAGGCAAAAAAACTCATTGAAGAGCTCTGCTTTGTCCCTGCTGTATGCCACCAACTGCCCTAATCTATCCTGTAGTGGTCCTATGCTGCCCTGTGCCTTCATTTTGCTCCCTATATACCTGAAGAACTTTTGGCTGTCATTAATTTTTGTCGCCAGCTTACGTTCTAATCTTGCTTTGGCATTCCTAACTGATTCCCTGCAAGTGTTATATGCCATTATATAATGGATATATTTCTGTTATATAACGCATACATGGTGTTATATAATTGATTCCCTGCAAGTGTTATATGGTGTTATATGAGTTAATGCCCAAAGGACTGGAGATACAGAGATAGAGAACCATACTTACTTCGTGTGACAGTAGCAATATGGAAGGTGAGAAACCTACTGTTGATCAAGTAAGTTTAGATAATGGCAGTAGTTTAACTGTAGCAACATAGAACTCAATTCAGGCTACAAAGCTTGATTAAGAAATAGGATAAATATACTGCCAGTTAATCCTGACTGGATTCCATGCTCCTGTGGCTAGTTTGTTACCTACACCCAAGATAGGTAACTTAAACCTACCTTGTACATGCTATTCTGCAGTCCCATTGTAGATCTACCCAGTGTCTCAAACAACAGTTCCCATGATGGGCCATATAACACATTAATACTGGTGCAATTTACATTGGTTTTGTAAGCAGATATAACCTAGTTAACAGAGCAGATAGACAATCAGCACTCCCAGGATGGCTTGTTGTTTCTGTGCCTCATCATCACCAGATGGAAGGGAAGTGATAATATCTAGGGCTGTGCAAAATTTCTTTAGCCACTTCATTTTGGAGGCATTTTGAGCCATTTTGGTGCCTGAAAAACCAAATCCAAATTGAAACGGAAGGCTCAGCAACATCTCTGGAGCAAAACAAGGCATCCAAAACATTTTGGAAATGTTGTGGAGATGTTTCAGAAAACTTAGGAGTTTTAGAGCCAGGCTTGCAGGGAAACACCTGTATGCTGCTGCCCAGCCACATGACTCTGGTCTGCAGGGAGCAGAGATATGCACTGGGGATGCGGGGTGCATGGGGTGGGCAGCAGCAGCAAGGAGACCCTGGCATGCTCCCTGCGGAGCCAGGTCACATGGCAGGACAGTGCTGGTCCATGCCAAGTGACCTGGCTCTGCAGGGAGAAGAGATCTGGAGCATCACAGGGCAGGAAGGGGAGGTGAGGAGACCCCCAGCATGGATCTCTGCTCCCTGCAGAGCCTGGTCACACAGGAGGGCAGTGCTGTTCCCTGCCACTCAGCATGGCTTCACAGGGAACAGAGATCCTGGGTGGGCAGTGGTGGGGAGGAGATCCCCAGTGCAGATCTCTGCTCTCTGTAGTCCCAGGGTGCACGGCAGGGCAGTGCTGGTCCCTGCTGTGTGACTTGGCTCCGCAGGGAGCAGAGATCTGGGTCTGCATGGGGTGGGAGCAGTGGGGAGGAGATGCCGGCATGGATCTCTGCTCTCTGTGGAGCCATATCATGTGGGAGGGCAGTGCTGCCTCCTTGCCGGGTGACCTGGCTCCACAGGGATCAGAGATCTGTTTGGGGGTCTCCTCACCTGCATGGCGGGTAGTGACCCTCCCCCAGATAAGCCACCCACAGCCCCATCCCACTCCCCACTGCAGCCCTGCCTGGCTGGGCTTCGAAATAGATTCAGGGGTGATTTGGCACAGCCAAATCTCTGAAACAGATTCGGCCAAAATGAAACAGGACAGTCATCCAAAACACCAAAACAAATCACTGTCCTCTGAAATGGCCAGATCTGAAACCGAATTGAAACACAGCCATTTTGCACAGTCCTAGTAATATCCACTTGGCATTAAGGAAACAACTAACCTAGGTTAAAAGTGGATACATGATGGTGCAGACAGAACTGCAGCTCCCAGCTGTAACTCACAACATTTTCTGCAAAGTGCTCCGAGTCGGCTCGTGGTTCCAGGAGGCAAGGGGCTGGGAGCCTGTGTCCAGGTTCCTGTAGTAACAACCGTGGCTCTCTGGCAGCGCTCCTGTTTTCAGAATGGCAGTAGGGAAGGCAGCAGCAGAAGCTCATTCTTAGGGCTCCCCAGCTAGTGCTGAAGGGTGGGGTGGGTGAATTGGAGCCCCCTCCACCTTGGGTGAGGGCCTCCAATAGACCCACACCATCCTCCAGACAGGGGCTGAAAAAAACCCAGCTTGAATTCCCTTTGCTTCCTTTCCCTCCTACCATTCTGACAATAGTTACAGGCTGCAAGATCTCCAGACACTAGTTACAGAAGATGCTACATTTTGAAACCTCTTCATGTGCTACCTCATGCAATGTGGGGTCATTTTCACTGGATCATCCATTTCTGAAGCTCTCTGCAGCCAACCACTTGGGATGGTCACAGCTATTAAATGATTTTCTGTGGCCAGATAAGGTAAAATTGTCACTTCTGTCTGCACTCAGTATTAACATCCATGTAACATGCATTATAGTAGTTTCACCGGTGGTTTTTTGAGTAGTAACCACACTGGATTTTAGTGAGTTACATTTGTCTAAAGCCATATGTTTTGTATCTGCTTCTTGCTTACACAGATATAAGTTTGAGGCCTTGTTTCATCTTTCATTGCGAGCTGCACAAATACTGATGGGTTTTAGTGCTAGCTCAAATTTAGATCAGGCACATGTTCAGACTAGCACAGGCATGGCCTGGAAGATTGAAAAGTAAGTATCCCATCCACTCCCATTCTGGGTTTCCCTTTTCCCCCCTGCCCCCTAGAGCTTTCCCAGTTCTGCCCTGCTCCCAGGGTTCCACCCCTGCCTATTCCCTGTCCCCCCACCCATGGTTGCCCATGCTGTGAGAAGAAGCAGTCAGGGAAGAGTTAACCTTCCTACCTGGCTACTGCTACTGCTGGGCTGCTTCTCTTCCCCAGGCTAAGACTGCCCAGCAGCAGAAGTAGAGGCTGCTAGGCAAGCAGGTTAACCCTTCCCTGCCTGCTCCCTGGGGACAGAAAAGGTAGGCAGCCACAAGTAAGTGAGGGGGAGTTAGTGAGCAGGAATCAGGGGTGCGGGGGGTGGCCCAATCTGGGCTATCTTGGGAGGAAGGAGGGTGGGGTGTTTAACTTAAATTGTAAAACTAGAGTGGTTACACCTTGGTGTAACACAAGCTGGGTAACAGGGTTCAGAAATAATCCTGCCCTACAGTGTCATAACTTTGAGCTGCCTAATGAGTAAGGATCTGGGTTTTCTGTTTGCTGCAGAAAAATGTGGGTTTCCTCCTTTAACAGAGAAAATGCACAATTTCTCTTTTTAAAGGAGAAAATCATGGATTTTCACCCTTACAGGAGAAAAACAGGAGAAATAGCAAGTTTCCCTTGCAGGCTGGGACAGTTGCAGTTTGCAAGGAGATGCTTGGGGCTGCAGGGAGCAGAAGGAGGGCTATCATGCAGGGGGATCCCTATGTATGTGCATGCACAAATAAATGCATGTGACAGTCAGGCAGTGGTATAGAGCAGGTCCTGCAACTCCCTCCAGATAAGTCTATGGAGGGGGAAAGGAGCACAGGCCACATGTTGGGTGAGGTAGGAAAAGGGCACAGGACATGTGGGGGGAAGGAGGCACAGGGGATGTGATGTGGGGGTTGGGGGGGGGCATGTGCCCCCTGAGATTTCTGTGTTCACAGCAGGGCACAATCCAGCTCTGGAGGAGCCACCTCTGCAGCCCATAGTGGGGACCTAGCACAGAAGGAAGTGCTGCGCCACCCTGAGCAACAAGCTGAAGTGCCCC
>NW_017728916.1:27355751-27361328 GCF_001723895.1 Crocodylus porosus
AGCAGCAGCAGGGGCACAAGTCCACACCACCACCAATGCCACACCTCACCAGGCAGCACAGCGCTCCCTCCAGCACTAGCTCCTGCTTGCTACTTCATGGAGGTGACTCCTGTGCAGAGCTGGTCTAGCCCAGCCCAGCTGCAGCATCACACCCTGCTTTGAGTGCAGAAATCTCAGGAGGCACATGTCTACTCCCTGTCATGCTACCTGTTTCCCACCCCCCCATCTTTTCCACACTGCACTACATTCCTCATACACTGAGGAGGGTGGGGGCAGGAGGTCAGGAGTGAGGGGCACTGGCAAGCCCAGGAGGCTCTGGAGTAAGAACCACAGTCAGGGCCAGAGGGCTGTGGGTAGGCAGAGAGGAAAACTGACAGGCTTGGGGGGCTGTGGGCTAGGAGTGAGGGGCTCTGACAGGGCTAGTGGGCTGTGGTCAGCATTGAGGGGCACCAGCAGGGCTGTGGGGCTGTGGCTTGGAAGTGAGGGGCAACAACATGGTTGGGGCAGAGCACTGATATATTAGGGCTGCTCATCACTACAAAGCAGTGTGGGGGACAGCTGCAGCTGGACCTGCATCCTGGTGAGTGAAGGGGCAAAGACAGCTCTGATTTTCCACGATAAAAAAACCCCCCCAAATGCCAAAATATATAGGTATTTAGAATTTCTTTTATTATAATGATTGAGACACTGATAGGCTTCCAAATTGCTTTAAAATTGTAAATATATCAAGAAAACATTGTGTTCAACTGATACTTATCTATATTATTTTAATTGCAGAAAAATGCTAATTTGGGGGTTTTGATCAGATAATCTTCAATTTTTAAACAGAGAAAACCAGGATCCCTGCTGATGAGTGTTAAAAAACTAGTTTCAGGTGTTAATTTGAGGATAATCCAGGGGTTATGAGCTCCAGGAGCTGCCCATAATTACCATGTAAAAAGGCGCTTATACTGGCCCCTAATCTTTTTTGTTGTGTGAGCTAGATTCTTTCTGATCTTTCCAAATCCTTCTTAAGGTGTGGGGTCCAAAACTAAATGCAGTATTTCATCTGAGGCTTCACCAGTGCTGAATGGAATAGAAGAATAACTTTCCTTGAGCTGGAAGTGTCACCGGCTTTTCTACGCCACTGCTGTGTACCCCCTGGGTCCTTCCAAAGTACCCCCAGGGGTATGCCTACCCCGGTTGAAAACCCATTGGTCTACTGTAACCCCCAGTCCTTCTCTGCAGTACTGCAGCCTATCCATTCATTCCCCAGTCTGTATTTGTACCTGCAGTCATTTTATCCCAAGTGCAGGACTTTGAACTTGTCTGTGTTGAATTACATCTCCTTGATGGCGGACCATTCCCCACTCTATCCATGTCATTCCAAACCCCAGTCCTATACTCCAAAGGGTATGTAACTCCTCCTAATGTGGTGTCATTCACAAATGATACCTCCTTCCATGTAGACATTGAGTTATTGATGACTACTTGTTGAGCACGAGGATCCGACCAGTTATGTACCTTAAAGTACTTTCAGCTAATCTCTGTTTGCTTATCTTATTGATGAGAATGTTATGGGAAACAGCATCAAAAGCCTTGCTGAAGTCAAGGTATATCCATCACATCCATTGCTTTCCCCTTTCCACATATCCTGTCACCTTATCATACAAGGAGATCAGGTTGTTCAGGGGTGATTTGCTCTTAGTAAAAGCATACAGCCTGTTTCTGACCACCTTGTTCTCTCAGTGCTTCACAATAGATTCCTTGAGGATTGCTCCAGGTTCTTTCCAGGTTTCAAGATCAGGTTGACTGATCTGTAATTTCCTGGATCCTCCTAAGATGGGCACTATATTTGCCCTTTTACAGCCATCCATGACCTCATTCAACCTCCATGGGCATTCAAAAAGGTTAGTTAATGACTGAAATCACCTGAGCCAATTTCTTTAGTACCCTATGTATAGGGACCTACCAAAATCAGTGTGGCTGCAGTCCAATGTTGTGGTCCAAGCATGGTGTCCAGTGCCATTTTTGCAGGGGACTGTGGTCTCCTCCCACCCCATACCTGTAATTGCCTGAGGGGACCAGGACGTTCTGTTCCTCCCCAGAGATCGACAGATAGCCCCAAACTGGGGCTTGCTAATGCATCAAGTAATAGTTTCCATCGGCATAATCCCCTATTTAAGCCCACAGAAGCTATTAATTATCATGTTATTAAGCAGTATAGGATAGGGTTAATGGCTTTTGTAGGCTTGATCAAACCTGTGGAAGTCATTAACCATGTCCTAGACTGCTTAATAACGCATCACTTAATAGCTTCCATGGGCTTGATCAGGGCATTAAGGCCGTTGAAGCCATAAATTGATGCATTAGCAAGCAGTCTAAGATGCAGTTTATGGCTTCCACAGACTTGGCCACATGCCAGGAGGGGAGGTAGCTTCCCGCACAATACTGCTGAAACACTAGAGCCCTGGCAGTGCGCAGGCAGGCAGCATCAGGCTAGGCATTTGCAATGAAATGGAGAAAAAAAAATCCCCCCAAAAAGGGGGTGGTGTTGCTTCTTTGCAAGCTCCCAGGCTGGCCCCTGACTGCCTCTTGGACTGAGCATACATCAGGGGTTCAGCCTCCAATTTGCTCCCTTTCCCCGTTCCTTCCCCCACTGCATTTCAGGATGCCAGAGTTTCCCCCATTTTTCTCTTTTCTTTTCTTTTCTTCCACTCAGTTGCTGATTTTGCTCCTTTTCAG
Organism: Crocodylus porosus; assembly: GCF_001723895.1. Lineage (NCBI taxonomy): Eukaryota > Metazoa > Chordata > Crocodylia > Crocodylidae > Crocodylus > Crocodylus porosus. The sequence continues at coordinate 27,358,476 of NW_017728916.1, forward strand.
GGTCCCCATGCTTTTTCACTGGAACTGGGCTTTTTTGTAGACACTTACTAAATTTGTGGTTTCCATCCATGACAATTGTGAAATTGTGAGTGTCCCTACCTATGGTGCGTTCTATGTGGCTCTGCCAACTTGAAAGCATCTAACTGTTCTAATGCATCTGTAACTTGTTCTCCTACTGTTTGAGGCTTTTTTCCTGTTTCTCTATCTTTGCTGTCAAGTACCTTCATCATCTGGTAGATGCTGTTATTTGTGAAGGCTGAAGTAAAAAAGTCATTGAATAAATCAGCCTCTCCTGCATCATCCATAACTATATTTCCTTCTGTATGACATAAGGGAGTTATGACTTCTGTATTCCTCTTTCTTGACGTGGTTGTAGAATCCTTTTCTATGGCCTTTTAAGATCCCTTGCCATTGTATGTCAAATCATGCCTTATAGTTTCGTAATTTCCAGGGTCAGGAGGGACCCAAACAGATCATCAAATCTGACCCCCTGCCCTGGGCAGGAATGAGTGCTGGGATCATAATACCCCAGCCAGATATCTATCCAACCTCCTCTTGAAGACCTCCAAGGTAGGAGAGAGCACCACCTCCCTTGGGAGTCCATTCCAGCATGTGGCAGCCCTAAATGTAAAGTAATGCCTCCTGATATCAAGCCTGAACCTGCTTTCAACCAATTTGTGGCTGTTACTCTTTGTTATCCCAGGTGGTGCCCAGGGGGAAAACAGCCTCGCCTATTTTTCGCTGGTCCCCCCTGCTGAGTTTATACATGGCCACCAGATCCCCCTCAGTCTTCTCTTGTGGAGGCTGAATAGATTCAAGCTCTTTAGTCTATCTTCGTAGGACCTGGCCTGCTGCCCTCTGACCATGCGAGTGGCCCTTCTCTGGACCCTCTCAAGGTTAGCCACATCCCTCTTGAAGTGTGGTGCCCAGAACTGGATGTAGTACTCCAACTGCGCCAGACCAGCGCTGCATAGAGGGGAAGGATCACCTCCCTGGACCTGCTTGTGATGCCTCTGTAGATGCATGACAAGGTGCAGGTAACTTCACTGACCACTTACTCACATTGGCAGCATATGTCCATCCTGGAGTCAACAATGATTCCAAGATCCCTTTCTGCCACCGTGTTGCTGAGAAGGGTGTTCCCCAGCCTATAGGCATGTTGTAGGTTCCTTCTCCCTAGATGCAGCACCTTGCACTTGTCTGCGTTGAATTCCATTCTATTCTCATCTGCCCACCCCCATAACCTGTCTAGATCTAGTTGGATTCTATCCCTCCCCTCCAGTGTGCCTGCTTTCCCCACATCTTAGTCTCATCAGCAAATTTGGACAGCATGTTTTCCACGCCCACCTCCAGGGCACTGATAAAGATGTTGAATAGCACATGCCCAAGGACTGAGCCCTGGGGAACTCCACTGCCTACATCCCTCCAGGTCAAAAATGACCCATCCACCACCACTTTCTGTGTGTGACCATCTAGCTAATTTGCCACCCATCTGACTGTGTAGGCATCAATGCCACAGTTGCCTAGATTTTTTTTTATGAGAGTGGGTGAGAAACAGTGTAAAAGGCCTTCTTGAAATCCAGGTAGATGACATCCACTTCAATGTCTGCATCCAAGGACTTTGTGACCTGGTTGTAAAAGGAAACAAGGTTAGTCAGGCAGGATCTACCCGCAGTGAACCTGTGTTGGTTGCCCCTGAGCATTACCTCCCATGCTGGGTCCTCACAGATGTGCTCCTTGATAATTTTCTGAAAGGTCTTCCCAAGGACCGAGGTGAGACAAATTGGCCTATAGGCCCCATGGGAGGCACACCCAGGCTGAGACTCAATGTGGACCCAGTCAGGGAACTTCTGGAGGAACTGGACATATTTAAATTAGCAGGTTCTATTTCCCCTCCAGAGTGCTGAGGGAACTAGCGGAGGTTATTGCAGGACATCTGGCATGGCTTTACAAGTACTCGTGGTGCTCTGGTGATGTGCCAGAGGACTGGAAAAGGGCCAACATGGTTCCCATCTTTAAAAAAGGGAGGAAGGAGGACCCAAGAAACTATAGGCCCATTAGTCTTACCTCGGTCCTGGGGAAGCTTTTTGAGACAATTATGCTAGCGCATGTCCACGAGGGGCCAGCAGGGAGACTATGCTTAGGGGCAAGCAATATGGGTTCATTAGAGACAGGTCCTGTCAGACCAAGCTGGTGGCCTTCTATGACCAAGTCACCAAACCCCTGGATGCAGGTGTCACGGTAGATATAGTCTTTCTGGACTTTAAGAAGGCCTTCGACAGGGTCTCTCACCCCATTCTCATTAAAAAAGTAGGAGACTGTGGTGTCGATGCCTACACAATCAGATGGGTCACTAACTGGCTGGAGGGCCGCACCCAGAGAGTGATGATGGATGGGTCTTATTCGACCAGAAGAGATGTGGGCAGTGGGGTTCCCCAGGGCTTGGTCCTCAGGCCTGCACTATTTGACATCTTCATCAGCGACTTGGACAAAGGGGTAAAAAGCACCCTGTTCAAATTTGCTGATGACACTAAGATGTGGGGAGAAGTGGGCATGCCAGAAGGGAGGAATAGGCTGAAATTGAATCTGGACAGACTACAGGGTTGGGCAGAAGAGAACAGGATAGGTTTCAACACTGACAAGTGCAAGGTACTGCACCTGGGGAGGAAGAACCAGCAGCATACCTACAGGTTGGGGAACTCCCTTCTCATCACTGCAGAGGCAGAGAAGGATCTAGGAGTCATTATTGATGCCAAAATGAACATGGGCCGGCAGTGTGGGAACACGGTCAGGAAGGCCAACCACACCTTGTCATGCATCCACAGATGCATCTCAAGCAGGTCCAAGGAGGTG
>NW_017728916.1:27361428-27391882 GCF_001723895.1 Crocodylus porosus
TACAAACTAGTCAGAGGGGACCAGCAGGCACTGGGGGAGTCCCTGTTCCCACGAGCACTACCAGGAGTGACTAGAAATAACGCTCACAAGCTGGCAGAGGGTAGATTCAGGCTAGATATCAGGAGGCACTATCCAGTCAGGGCAGCTAGGATCTGAAACCAACTTCCAAGAGAAGTGGTGCTGGCTTGTACCCTGGGGGTCTTTAAGAGGAGGCTAGATGAACACCTTGCCAAGGTCATTTGACCCCAGTACTCTTTCCTGCCATGGCAGGGGGTTGGACTTGATCTGCTCAGGTCCCTTCCAACCCTACCAACTATGAAACTAGAGTTACTTAGGTCCTCCTGTCTCCCCTTCTTGTAAATGGGGACCATACTGGCCCTTTTCTAGACCTTTGGGACCTGGCAAGAGCACCATGAGTGCTCATATAGCCATGCCAGGGGCCCTGCCATGACCTCTGCCAATTTCCTCGGTACACTCAGGTGAAGAGCATCTGGACCTGCTGATTTAAACACGTCCAGCCCCTCCAAATGGTCCCTAACTAGATCATCCCTGACCCTAGCCATAGCGTCTTGTCCTCTAAGCCTGTCCATAATCCTAGTGGCGGAGTTGTCCCGCTCCCTGCTCAGAAATATGGAGGCAAAGAACTCGTTGAAAAGGCCAGCTTTTCCCTGTGCTGCAATCACCAGATTGCCAAGCCTGTCCTGTAGGGGCCCCACGTTACCTGGTGTCTTCTTCTTACTCCCTATTTGAAAAAGGCCTTTTTGTTATCCTTAATTCTGGTCACCAGCCCCAGTTCTCTCTCTGCCTTGGCCTACCTAACCCCTCCCTGCAATCACGAGCAATGGAGATGTAATCCCCCTTGGTAATTGCCCCTTGCTTCCACTGACTGTATGCCACCTTTTTTGCCCTCAGGCCCTCCTGGATGCCTTTACTGAGCCAAGGGGGCTTTTTAGCACTCTTTCCCCTTTTGTTGCACATTGGGACTGACTTCCTCTGAGCTCAGAGGATCATCTCTTTAAGGAACACCCACCCATCCTGGACTCCAATTTCATTGAGGCTCTGAGTCCCCAGTGTCTCTCTTACTAATCTCCTTAGCTCATTGAAGTCATCCCTCCTGAAGTCAAGGACTTTTGCCTTACCGCTTGCTTTCACCACCCTGTGCCAGATAGTACATTCCAGCAGATGATGGTCACTAATGCCTAGGTAGTCGAGTACCCACAGATCCCTCACCAGGTCATCACCTGTGGTGAGGACCAAGTCCCATAAGACATTTTCTCTGGTGGGATTCTGTACCTTCTGGGTTAGATGGAGGTCCTGTATGCAGGCTAAAAACCTGCATGAGCATTCAGACCTGGCTGACTGATCCTCCCAGCAAATGTCTGGGTAGTTTAGGTCACCCATGACAACCACAACCCTTGCCCTTACAGCCTCTGTGAGCTGACCTGAAAATTCCAGGTCCGGCTCATCCCCCTGGTGAGGTGGTCTGTAGTAGATGCTTACTATCAAGTCCCTTTCCCCGTGACCCCCTTGCATTCTAATCTAGAGCGCCTCAGTTTGCCCATCTTCTGACCCCATCCTGATCATCGAGGTTGTGTACTGCTCTTTAACATAGAGCGCTCCACCCCCCCACCTTTTTTACCTACTTTATCTTGTCTATACAACGTATAGCCCTTGATGTCTACTGCCCAGTCATGGGTAGAATCCCACCAGGTTTCTGTAAGCCCAACCAGGTCTGGGTTTTTGCTAGCTAGTAGGAGGGCAAATTCCTCCTGTTTATTCCCCATCCTTCTAGCATTCGTGTAAAAGCAATTGAGACCTCCTATGGGGGTTCATGCTGCCCTCTTGTTCCTAAGCTTGCCTGGGCCCTTTTCACCTACTTGGGTTGTTCCTGATCACATCACCTGGCTTGACCAGCCTGGGCTTCTCATGAAGATATGGCACCCAGGAGCAATGAACTCCAGAGTGATATATGCTGGAGTTTATTCATTTGCATTAATTTCATGTGTAGACATGCCCAGTATCACCCGTCTTCTGCCTTCATATTCTTAATCAGTTCCTACCTTTTTTCCTACTTGTTTTCAGCACGTGGATCCTGTCTCTTGCTAGCAGTCTTTCTATTGGAACACCACCCATGGTCAATGAAGCCTGATGGAGACACCATTTACACAGCCAGGGGTTCATATCCAGGATTCATCTGCTCCTGCCTGGGCCTTTACCCTTACTGGAAGTACAGTGCTTGGACCACTGTCCCCTTTATTCTTGCACCCAGAGCCATATAATCACTTTTGAGCTATTCAAGATCACCTCTGGAAGTATCTTTGCTGCCCACATAGATGAGCATGAGATAGTAGTCAGAAACCTGGATGAGTCTTGGCAACTTAGTATCTTTCTGTGATAACTCAAACATAGGCTCCTGGCAGGAAGCAGAACTGAGTCAACAATCAGGTAAACAGATGGATGTCTCCATGCACCATAGGAGTGAGTCATCAACCATCATCACCTGCTACTTTTTCTTCAGAGCAGTGATCGCAATCCTCCCACCCCTATAGGTTCATGGTTTGGCCTCTCAAGACAGTGCACTAGACTCCTTCTCATCAGATGTCAGAACTTCAAACCAGTTCTTCAGCTGGAAAGCTACAGGTTGAGGAGTTGTGCTGCCCACTATGAAAGGTGACATTCTGCCAGCTTCCACCTTCTTGAGTGTCTTCATCTTCCGTATCTTCCAATGTCTTCTCTGACAGTCCATTTTCCATGATGCTGGAGGTCTTCATGCATTAAGTGGCTGAAAGTCTCATGCTTGAGGATGGTCCTGAGTCTATCCATCTACTTCTGATGCTTCTTTACCTGACTTCTGAGAGAATCCATCAGGAGGCACTTCTCACACTGCAAGCACTCCCACACCTGGCTGTCCCTGGCAGGGATATGTAGATTACAATCCCTGCACAGTCAGAACCTGGGTGGAAGCTTCAGTGGTTAATGGTTGCACCTGGGCAAAGCCCAAATTGATACAGGCAGAGGAAGAGCTGAGAGTGGCAAGGGGTCTGGGAATGTGTCTTTTGCTGGCCATTCCATTGATACTGCTTTTAACTCTTTCTTTCTTTTCTGCTGTATGTGTCTTAATTTTTCATTTCCTTTGCTTGTGGTTCTAGCTATGGTATATGTGTCCTACACCCTTAATAGTGGCATCAAGAAGCTTTCCTAGTACGCGTGTGTGTGTGTGAGTGTGTGTGTATGAAGACTCATGTGGACATTTGTTTATAAACACACATGTATAAATAGGAAGGGAAATGTAAATATATAAAATAATTTTCCATAATTGAAAGATGTTTTAGGTCAGAAAATTTCCATTTTTAGGCATAGGGACATCAATTTTATAAATAAAAGATTAAAATAAACATTAGCATGGGTACATCAACAGACACACACCATGGACACACAAACACCCCTCTCCCCCTTAAAATAGGCTCCTACACTATGATTTTAAATAGTACTAAACAAATGAATTCTGCAAATATTGTTTAAACTGGCACTGGGGTTTATGATGTCATCTATGTAGTAATCATAAACTTGTTTTCCTGTAATAAATATGATCATTTTTCCCATTAACAGTTTATTAAGACTTTTAGTCTATGCAAGACCAATAACCAAGCTCATGCCTTGTCTGTTTTTGATTGCTGAGGGTTCTGCATTTGGTTTTCATTCCCTCCATTGGCTTTGTGGTGTTGCTCTCAATAGTTTCCTTGTGTTTTTTTAATCACTTTTCTCTTGGGAAATGAAAAGTGGGATATTGGTCTAAATGTATGTAGTGCATGTCTACATTCCTGAGAGTTAGTCAGATTGAGAGCTTTTCCATTGATCTGAATGAGAACAGGATCAGGTGTTGTGTTCTGTGATAAGGAGACTTCATTCAGTCTGTTTTGGGACTGCAGAAACTACAAATATAGGATCAATATAGGTCATAGAAAAGTAGGGCTGAAAGTAACCTCACAAAGTCATTGAGTCTAGCCCCTTGCTCAAGCAGGATAATCCATGACATAATTATCCCAACCAAGTGTCTGTCCAGCCCACTCCTGAAAATTTCTAGGAATGGAGATTCTGCAGCTTCTCTAGGTAGCTTGTTCCAGTGCTTGGTCACCCTTATAGTTGAAAAGTTCCTCCTAATCTCCAACCTATATTTCCCCTGCTGCAGCTTGAGGCCATTGGGACTAGTTCTGCCCTTTATGGTTGCAGAGAAGAGCCCATCTCCACCTTTCTATAAGTGCCCTTCAGGTATTTGAAGACTGTTTTCTCCAGACTAAATGCCCTTAGGACTTTTAGCTTTTCCTCATAAGTCATGCTTTGTAGGCTCCTATTTTTTTTTGCTCTGAACTGGATTCTTTCAAATCTGTCCAAATCATTCTTGAGGTGTGGGGCCCAAAACTGGATGCAGTCCTGCAGCTGAGGCCCCACCAGTGCTGAATAGAGCAGGAGAATTACTTCTCTTGATTTGTAAGTGACACTGCTGGGTTTTTTTGGCAACAAGAAAACACTGTTGGCTCATATTCAGTTTATGCTCTACTGTAACCCCCAGTCCTCTGCAATACTGCAGCCTAGCCAGTCATTCCCCAGTCTGTATTTGTACCCATAGGCGATGGGGAGGGGGAGCATGGGAGGCATGTGCCCCCCTGAGATTGGCCCTGCTGGCTAGGAGGTGGGGAGCACCAGAGGTGCCCCCCTGAAACATGCTGGCAGCACTTACGGTTTTGCTGTTGGTGCTTCTGGGGTCAGTAATTGCCCCCCGTCCCTCCCCGCTCCCCCCAGTCGGCAGTTGGCCACTGGGGGATCCCTGCTTCCCTGGTCAGTGATTGGCTGCCGGTGCCCCCCAAGAGTCACCCATGTTTGTATCTGCAGTCCATTCTGTCCCCAGTGCAGGTCTTTGAACTTGTCTGTATTGAATTACATCTTTTTGATGGTGAACCATTTCTCTACTCTAACCAGGTCATTCCAAACCCAAGTCCTATATTACAGAGAGTCTGCAACTCCCCCTAACTTTGTGTCATTCACAAATTTGCTAAGCCTACATTCAATCCCATCATACAAATCATTAATGGAGATATTAACCAATACCCGGCCCAGGGCAGACTCTTCAAGGACACCACTTGATACCTCCTTCCAAGTAGACATTAAGTTACTGATGACTACTTGTTGAGCATGAGGATCCAACCAGTTATGTACCTTTGAAGTACTTTCAGCTAGTCTCTCTTTGCTTACCTTATTAATGACAATGCCATGGGAAACAGCATCAAAAACCTTGCTGAAGTCAACATATATCATATCCATTGCTCTCCCCTATGATCACTCTCATAGAAGGGGACCAGATTGTTAAGGGGTGATTTACTTTTAGTATATCCATGTACACTGTTTCTGACCTCCTTGTTTCCTTGATACTTCACAACAGATTCCTTGAGGGACCTGATCCAAGCTGTTTCCAGATATCAAGATCAGGTCAAGTGTTCTGTAATTCCCTGGATCCTCCTTCTCTTTCTTAAGATAGGCACTATATTTCCCCTTTTATAGTCATCCAGGACCTCACTCAGTCTCCATGATTCTTCAAAGAGGATAGCTAATGACTCTGAAATTACCTTAGCCAATTCCTTCAGTACCCTATGGTTCATCCTATCTGGCTTTGCTGACTTGAAAGCATCTAGCTTCTCTAAGTAATCCCTAACTTGTTCTTCTAGTACCCTAGGGTACTGAGTAGAGTATCCTTCCTTATCTTTACTGCCAACTAAACTCATCATTTGGTAGGTGCCCCTATTTGTGAAGACTGAAGTAAAAACAGCATGAAATATATCAGCCTTCTATGTGGCCCTGTCTAAAGAAGGCACAGGAGCAAAAGCTTGCTGTCAGGATGGTGTATGGGAAAACCCACCTCCTGGCTGCTCTGCCTTTAGTTTGGAAAACAGCTAGTTCCAAGTTTTCCACAAACAATTACTACATTTGATTAGAAGTATCATGCAAATCACTGCCGCTAGCAGGTGCTGCTCTTTCTAGAAACCACTATCTCCTGACAAGTTATCTTCTCGATTATGGTATGATTCAAGCAAGTCTCCTCAGGAAGCACTGCAGCACAACTCAGTTAGGGACTGAACCTCATTCATCCTGAACATAGTCCAAATAACTTCATTAAGAATTGAGGGTTCCAATCCTGCTTTCTTTGCTCTTAAAGGGAACTTTGCCATTGATTTAATTGGGTGTACATCACTCTTGATAAGTACCCTGACCCCAGGTCACCATCTTGGGACCAGAAATTCCACCCCTAACTGCTAACCTTTGCCATTGGAAGTCCCTCCCTTTGCCCCTGGATGTACTCCCTTTGGGAGATGGGGGTGCCATCTTGGAAACAGAAAAAAACAAATCATATTCTAAAAATAAAACATCTACTATAACATATCTTAATTTTATTTAAAAAAATATTTTGTACTGATGTGTATGTGTTTTTGTGTAGTGTATGTAGAGGTGATCACGTAATATCTCAAAATAAATCCTACTGTTGTATGTTATGTGTGGGGGTTTCATAGGGTGTTCTGGGGTGAGTATGTGGGGTGTGATTGGTGGTGGTATCTGTGGGGGGTGAGGGGATGGTGTGTGAGTGGATGTGTGGGATTTGTGGGGCCTGTGGAGGGTGTGGGGCATGTGTAGGTCATGAGTGTGTGAAGGGTGTGGTGGGGTGCATATGGGGGTTGCCTTGCTTCCCCATGGTGTACAGACCTCATTGCTGGCAGAAGCAGTAACAGGCAGCAGGTCCTTGGGGTGTGCATGGCCCACAGCAGGCTGAGGCCCTCAGTGGTGCATATCTCCAACTGAGTCCCGAGAGCTGCACATGATGGCAGGGATTAGTGCCAGACCAGCTGGCTCCATCCTGTGGGGCTCCCTGCAGCTACATGCAGCTCCCAGGACTTGGCTGGAGCTGTGCACCACTGGGAGGAGCCCCACACAAAAAAGCTGGCAGTCTGACCCCTCTTCTTGCTGTCACATGAAGCTCCTGGGACTCAGTGAGGGTGGCAGGGAGTGGGGCCGAGCCTGGCCAGCTACATTGCATGGGGCTCCCCGCAACTCCTGGCCAAGTCTCAGGAGCTGCAAGTGGTGGCAGGGAGTGGGACCAGGTTGCCAGCTCTATTGTGCATGGCTCCCAGCCATGTCCTGGGAGCTGTGCATGAGCCTCAGGGAGCCCTGCATGATGGAGATGGGCTGGCCCCATACTACCTTTGCCCTGTGCCCCATGCTCCTGCCAGCCCTGGTGCAGGCTCCCATAAAATGTTCCACAGCTCCATCATAGATTCACAGATGTTAGGGTCAGAAGGGACCTTGATAGATCATCGAGTCCAACCTCTTGCATAGGCAGGAAAGTGTGCTGGGTTCAGATGACCCCAGCCAGATGCCTATCTAACTTCCTCTTGAAGACCCCCAGGTTAGGGGAGAGCACCACCTCCCTTGGGAGCCCATTCCAGATTCTGGCTACTCTAACTATGAAGAAGTTCTTCCTAATGTCTAGTCTAAATCTGCTCTACTCACCAAGGTAGAGCCTCACCAATTCTCTTCTGCGTCCCCATGAAGAATTTATAGGCAGCCACAAGGTCCCCTCTCAACCTTCTCTTGTGGAGCCAGAAGAGGTCCAGGTGCCCTAGTCTCTTCTCATAGGGCTTGGCCTGCAAGCCCTTAACCATATGAGTGGCCCTTCTCTGGACCCTCAACAGGTTAACCACATCCCTCTTAAAGTGTGGCACCCAAAACTGGATGCAGTATTCCAACTGCAGTCTGACCAGTGCCTGATAGAGGGGAAGTATCACCTCCTTGGTTCTGTTTGTCATGCATCTGCTGATGCATGATAAAGTCCAATTAACCTTGCTGATGACTTCGTCACACTGACGACTCATGTTCATCTTGGAGTCCACTAGGATTCCAAAATCCCTTTTTGCTTCCGTGCTGCCAAGCAGGTAATTTCCTAGGCAGTAGGTGTGCTGGACATTTTTCCTCCCTAGGTGCAGCACTTTGCATTTCTCATTGTTTAATCTCATTCTATTGTTTTCTGCCCATTTGTCCAACATGTTCAGTTCTGCCTGTAGTTGTTCCCTGCCCTCTGGTGTGTCCACTTATCCCCACGGTTTTGTATCATCCGCAAACTTGGACAGAGTACACTTCAATCCCTCATCCAAGTCACTGATGAAGACATTGAAGAGTATCGGTCCAAAGACCAAGCCCAAGCTCTTCCAGGTCGATACCGACCCGTCCACCACCACTCTCTGGACATGACCCACTAGCCAATTTGCCACCCACCGGACTGTTGTGTAATCATCCAAGTCACAATCTCTTAATTTGTTTACCAGCATGGGGTGGGATACCATATTGAAGCCCTTCCTGAAATCTAAGTCAACGATATCTACCCCTACTTCTGCGTCCAGGTGTTTTGTAACCTGGTCATAAAAAGAGACTAGATTAATCAGGCATGATCTACTTGCTATGAACCCATGCTGGTTTCCCCTCAGCATAATTTTTCCTGCTGGGCTCTCACATATATGAGCCTTAATAATCTTTTCAAAGACTTTACCAAGGATGGAGGTGAGACTGGCTGGCCTGTAGTTGCTTGGATCCTCCTTCCTCCCCTTCTTGAAAATAGGGACCACACTGGCCCTTTTCCAGTCCTCCGGGACCTGGCCCATGTGCCACAAGTGCTCAAATATTCTTGCCAGTGGCTGTGCAATGACATCAGCCAGTGCCTTCAGTACCCTCGGATGGAGCTCATCTGGGCCTGCTGACTTAAACGCATCCAGTCCTTTCAAGTGACTCTGCACCATCTCAGGGTCAATGCTTGGTAGTCTGGCACCCAGCTTTTGTCTCTCTACAATCCTATTGTGAGACTTGTCTTGCCCCTTGTTTAGGAACAGTGAGGCAAAGAACTCATTGAGGAGTTCAGCCTTGTCCCCCCTGTCTGTCACCAATTGCTTTTGCCCACTAGTAGTGGTGCTATACTGCCCTGGGCCTTCCTTTTACTCCCTATATATCTGAAAAAACAATTTTTTGTTATCCTTAACTTGGGATGCCATCCTCAGCTTAGTCTCCACTTGGAAAAAATAACAGTTGGTGCCTAAGCTACCACCAGCCCTGGCCTTGCACTCCATGCTCTGTACTCCTGCCCAGCTGCAGCTTCCCTCTTGCCTACCACCACTTCCTTACCTGCTGCCCACAGCACTGTAACAGGGATAGGAAGAGGAGCTGTTGGAGGCTGGGGGAGCCAAGAAGGCTGGTGGAGCCAAGAAGTAGGTGGCTGCCGCAATGGCAATAGTAGCCCCCCTGGGAAGCTGTTCATGCTGGCCAGGGCTGGATATAATTAATTGGTGGGTGCCTGCCCGCAAGCCAGATGAAATCACCTGGTGGGCCAGATTAGGGAGTGAAGACACTAGATGGATCATTCTAGAGGATAGAAAAAAAATAGTTAGCTCTTGGAAAGAGTTTGAAAATATATCATTAGGGACCTACTTAAATTGCAGTTTCATGTTTTTCGCAAAAGCCACAAAACAGTAGTTTCTGTGATCACTGTGAAAAATGGCATTTCCCGCAATACTGCATGGAATCACCTGAAAAAAAAAAAAGCTTACCTGAACACAAAGAAAACATGACGTAGAGCAAGTGGTTTGAGAGAGAGCTACTGAGACAGAACTAGTGATATATACTCAGTGCAGGCACCAGTCAGGAAAGAGAACGGATCATCTTTAGCCCACTCCATCCATCCAAGAGAATTAGTGGATTGATTTTTGTGTGTGCAGGCACTCTCTCAAACTGATCCCTACTGGTCTATAACATTTCACAAACCTTTATAAATAAATTTCTCAAGTGAAATTGAGGAGCAAAGGGGGAAAAGTATATGCTCACACAGTGAATTTGTGACACCCAGGGCACATCTACATGTAATACTCTGTCGCCATAGCAATGCACTACAGCAATGCCTTGTTGGTGGTTACAAACAGTGATGCTGCAGCTATGTCGCTGTAGCAACACAATCTCTCATTAAAGCGCATTGCTATGGGAACATAGCAGCCAAAAATAACTGTTTGCAACTGGCACAGCACAGTATGGACTGTTACTGCACCAAAAGGAAGTACTAAATGATGGCACAGTAACAAGGGTGCCATAAAAGCACATATAAGCGCACCCCCAGATACTCAGAAACAGAAGGTAAATCACCATCCTATGGAGATGCACTAACAGAGTTATTTTTTCTCTCTACATCCAACCACTTTACTAATGAGATGTAATCAAGCTTTCTGTCAGCTGCTAATTGTTTGTCTGTTACCCCTGGGAATGCCGCCACTCCCCAGTTTCACAGCTCTACCCACTTTTCTTAACAATCACTGCATCTCTTTCCCTTCTCAGATCATTCCAAAGCATTCCACCAACTTTATCCCAACCAGGCAGCTGAGCCAATAAAAGGTATCACCCAAAAAGTACTGGCCTCTCACATAGCTCCTGGATCATAGTAGCTACAAAAATACTCTAAGACTATCAAGAGTAGGTTGGACAAATGCTTAATTGGAGTGGTTTAGTCAGGAATGATCCTGCCTTGAGCAGGGGGTGGACTAGATGCTCTGGTGAGGTCCTTTTCAGCCTTACTTTCCTATGATTCTGAATTATAGAAAAAACAAGAAGGAAAATAGCTGTGATACTGCTATGATGTCTGTGCATGAATATTTTCACACTGAAAGAATGTAGATGCATTTTTCCTCTGTTACAGCACAGTTTTAAACAGACCAACAATGATACACTGTAAACAGACCATGTTAAAACACATATTTTCTCTAGATTTTTATCCAATATTTTCTCTAAATAGTTATTTTGTAAAAGGCATTTATTTGTTTTGCAGAATCCCTAAACAGTACATGTCTCAGTTTAGGAACAACAGTATGCTGTTCTTTTGTGATAGAATTTATTTTAAAGAGCTCTTTTTTAGTCAAAGAGCTGTAGCCAGAGAATTCCCTCCATCACTCCTGCCTACCACAACTTCTGCCTGTGATTTGGTTCCCACTGCAAGAGAAAAGGGGGCAGACTTATCCACATGGTTGCCCAGCTATTGTGTTTCAGAGGTAGCGGCCCAGTTTTCCCTAGTGTTGATTGTGAAGGATTGTTGTGGAGTTCGTAGAGTTGCCCCATGGTAAAGAATGGCATAACTGAGGACAGAACTGTGGTAGACTCTGGTGCTGTTTGTCCTATGTTGGGGTTAAGGGTGTTTATGTTACAAAAATGTTGCATGGCTCAGTTTTCCTGGCTAGCTCATACCTGGGGAAAGAATGCATTCATTGTGTTTTGAAGACCTGGGAGGATCTGCTGTATTTCTCTATTAAAGGAAACTAGGCCATTAAGGAAACAGTGAACTGATGGATATTGCACCATTGGATTCAGCCCTCAGTACCTGGATAGTCCCTGCTGTTTCTGGTGTCAAGGAGGGACATCAAAGCTGCAATACAAAAAGGTTGTGTTGAAAGGGAGATTATCAGGGGAAGCAAGGGGAGGTAGGGAGAAAAGCAGAAAAGGAGAACATGACTGGCCTGAGAGAAAAGAGCTTGGGCTGTTACCTGACAGAGACTGCCAGGAACTTAGTTTGGACTTCAGGGGCCCAAAGACTCTGGCTTGGCTATTGCTGTGGCTATGTTATTTTTTTGTCCAAGCTTTGTGCTTCACTGCATGTGATTTTGGATGCACCCCATCCACTGAAGAGTGAAGTCCCCTTCTAGGAGCTTAAGCCAAATGGTAGCTTTCTTTACAGGTCCTGGATAACTAGAGGGTTGAGGACCAAAAGGCTGGATCCCTGGGTCCAAGGAGTCAGGGGTTGACCTGCTCTAAAAAGCTATACCTGAGCTGGATACAGGGTGTACTCAAAAAGCCTATTCAAGGCTAGGGATCCCAAATGAGTGCTCCTATGGGGAATCCATGACAAGAATCTATCTCAGTTTTTCGGTGTTGTGCCTTTCAAGTTATTCCCTTCCCATGTACTCAACTGCACTTCCAGGTCGTTGCAATTGGCTGTGGGGGACCCCCCCAACCCGGTCAGCATGATCAGCCACTGGGGGGAACCACAGGGATCGCTTCTCCTGGTGCCCCCACTCCCCAGCTGGTACTCTCGGAGGGGCACCAGCACTCTTGCCTGCCCCCCTTGCCCATCACCTAAGCAGTGAATGCTGCCTGTCAGGAAGTGCACCAGTGCTCTCAGGGGATGCACGTGCACCCCTGTGCGCTCCCTCCATTTTGCCTCTGCTGATAAGTGTAGTGATAAACAGTTCCAGCTAACTGGTTGTTGTTTAGCATGGGGCAGGGCACAGTCTGGCAGGGAAGGGTGGGGGGAAGCCACACAGTGCTCCAGCAGGAACCAGAAGGTGGCAGGGCAGGTGGGAGGGTAAGAGGGAGGGAGGAGCAAGGAGAAGGGAAGGGGAAAGCGGGGACTAGTACCTATAGCTGGGCTCTGCAGACCCTGGTGCAGCCACTTTCAGCCTCCCCACTACCTGCCACAAGCTGCCTGGGCTCTGGGCAGGCCCCTGCCACTTGCCACAGAGTACAGACTGCTTGTGGCAGTCAACAAGAGGATATGAGTGTAATTATTGAGAAAGAAGTAGGGTGTGGGAAAGTTGTATATTGTGTCAAAATTTTACTATTAGCACAAATTGTTTTTAATAAAGGCACTGTGGGCTAGATTTGTGATGACAATTAGGGAGGAATCCTTTTTACTTTATGTACCTAAATGGCAGTTATCCAGACACTGAAGTGCTCTTTTTGGCACATATACACAGTGATGCCAACTCTCATGAAAAAATCATGAGAGTCCTGATTTCCAAGTCAAATGAACTCTGACTCATGTTCTTCTGATAGACAGATCAAATCTCAGGATTTTTTTTCTTCTGGCATGTTTAGAGAGCACCAAACTGGTAAATCTGTGGAGGCGAAGGGGCAGGGGGCAGATCGAGGCCCCCACAGTGAGGGAGGGAGTGGGGCAGGGGCTGGGGTGAATGGGACACTAGGGCAAGTCATGCAACAGAGCTGTGGGTGGCTCTCTGTCTGTGTGCATATGTCTGTGTGTTTCTGTGTGTCTGCTCCTCACTCCTAAGCCACAGCCCCCTTGGCCCTGCTGCTGTCCCTCATTTCCTGTTCCTTGCTCTCTCACCCCTGCCCATAAATTTGTAGGCGGCCACAAGATCACCTCTCAGCCTTCTCCTGTGGAGGCTGATGAGGTCCAGGTCCCTCAATTTCTTCTCGTAGGGCTTTGCCTACAGGCCCCTAACCGTATGAGTGGCCCTTCTCTGAACCCTCTTGAGGCAGTCCACATCTCTCTTGAAGTGCGGAGCCCAAAACTGGATGCAGTACTCCAACTGCAGCCTGACCAATGTCACATAGAGGGGAAATATCACCTCCCTGGACCTGTTTGTCATGTGCCTGCTAACACATGATAAAGTGTGGTTAGCTTTACTGTTTGCTTCATCTCATTGATGACTCATGTTCATCTTGGTGTCAGCAATGACTCTGAGATCCCTTTCCGCTACTGTGCTGCTGAGAGGGTCTTCCCCCAGCCTGTAAGTGTGCTGGTGATTCCTTCTCCTTAGGTGCAGCACTTTGCACTTGTCCTTGTGGAATTGCATCCTATTCTGTATTGCTCACTTTTCCAACTTGTCCAGATCGGCCTGGATTTGTTCCCTACCCTCTGGTGTGTTAACTTTACCCCATAAATTGGTATCACCTGTGAATTTGGACAGAGTGCTTCCCACGCCCTCATCCAAGTCACTGATGAAGACATTGAACAGCACAGATCCAAGGACCGAGCCTTGTGGTACTCCACTGCCCACATCTTTCCAGGTCAATACCAACCCATCCACCACCACTCTCTGGATGTGACCCATAAGCCAATTTGCCACCCACCTGACCATGTAATCATCTATGCCACAGCCGCTCAGTTTATTTATGAGAATAAGATAAATTGAAGACCATGAGTGCTCAAACATCTATGCCAGTGACTCTGCTATGACACTGGCCAATTCCTTCAGCACCCTTGGATGAAGATCATCTGAGCCCCCTGACTTAAACACGTCCAGTTTTTCCAGGTGCCTCTTCACCAAGTCAGCATTAACTGTTGGTGGGTTGGTGTCTCTTTTGTGCCTGTCTGTGATCCAGATTTGAAGATCTGTCCTGATCCATGTTCAGGAATACAGAAGCAAAAAAGTAATTGAAGAGCTCTGCCTTTTCCCCCACTATCTGTCACTAATTGCCCTAGTTTGTCCTGTAGGGGTCCTATGCTACCCTGCACCTTCTTTTTACTCCTTATATACCTGAGGAAAGACTTTCTGTTGTTTTTAATTTTTGTTGCCAGCCTAAGTTCCATTTCTGATTTGGCCTTTCTGACTGCCTCCCTGCAAGTGTGGGCCAAGTAGGTATACTCTGCCTTGGTAGCTACCCCCTGCTTCCACAGCCTATATGCCTCTTCTTTTGCCTCTAGGCTTTTCTGTTCATCCAAGATGGTTTCCTGGCCCCCTTTCCCCTTTTTTCTGCTCAGTGGGATTCTCCTATGCCTGTAGGATCTCTCCCTTTAGGAACAATCACCCTTCCTGGACTCCCAACTCACCAATGCTTCTGTTCTTCAGTGCCTCTCTAACTAATCTCCTGAGCACACCGAAGTTAGCCTTTCTGAAGTCTAGTACTTCTACCCTACTGGTTATCTTTCCCACCCTATGCCAGATAGTAAATTCAATCAAGTGATGGTCACTGTCCCCTAGGTTACCTTGTGTCAGTAGATTCCACATCAGGTCATCCTCTGTAGCCAGCATGAAGTCTAATAAGGCGTTTCCCCTAGTGGGACTGTATACCTCCTGTGTTAAATGAAGGTCCTGTATGCAAGTTCAGAACCAACGTGATCATTGGATCTAGCTGACTTCTCCTCCCAGCAGATGTCAGGGTAGTTTAGGTCAACCTAAAGGCCTAGACAAATGTCCCAAGGTCCAGACAAATGTGGACTGTCCTCACTAACTTGCACTGGAATGTGTAAGATGATTTGGGGAATGTTGTCTATTGCTCTCTGGGTCCAGTTTGTCCAGCTAATTTTTTTTTCCTCCCAGCCCCAACAAATGAAGCACAGAGAATGGAAAAGCAGCATAGTTAAGAATGGACAGTATAGGATAAGAATCCTGAGGGCTCAGAGCAAACCTGTTATTACAACAGGCAGCCAGCTTTACAATACCCAAAGAGCACAGTTCTTTGAGACAAATTTTACACTCAGGATAAACTAGAGCAGTAGGGCTGTGCAAAATGGCACCATTCCATTTCCACTTGCATTTCAATGTTTTGCTGGAACAGTGTTTCGTTTCAATTTTGTTTTGATTCAAAACCACTATTCCATTTTGTTTCATTGAAACAGTGTTGCTGTTTCAATTCTGTTTCAACTTTTACCCAGAGGCTATAATGGGGAAGCTTGAAATAGCCTCTCATCCGGCAGGCAGATTGGGGGCCCGCAACCCCAGGAGGGCTGAGCCAGTCCTCCTGGGGGTCCCAACCTGCCTGCCAGATGACAGAGGGAAAATAGGTGCTGCCGCCTGGGACCAGTGCCTGCATGCCATTGGTCCCAGGCAGCAGCACCCAGCTTCTCTCCTCCAGGTACTGCTGGGCATGGATGAGCTCTATCTGACTCAAGAAGTCTATATGGATCAATGAGAGGTAAAGCGCTACTTGACCTGGTACTGGCAACAGGGGATGAACTAATCAGCGACCTAATGATTGAAGGGAAGCTGGGTGACACTGACCATGAGCTGATCACCTTCACCATCCACCATAAAGCTGGCAAGTCAGTCAGCAAAACAGAAGTCCTCGACTTCAGGAAAGCTGACTTTGACAAGCTCAGGAGGCTTGTCAGTGAGGCCCTAGGGGACCATGACCGAAAGGGGAGGGGAGCTCAGAATGAGCGGTTGCTCCTCAAGGGAGGGATCCTGGATGCACAAGCAAAGTCTATCTTATCTTGAAGGAAAGGCAGCAAAAGGGCACAGCAGCCCCCTTGGCTCTGCAGGGACCTAGTGGACCTCCTGCATCTAAAAAGAAAGACCTACAAAGGATGGAGGATGGGATCCACCTCCAAGGAGGAATATTCTGCACTGGTCCAGACCTGCAGGGAGCAAACCAGGAAAACCAAGGCTACAACTGAACTACAACTAGCTACAAGTATCAAGGACAATAAAAAGTCCATTTTTAGATATGTGGGGAGCCAGAGGAAAAGCAAAGGTAACATTGGACCCTTGCTAAACCAGATGGAACAACTGACAACCAATGCCCAGGAAAAAGCCAACTTGCTAAGTAGGTACTTTGCATTGGTTTGTCATTAGTCCCAAGGGATGCCCCTGCCCATTACGGGATGGGATGGCCTGTGTGAGGGAGATTCCTTACCCTCCATCAATGCTGACCTTTTGAAGGAACACTTTGAGAGGCTGGATAGTTTCAAGTCACCCAGCCCTGACAATCTGCACCCCAGGGTACTCAAGGAGCTGGCGAGCATCATAGCTCAGCCCCTGGCACAGATCTTTAAAAACTCCTGGCACTCTGGTGAAGTGCACGAAGACTGGAAGAAGGCCAGTGTGGTGCTCATCTTCAAGAAAGGGAGGAAAGTGGATCTGGCAAACTACAGGCCCATCAGCCTGACCTCTATCCCAGGGAAGGTCTTAGAAAAGCTTATCAAAGAGACCATTCTTAACAGACTGGCTGATGGCAACATCCTGAGGGATAGCTAGCATGGGTTTGTTGTGGGTAGGTCTTGCTTGACCAATCTTATTTCCTTTTATGACCAGGTGACCTATCACTTGGAGAAGGGAGAAGAGATTGATGTCATATATGCTGACTTTAAAAAAGCCTTCAATCTGGACCTGGAGATTACAGTGGACAATAAGCTGAATAGGAGCCAGCAGTGTACCCTTGCTGCAAAGAAGGCTTAAGCATACTGGGCTGCATTATTAGGAGTGTTGCCAGCAGATCAAGGGAGTGATTATTCCCCTCTATTTGGCACTGGTGAGGCCACATCTGGAGTACTGTGTCCAGTTTTGGGCTCACCCTCTACAGAAAGGATGTGGAAAAATTGAAGAGAGTCTATCAGATGGCAACAACATTGGTTAGGGGGCTGGGGCACATGACTTCTGAGAAGAGGCTATGGAAACTGGGTTTGTGTAGTCTGGAGAAGAGAAGACTGGGAGGGGATTTAATAACAGCCTTCAGTTACCTGAAGGGTGGTTCCAAAGAAGATGGAGCTAGCTTGTTCTCAGTGGTGGCATATGTCAGAACAAGAAGCAATTATCTTAAGTTACAGGAAGTGAAGTTTAGGTTAGATCTTAGGAAAAGCTTTCTCACTAGGAGTAAAGCACTGGAACCAAGTTACCCAGAGAGGTTCTTCATCCTTGGGTTTTTTACTCCCGTCTAGACAAAGCCTTGACTGGGATGATCTAATTGGGGATGGTGCTGCTTTGAGCAGGTGGTTGGATTAAACGGTCTCCTCAGGTCCCTTCCAACCCAAATTTCTATGATTCTATGATCTCTTCCTACACATTATCCAGAACAACCTCCCATGCTCAGTCTTAACTTTGAACTCAGCTGGGTGAAGAAGTACTCACAATAGATGTTACCATCATGGAGAAGTGCTTGGTGTGTTGTTTGTCTATGACCAAGTGTGAGATCAGAGCTAAGGAAGGGGAACATTTTGTTAGTGATTCTCATTGAGAATGTAAGGGAGTCTGTTATGAAATGAAGTGCCCTGTGAGTGGGCTGGGGCATTGTATTATATAGGTGAAATAGCAGTATGGGATATGGCTGTGGCAGCAGTGACAGGAAATGCCCTTGAGAAACCTGAACTATAACTTTAACAAGAATTCCTCAGACACAACTAAGCCAATGCCAGAACTGTCACTACCTGGAATCAGCTTCTCTTGTAAGTGTGACCTGGCTGAGGAGGTAAGACAGAGAAGAGGATATGAAGGACTGTCTCAGACCGATGCCAACAGGTAGTACCACACTGGAAAGGAAGTACCTAGTGGAGTTCCTTAAGGAACAGTCTTGGCTCTGATTTTATCTAAGAATACCATACAATCTTAGAACTCTGTATAGCACTAACATTTTAACATGCACTAATATAGGCTGTGTGACCCAGTATATGATTAAAATGCAACTATGTACCTGTGTAGGCCATGTAACAGTTCTAATTTTAACAGTCTCTCAATAAAACTTCAAATCTGTTCCTTAATGACCTGGGCACAAAAAAACAGAAGTAAAATTGCTCATCAACTTTTTGATAACTCCTTGTTAGGAGGCATTGTTAATATAGAGAATGATTAGGATGTTCTACTGTAGGAACTAGATAACTTTGAGGTTTAGAGAAATTGAAAACTAGATTGGAATTTAATAGTAAAAAAGGCAAAGCCATGTAGTTATGAACTAATAACTAGTTCATATCTAGAGGGACACAGAGAATCTGGAGAGGGTTCAGAGGAGGGCCGCTCACATGATTAGTGGCCTCCGTGAAAGACTCTACGAGGGGAGATTGAGAAATCTGGATCTCTTCAGCCTTCACAAGAGGCGTCTGAGGGAAGACCTTGTAACCGCCTATAAGTTAATCAAGGGAGGACAACAGGGAATTGGTGATGTGCTATTTACCAGAGTGCCTCAGGGAGTAACTAGGAATAAGGGGTGCAAACTAGACATTAGGAAGAAATTTTTTACAGTAAGGGTGGCCAGAATCTGTAATGGGCTTCCAAGAGAGGTGGTACTATCACCTAACTTGGAGGTCTTCAAGAGGAGGCTTGATAGTCACCTGGCTGGGGTCATCTGACCTTAGTCCTTTTTCCTGCCAGGGGCAGGGGGTCAGACATGATGATCCATTGTGGTCCCTTCTGACTCTACAATCTATGAATCTATGAATAATAACGATAACTTTGCTATAAGCTGGAAATTCGTAAGTTGGAAATGACCAGGTAGGAGAAGGACTTCCATTAACTTAGTTGGCAACAGATGGCAAAGAGTTTCCTGTTCATGCAAGCGTGAAAAATGTAAATGTGATGTTCAGAAGTTTCTACTGAGATGTCATACTATGACTCTATCATGAAAGAGGACACTCAAAGAGCTTGCCTAGTTCAGACTGACAGAGAATAGGATCACTGTCTATAAAGACATCAGGAAAAAAACCCAGGCATAAAGAAGAGCTATTTAAATAGTAGAATCTTAGAATCATAGAAAAGAAGGGCTGGAAGGGACTTCTGGAGGTCATCTAGTCCAACTCCCTGCCTGAGGCAGGGTCATCCCTATTCAAACTATCCCATACAAATCCTTGTCTAACCTATTACTAAAACTACACAATCAACCCTGCCACACAATGACAGGACATAGCACCCTAACCTGAACCAGGTAAAGCAGAGACAATGATGATCAGTATCTTGCTGTTTGCAAGCGATGTTAACATGCATTCAGGAGATCCAAGAAAGAGGGCTATGCCCCCCACTACAAAGAATGGCAAAAATGACAATAGTTCATACCAAAAAGAGAGCTATACACCCCCTACAACCATTACACAGGAACTCCTTAGGGTCCATACCAATCTGACCATGGGGTAAAATTCCTTCCTGACCCCAAATGTCATGATCAATCTAACCCTAAGTGGAAGGGCAAAACCCTCTAGCCAGAAATCTATGGGTTTTTGTCCTAGCAGGAGCATTGGCATGCCCCAGTCATAATCCTCAGCCTTGGCTGCAGTGCACACCCAATGTTTCTGAGAGAGGTTAAAAAAAAAGAGGAAAAACAACAACAATAAAACCTTGATACATGTAGCAACAACAGGGGAAAATAATCCATCCCAGTCCTATGTGGCAACCAGCAATGCCTATAAGTAGGGGAAGCTACTCTTATATCACTCATGACAAATGCTACCCAACTTCTTTTTAAATACTTCCAATGATAGAGATCCCACAATTTCCCTAGGCATTCTATTCTATTGCCCCACTGTTCTAACAGTAAAGGGCTAAGTACAGACAGTCAAAACACCCAGGGTGAATCAATTTAATCTCCACAGTTTAGTCTAAACTGTGTAGATTGAATCAAAAAGCAAGCAAATAGACGTTTACTTTAGATTCCAGAAATACAGCCATATGCCTGTAGTAGACCAGGCTAGAAGCCAGGGGGCACTAGAACATGCCTCCCTGCTTGACTGGAACAGACAGCTTGGACCAAGGCCAGCCCACCCACCCTGCAAGGGAGGGTTTGTGGGGGAGGTGCAAAGAATCTTGGGATGATGGGGAACTGTAAGTTAACTTGAATCTGGAGGAGATCTGGGACAGAAGTTCAGTAAACTGATTTAACCTAAATCAGTTAAGTCTGATATTACATCCATCCAGGTTTATCTTAAATTAGTTTCAGCCATTTTGAAAGTGGTTTATGTGCACTGAACTTCTGTTGTGTTACAGATTTGAACTGGTTTCCAGTCACTTATACCAGTTTATGTGTACTTTCTGTCCTTAGTCCAGATGTTTTTCCTTATAGCTGATCTAAACCTACATTGCTGCAACTTCAAGCCATTGCTCTGTGTTTGTGTCCTGCTCTCTACAGCAAGAAAGGAAACGTATTTTTCCTCTTCTTTATGGCAACCCTTCCAATATTTTAAGGTTGCTATCATGTCTCCTCTTAACTGCCTTTACTGCAAGCTGGACATTCCTGTTTCCATCAATCTCTTCTTGTATGAGTTGTCTTCCATGCTCTGTATAATTTTTGTTCCCTGTTTCTGGACCTTCTCTAACTTCTCCAAGTCCTTTTCAGACCAAGGAGCCCAATAATTCACACAGTAGACTTTAGAGGAGGTCTAACCAATGCTATATAAAGAGGGACTATCACCTCCCATGTCTTGCACTTACTGGCTGCATCTACATGAGATGCTACTGTGCAGCTGTTACTGCATGTTTATTTAGTAACTGAGTTACTGCACAGCAGCATCACTGAGCACCTTTTTGGTGATGCTACTTCACAGTAGTGTTGTGTCATGGTTTTTGCCATGGGATGCTATTGCTCAGTAGTATTGGGCTCCTTCACAGTCAGCATCTCTAATAGATGTGCCCAGTGTTCCTATGGATGCAGCCCAAAATTACATTCTCTTGTGTGCAGCTGCATCACACTGCAGACTCAAACTGAGTGTGATCCGTTTCCATAGTGCTGACATCCAGCTGGGTGTCACTCATTTTGTATTTGTGTTTGCGATTATTTTTCCTAAGGTGAATACCTTGCATTTGTTTATGTTGAACTCCATCCTGTTAGCTCCAGTCCAGCTTTCTAATTTGTCAGAATCCATTTGAGTGCACTTCTGTCCTCCAGTGTGTTTTCAGCCTTTCCTAGTTTTGTGCTGTTTGCAAGTTTTCTTAAAAAGCTCACTATTCCAGCATGTACATCATTCTTAAACACACTGAACAGTCTTTTTCAAAGCAGAATTTGTTTGATAATATCCTTGATTGAATCTTTCTTATCTTACATTAAAGATCCATAGCTGGGAGAAATGTTTAGACAAATTTTGGGGCACAAATTCCTTTACCAAAATAAATTGTTCTTCTCATATATTCCTTGGACCATCATAGCTACAACACTACAACACTCACAACTGTTTCAAAGTGCAGTGGAGAAGGAGCAGGGGCTTTGTTGATGCATGGCATGAAGACAGTAGGTAGTAGTGGGTAGTAATAAGTTTGGAGATGTGAAAGAGGAGCTTTTAAATCCTCATTGCATTCAAAGCATACTGTGGCCAGCATGTGGAACTGCTGCTCACATAACATGTTACCAAGCTCACCGCATAGCTTTCTCAAAAGAAAGCTACATTTTTTTTTAAAAAAGGGCCAGATTCTCCCTTGAGGTATAGCTCCCATCAAGATACTCCGATGCTGGGTTATTTTAGCCCAGGATTATGCTGCCCAGTGCCATAGGCTCTTTCATGACTTGGGAGGCCAGAGTCATCCCTATACAAACTTACAGGGCTGCAGGCTATGGCCTTCCCAGTCAGTGGCTGCCCAGGCCCATGCATGTGATAGTGGCCCCTAAGAAGTATCACTGAGGCACAAGTCTGGCTGCTTCCAGTCTCCTAGTTCCAGTACCACCCCATGTCAGTAGTCTCTTTCAGAGATAGTATGAAAGCCCGCCTGTCCCAAGGGCTCCTGCCTGTATATGGAGGAGGTCATTTCTGGCTTAGTCTCCTAGCCTGGTGAGCAGTGAGTAGCAATGTTATTTGTCATCTTTGCTGTTGCACTAGTAAGTTGCCTAAAGAGCTCAGGGAGGGAGGGACTGGGCAATTTTATGTTCTCTGTTGAGTAAGGGTAAATCAGCCTGCTGGAAAATCCCAGTTTTGTGTGTATTTCCAGTTTTATGTCCATTTTCTTCACCATCAGGTCCTGGAAATACTCCCCCTGCCTGCACACCTTCAGGGGTTATCGATGTTTCCATTTAATATGGGTTTTTGCTTTTGTATAGGAATTTTACAGCTAGTTTGTTTATTGCCAGTCTCTGCCTTCGTGAAAAGAAAAAAGAGCATCTGGAGAATATAACAGACTCTTGGCATAGCTACTCCTGGGAGGCTGTACATCTCCCCAGTACAATATATACAGTTTCTTCTGGGTAGCTAGAAAATTTCCTATCACAACATCACGGCTCCAAAACTGCTCAGGGGGTTGGGGTAGATAATGCTGCAGAGGGCAGCATGGTCCCATGCATAGTGTATCAAAGTACAATTCAGGGGACATGTGTTCTATAGCTGGGTCTGCTAGTGACTCAGTCTGTGCCGTGGACAGGTCACTTAATCCCCTCTAGCTCCAAGAGTGATGATAATACATACCCTTTGTTTAGTGCTTTGAATTCACCTGATCAGGAATTTTCCATCTACATTTTTTTTTTGTCAGAAAATACTGATTTACTGAAATCTAAACTTTTCACAGGGATGTACCAGTTTCAGCATTTTTTTCTGAAAATGTTCTTAGATACCACATCCCAGAATACTTACTATCCAGTGGGCCTGGGAACCACCTCAGATGTTCAAATGTAATACACAAGGCCTAAACCTGGGTCCAAGTTATTGCCCTGACTGTAGGGCATCAGAGTCAGTGGGTGTGTCTACATGTGCACCTGACTCTGCAGTTGTTACTAAAGCTATTTGCTTTAGCAAGTACTAAATGACTGCACAGTAACTGCCATTACTGCATAGTCCTGGTGGCACACGGGTCATTTCTGACCCTACTGCACAGTAACAACGACATTATGGCTCATGCCCGCCAACACTATGATGCCATAGCTCATCACTACAGTGACACAGATATTCGTGTAGACATGCTCAGTATCTGTCTTGTAATCTTTCCTGTAGGGGCTTTTTCACTTTGTATAATGCATTCAATATTCACTGGGACAGAGAGAAAACTAGGATATGGCAGCACTGATTCATATATCTTCTCCAAATTTGGCAGAGGAGGGACACAGCTGTGGGTCTCCCACCACCATGCTGAATGTCCTAGCAGTGGAAACAGTGGCTCTCTTGCTATGTGTCATCATCTCTCTTAAAATAAATTGCAGCCCCTGGGCTTAGTTGCTCATATGGAGGAGCAAGCAATGGCAGTGCTCCAGGACATCAAGAAAGCTTTACCTTCTGTAGTCTCAGAAAGAGACTAGGGGAAGGCTGGAGGGCTATGTTTCCTGCCCACTAATGGGAAATGGAGCTGTTTTGGCACAGAAGCAGCTCTCAGCACATCAGCACAAACTGCTAATTAGTCAGTGAGCTGCTCCACACATATCTGAAATGAATCATAAGGTTAGAAGGGACCTCAAGGATCATCTGGTTCCCCCTCCTAGAAAATGGTCCCAGAGCTCCTCAGGATTCCTGCAGCTGGGGAAGGTTTCTGCACCACCTGGAAGACCTTCTAGGTCGGCAAATCAGATGAGAACAGCCTGGTGCAGGGCATTGACACATTCCCCTCTTTCCTGTCAGGGTATTCTACAGTGGGACTGGGTTTGCCCTCTTGCACGTGTGAAAGGAAGTGCAGCATGGGAAGCTGATGGCAAAATATGACCCCAGAGAAAGAAATGTTGTTGTGGTATTTCAGCAATCTGGAATGGCAGAAATAATTTAAAAACATATGACCTCATCCCTTTATTGACTTCCAGTGTCCATTTTGGGGCAAAGGTGTTATATTCTGGCTTTGGGTCATATTTGCTTTGCTTTGCTTTTCAAAAGGATTTTAAAAAGCCCTAACCAGATAGGTGGGCATTGCCCAGGAACCAAAGGTCTAACCTCCAGGAGAGGCAGACAGACATTTGTGGATGATTTCACACTTTACTTAAAGAAAACATTTCTAAAGCATGAGTATACATGCGTTTGCGTAGTTACAGGTGTTTGCACTGTGTGCGTGTGTGTATGCGCATACACATACGCGTGCACACATGTGCACTTACATGCATGCACACACAAAGCATGTTCATGCCTAGATCAGCGGTGCTCAACATTCCCTGACCAGCAGGTCAGATGAGTAGCGTGGGCACAGGGAAGATCCAGTGCAGGGTCAGCATGCAGGGCCAGCTTATGAGTGCAGTCAGTGCTCTGGCCTGATCCTATATGCCCAGATCTAGTCACATGCTGGCCCAGTCCCATGTTCTCATATCTGGCCTTGTAGCAGCCTGGCATTGTGCACCCAGTCTGCCTAGTCTGCAGTGATTCCTCATGCTGGCTTGGTCATGCACCAGCATAGACTAGCACAGAGGACCACATCATCTGCAGGGCTCCCCACAGGTCCAGAAATTTAACAGCAGGGGAATGACAATGCTGATGCTGTTCCCTTGCCACCAAATTTCTGGACCCAGGGGAAGACCTACAGACTGAATGATATGGCTCTGCTGGCTGGATATGGCCGATGGGCTGGAGGTTAAGTGCTAGTCATGTAGATATATACATGTCTGTGTGAGCGCAGGTAAATGCGTGTCTGTGTCAGTGCATATTTGTGGGCAGGCATGTGCATTTAGGGAGGTCATTGTACATTATTAGTAGATCTAGTCCAATATTTTTGAATGGGGCTGCCTTTTTATCTAAGCTGAAACTTTGTGTGAGGATGTGTTAATTCTGACTCCTTCATTTAAAGAAAAAACATAGATATGAAACTTTTTTGTTGATGTTCAAACGAAAGAATTCCCTTTGATGTTTTTAGACTGGAGCATTTTCCTTTTCTATTTTGCTTTTTCATTTCACAGTATTTTTATTTTATGTTAAAAATTATAAATTAAAAAATTAAAAATCAAAATGAAATGCTTTGAGTAAGGTTGAAATGATTTTTTAAAATTTCATTTCACAGGAAATTTAAAAATTCTTTGTATTTATTCCAATTTGCAATGAAATCAAATTTCAGAATCATGTGATTTCCTGAAAATAGGAAGTCCTACACCAGACAGCCCTAGTTATTAGCAAGCTTTTCCCTTCTTATGCCACATTAGAAGCACACAACTAACAGGCCATAGTGGGAAGATCAGAATAGGAAGAGTTTTAGCAAAAGGTTAGTTTTGCAACAACTCTCTTTATCTTCACCTGAAATAACAGTAACAACAACAGTAATACCGGGAATTTTCACACACGCAAGCGCCACAGTACTGGGTGCTTTGAGAAGTGCCTCGTGCTGCAATGCTTACAGTTGTGTAAGTGCTGAAATGCACATCAGCGCTGAGAAAATAGCAGTGGCGTGCTTTTGAACTAAAACACATAGAAGGTGCTTTAGTTCAGAAGTGCACTGCCACAATTTTCTGTGTGCTGACATGCATTTCACCACTTATACAACTGCACATGATGCAGCTCAGTGCGCATCATCTCTCATGCAGAGCAGACTCAATTCGAAGCGGCTCCCAAATGGCCGATCTCTGGTACGTTACGGGACCAAAAAGTACGTGTATAAATGCCCACTAATACTACTCAGTACTAATAAAAATAAGAAGAGGTAATTCTTTACCTTTTTAAAGAAATGCACAAGTTAATCAATGAATAATTTCTCCCTGAACCAACCCACATGAGCCACAAAATGCTCAAGCTATGAGGCTAATTGGTGCCATGACCCATCTTTGTTCATCATCCTGCAAGTTCTGGGTTAGTATTACACAAAAATTTTACTTTGAGTCCATGACTACACCATCCCCAAGTGAACCTGTATCTCACAGGACTGGCTTCCTCCCAGGGAATCACCGTTGCCAGTAGAACCATATTTGCTTGCATACAATGTGCACCCTTTCCCACCCAAAAATAGCTACTGGAAGTGGTGACAGTGTCTTAAATGAGGAAATGTGGGGAGGAGAAAGCTCACACATTCAGGAAAGTAGCTTCCCAGTCTCTCTTCTTTACATTAGGTGGGTAGCCAGCAGCACTTGTCAAGTCAACTGAGGACCCACCCAGCTCAAGAAGAGGGGCCAGGTGGTTCAGCTCCAGCAGGATCAGGCCTTCAGACTAGACAGGTGATGCTAGCTAAGCTGAACTGCCCAACCCCTTTTTTTGGGTTGGGTGGGACCTCAGCTGAGCCGAGCTGACCTGGCAGCCCACCCAACTTGTGAAGAGGGGCCCAAAATTTCAGCTTAGCCAGCAACACATCCTATTGATTTCAACAGAGCAGCCACAGGTTTTGCTTCCTCCACACTGCTACAGGTGCCTATATGCCTGCAGATGTCCTCTGCTTTGCCTCTTCTTCAGCAGTTCCACCACAGAGTGTTTGAAGGTGGTTGCTGACTTCAGTCCGCTGCTCGTCAATTCTGGGGTCCCTTCTTCTTTGAGTAGTCACATGCTGCCACTTCTCATTGCCCTTTGGCACCTCTAGTACAAGCCTCTCATAACTCTTGTCCATGTAATTTTTCTGGTCCTTGATGCAATGCATCATGGGTATCCATGCTTCCAATCTTTGAAAATTCTCCTCCAGGGCAGACACCAGCCTAGACATGGTGCAGATTAAGTGCTCCTTACCCTCTGGGAGGAACACAAACATGGCACATCCAATGCAGGTCACAATGGCTGCCCCAGACTCTGTTTTTGCCTCCTTTGTTCCTTGGAGAACACCTATGCTGTAAGGAGAGAAAACAAAAAGAAAAAAAAAGGGGCGGGGGAGGGAAAGAACCTGCACACCAAATACCTGCATTAGGGTTCTTGCATGTATACCCACACCAAGACTCTTGCTCCCTCCTCAGACAAACTTCCTAAGCAAACTCCTTCCTCTGCTTGCTGCTCAAAAAGTTTATTAGAGGCTGCTTTTTTTTATGAGGCTGCATATCCTAGCTCCACCCTTCAAATACCTAAACTGGCCCCACCCACAGCAAACCCTTTTACTCAATCACTTGCGGGAGAAGAAAAGAAAAAAAGAAAAAGAGAGAGTGAGAACTGGGGGCAGATTAGGGGAGCAAACACATACCACAGGGAGGAAAAAACCCATACACTCCAGCACCAATCAGCCATCCTGAGAAAAGCCTCTTCAAGGCAGTCCCACATGTGAGCTGCTTATCCAAGAGCAATTGCTTTCTGCTTACTTACTGTTCCACTTACTTTAACTTGTGTCCTAACCCATGAGGCTACACTTGTGACCTTCCAGGAGTTCAGCCTTTGTCAGCCAGTGTGTGTTGAAATTTTAATTCAGTCCCAGTCCAGCACATACTGCAGCAACAGCTCTAGAAAATGAGTGGAACTTTCTACTATGTATGGTTTTCATAGGTATGTCTTCAGAGGGGCAGTAGCCATGCTGAAAAACTCGGAGAAGCTGAACCATTTGAAATTTGCTCTCTCTCTTGAAACTCATGATCAGTGAACTGCTGGCCTCCAGAGGGAATCTTCACCTGCATCTGGATGATACTTGTGAGTAAGCTACCTGAGATCTAACTAGATATATCACTTGCAGTAACTCAGATGCATGATCAAAGGCTACCCAGCCACCCTGTTTGCTCTGTGGGATTTCTCTGACATTGCTCTACCCTGTACCCTAGTCCAAACCTACTCCTTGCAACCAATAAAGTTCTCCTTTGTACCGAGTGTGGGAGACATATTGGGAGAGGGCCTAGATTATGCCTTGGGGTCCCCGTGGTTTGGTTGACTAAGGGAGACCACTACTTGTGCTTCAGACTGAGGGAAGAACCCCAAGTTCTTGAAGTGGGTCAAGTACCCTTGAGGGCTAATGGGTCTGTGTTTCCCATGGGGCACAGGGCCAGGATCAGTCAAGACCCTGGGTGGTGGTGGCATTACCCCCAGGCTAGAGGGTGTTCTCCAGGAAGGGGGTTGGCCAGATGTGAGGCAGCCCCAGGGAGGCACTCAGAGCTTGGAAGGTGGTCGGGCACAGTGAGGTGGGTGATTCAGCACAGGAGCACCCCCTTCTGGCCAGCCACATCCATACAAGAAGCTAGTATGTGTCTGCTGTATTTTCAATTCACACTCCAGTTTATTTGGCAATAGACTCTCAATGTAGGTAAGTCCTAATTAAAAAACAGTGACTCAGTGGGCACAGACAGAAGTGACATTTTTTGTGTGATTTGGCCCCTGAAAGTGCTCTACCTAATTAAGCTATGACCTAATACTTGCGTGTAGCTGCAGAGGGCTTCTGAAATGGCAGCTTCCACAGACCCTTTTTCTCACTCTCTAGCTAACTAGCTAGATGCTCTCTAACTCAGGACTATCTCCCAATTCCTAGCTTACTCAGTGTCCTGTTTGGAAGTATATCTAAATTATAACTTCTGTCACTACAAGTGAGACTTCCCATTTTTTTCCCCCAAAGTAGCCAAGTAGCTAGGATACTCAGGAAGCCACATGTCCTGTGCCCACTCACCCAGAGGGGTGTGAACTTGGATCCACACAAACCACACCACCACAGGTCAGCCATTAAACAGGGCCTTTTCTGGCATTTCTTTTGAAGCTGGTCTCCTAGGGCATTTATACACATACCTTTTTGTGCTCCAATCTGCCAGAGATCCAAAGCATTGGAGTAGACTTGATTAATTAAGTCTGCTTTGCATGTAAGCTGCTGCGCATTGTGCTGATTCACATGCAGTTGTGTAAGTGGTGAAAAATGTGCCAGTGTGCAGAAAATGGTGGTGGTGAGCTTTTGAACTAAAGCACCTTTGATGTGTTTTAGTTCAAAAGCGCACTGCTACCATTTTCTTGGCGCTGATGTCCATGTTACCATTTATACAAATGCACTTCGGTAGTTGCAAGAAGGAAGTCTGTGGGGAATATGTGGGGCCACAAGGAAGTGAACAAGCTAAAGGATGTTTGCCATAGTAATGTGGCTGCTAGCGTGAAAGGGAGGGAGTGTGGGGTGGGTGGCTCTTACTGTTAGTAAGGCAAAAGCTTCTTTCTGTACTTTTCCCAATGACTGTGTTAACAGTTTAGCCTTAAAAACACTATGAAAGAGGAAGGTGGATAATAGAATTTTTTCGTTCCTTAGGCTGAGTCTGGTAGTCACAGATTCTAGCTGACTCTAGCATCTTTCAAGCATCTAAGGTTGCTATACATCCACAAAGGGGACACCAAGTATGTTGAGGGGGCTGGTGGCACATGGCCAGATGCTGAGCAGAGGGGGAGGCGTGGCACACAGCCAGATGCCAAGCAGAGTGGGGTGGGGGTGGTCATGTGGCTGGATGCAGAGCAGCAGCCACCGTGTGTGAGCTTCCCTACCCCTCTTGCATCTGGGTGCTTGCCCCCATGGGGTGGGTGAAGCTTGCACATGGTGGCTGCCCATGCGTGCCCCTTAGGGCCTGCTTAATTACCCCCAGGCGTCCACATACCCCCATTAACAACCCCTGCTCTAGTTTATCTCACACACAATGATCCATGGCCTCATGTACAGCACAGCAGCCCCTCTCCTGATTATCAAAGCAAAATATTTTAGTTTTTGTTTGAAATACTATGGCACTGTTCACAACTGTTTTGATATTTTAATATTTCTTGTAAATCAAACCTAACCTTGGAAAATTGAAACTTAAAAAAAAAAAAAATTAGTAACATTTTCCATGGGAAACATAGTATTTTTTTTACCAGGTCTAGATCTGAGGCCCTGGGAGATGAAGTGGCATTTCAAGATCATATGAGAGCTGTGAAGAATTAGGAAATTGACGGAAGTCAATTGTCATGGTGCCTGTGACCAGTGGGGTCCCCCAAGGCTCTGTCCTTGGACCCATATTGTTCAACATCTTCATTAATGATGTGGATGCTGGAGTCAGAAGCAGTCTGGCCAAGTTCACCGATGACACCAAACTTTGGGGCAAAGCATCCACATGTGAAGACAGGAGGACGATCCAGGCTGACCCAGACAGGCTTAGCAAATGGGCAGATGAGAACCTGATGGCGTTTAACACTGAAAAATGCAAGGTTCTCCACCTTGGGAGGAAAAACCTGCAGCATCCTTATAGGCTCAGCAGTGCT
>NW_017728916.1:27392329-27395254 GCF_001723895.1 Crocodylus porosus
TATGACCCCAGCTGACTTCCTGCCCTTTGGGCAGGGGGCTGGACTCGATGATCTCCCGAGGTCCCTTCCAGCCCTAATGTCTATGAAATCTATTAGGAGTTGACAGAAGAAGGATTCAGATCAGTGAGGTTCTGGAACACCCTTCCAGTAGGAGCTGTGAGGGCAAGAACCTAACCTTGAAAAGAAGCTTGATAAGTTTATGAAAGATATTATATGATGTTGTGCCTGTAACAGCAGAAGACTAACCCCAATGTTCCTTCTAATCCTATGTTTATGCATGCCAGTTCAGAGCCCAAAGTGTAAGGTCTTTCCCCACCCTCCCTCCCCTCGCATCTCACATGCTTTGGGCTTCTGTAGGTCAATCAGCACCATTAAATATAAAAGGTTTATAGCTAATCAGGTAAACCTCCTTCATTTGGTTTAATCCTATGTATAAAATCTAAGAATGGCTCTGATCTTTTATTTGAAAACAAAAAAACATTGAAATGTCCAGCTAAATGCTTTAAGAGAAGTGCCATGGTACCATGTATGATCTGTATCAGACTGTCTGGGAGGTCTGGGGTGGTGAATAACCACATCTCCCTACAGACTGTCCTTCTGTGGGAAGGAATGATTACCATGTGTGTGGGGAAATCAGATTGCTTGTGTTGTTTTTTTCTCTTGATAACTTGTGACAGCTGAAGAATAGGGATGTCTTTGCAGTGCCATCATAGAAGTAGTTTATTATCTGTGGCTTGATTCTCAGCTCTGGTGGAGGGATAACAGCTTATGAGAGTGTTGTTACAAATGTAATATGCAAAAGGAAAATATTCTGGTTCTAGGCATATTCTATAATAAGTGATCAATAGTGACAAAAAATCATAGCTCACTTGGAGTGAAAGTTCATCCTGTGCTAAGGGCCAGCACCTTCCCCAATTTCCAAAGGATTCCTAAGGACCTGAAGGGCTGAACTCAGTAATGCACAGTACAACTGTTTTGTTATGGAGACCAGAGGGGAATCCTGCCTTGGTGATTTGCTATTCCAGGATATTATTGGAGCTGGGATTTTATTCTATGTCTATTTGAAGAGTTGGTCTAGACTAGAGAACACTGTCCTCCAGTTTCTAATCATGCAATCCACTCTGTTAGTATACTCTGTGTCAATGACAGCAATTGCATTCACAGAAAAGACACATTATAGAAAATCTGATTACAGACGTGTGGAAAATTATATATTTTCTTCTTGCCTTGTGATATAAAAGGGAATGACAATGAAGCACAATTTTATTTCTCCTTGTCCCTAACCTGCAAAAGTTTTGAAGTTACAGAGCTGAGAAGGGGTGGATTACACTTCACTGCATTCAGGACAATAAATGGGAAAGAAATGGTAAAGATAAAGGTTTAATATTTTCTATAGTTGAACATTTTGAAATGAAAAGAAACTTTTAATTTTGATATTTCACATAAAAAAACTTTTTATTTAAAATATTCAGTTTAGGGAAATAAAAAATATTTCAACTGTATTGTTCTGTCTCATTTTGTTTTGATCAAACACTATAATATTAACTTAGGTATACTATTGTTTATCCCATTCAATATTTTATATTATAAAACTCAACATTATCAAAATGAAACATCTGCATTAAAAATGTTGAGTTCTTATTCTGTGGTAAATTTCAAAATGTTTATTTCTCATTCACATGGAAAACAAAACACATTTCAAATGTTGGAATTTCCCAAAGGATGGGAATTCTGGGTGCCTGTACATGAGCAGTGAGGCTGCTCCAAAGCCCTGTGGTTCGATTAGTTGAATCTGCTGGAGCATGGCAATTGCCACGCTCCAGCAGCCTCCTGCATCTCGTGTGTCAGAGTCCCTGTGCTTCAAAATGGTGGCAGTGGTGCTTTATCTAAAGCTCATCAAATGAGCTTTAGATAAAGCACCCCCACCAACATTTTGAAGTGCAGGGATGCTGATACATTAGCTGCTCCTGGTGCTTTAATTAGAGCAGCTTTTGGAGCTGCTTTACTTAAAGCACCCGCACCCCATTCCCAGAGCATGTGTATAAACGTCCTCTGTTTCCTTGTCAGCCCTACTCTAGTAAACCTAGATGCTTCCAAAGTCAATCTGGAATATTCAAATCAATCACAGTTTCTGATTACTGATACATTGATTTGTAAAGGTCTAATTCATTAATAATCTATACACTGAGTATAAGCAATGGGTTTTTAATTGGTGTATGCAGTATAACATATTTATAACAAGTAAATCTTTTAATATGACTGTTGTGATAAATCTGCTGATACACATGAGATTCACCTTCTGATGTAAATTACAAATGATATACTGAAATTGTGGATGAGAAAATATTAGCATGCATGAATTGGAGGCATACATCATCTACCTCAATGGTTTACACACATGTAAAAATGTCATATATTGGAGCAACTTCATCAAACAAAACAAAATATGATGAATAATTGGAGTGGTTAAAAGGCTGATGTATGAGGAAGAGTTAAATGCATTTAGTTTAGCTAGATGACAAGAAAGGCAGCTGTGGACCTTGCAAATAGGTAAAAGGTGTAAGTACCATGGTACTAGAAGAAATACGTAGAGCAATAAGAAGCTGTACACTAAATCTAAGCAAGGGAAAATGTAATCTAGATATTAAGAAAATCCTGAGTATAAGCTCTATGGATAAAGTTGAGTGGAGTAATCTCCCAGGGGACAGAGCAGAGGGTAATTTAAAATTGGATGGGACAAAGTGCTTGGGAACATGCTGTAAAGGCTAATCATGGGGCTGTCTGTATGAAAAGTGAGTGAACTTGGAAAATAAATGTTTGCTGCTCAACGATTTCATAGATTTCATAGACATTAGGGCTGGAAGGGACCTCAGGAGATCATCGAGTCCAGCCCCCTGCCCAAAGGGCAGGAAGTCAGCTGGGGTC
>NW_017728916.1:27395354-27422159 GCF_001723895.1 Crocodylus porosus
AGGGCTGGAAGGGACCTCAGGAGATCATCGAGTCCAGCCCCCTGCCCAAAGGGCAGGAAGTCAGCTGGGGTCATAGGAGCCCAGCAAGATAAGCATCCAATTTACTCCTGAAATATATCTGTAGATCACAGTGTTTCTCCAGAGCATGGCCTGAGTGAGGCCTTTTGATTTAGATGGTTTACTGAAAAGAGTCCAGTTCACCTTTGTTCGGTTGGTAGGTAACTTCAGTACAGGGGTGTCAATCACTTAGCTCATGAGGGTGGATCATTCAGCCTGTGGAACTTCTCCTGGGTTAGACCAGTGGTGGGCAAATGCTGTCCATAGGCCAGATCCAGCCCACCAGCCCATTCTGTCTGGTCTGTGGAGACCCTAAAAGATTTAGAAAATTAATATTTATCTGCTCCTAGCTGCATGTCAGAGATGACAGGATCCAAGGACCCAGGGGAAGCTGGCCCAGGCCCCCCTCCCCACTCCAACTGGAAGCCCCTGACTAGCAGAGACTTCTGGCCTGGGATTTTGGGGCTGTTCCTGCCTCCCTGCAGTGGAGAGGGAAACTCAGATAAGAATGGAGTGGGGGGGAGGAGGGGAGGACCACGGACAATTGCCCCAGTTCTTGGTGCTGGGTGAGCTCCTGGTGAGTCCTGTGGTCATGGCTATGCAGCTAGGAACTATGTGGTATCAGAGTGCCATGGCAGCAGGCAGGAAAGTGGGGAAAGCGGTGGTGGTGAGGAGCAGGAGCAAGCAGGCATACGGGGTGTAGCAACAACTGGGTGGGAGTGTGTGGGGACAAACTGGTGTTCTGGGACCAGCACCAGCAGGGCCCAGAGTGGGTTGGCAGGAGAGCAGGGCATGGGCTGGCAGGGGTCTATGGAGATGGGTTGGCTGTGCAAGCAGGGAGAGTGGGGAGCTCGCCCAGCTCCATAGATCCCCTGCTGGCCCAACCCCATGCTCCTGCCACCCGGGCTCTGGGCCCCACTGGCACTTGCCCCAGGACACCGGCATGGGCCCCACACTCCCGCACAGCTGTCACTACACTCCCACTTGTCCACTTGCTCCCATTCCTCCTTGCCTGCTGCCACTTTCAGCACTTCGTTGCCCACCTGCAGGCTGCTCCTGCACCATGTGGCTTCTGGCTGTATGGCCAGACCACAGGAGCATGGGGCCTCTGCCAATAACCCGGGGCCAAGAGGGGTTTGTGCATGTGTGTGTATGTTGTAACAGGGACTCAGGCAGGAACCATGTTACTTAGGCAAGGTCAGGCCAGACTGACCCACTGATGAACGCTGCCAGGTGGAGAGAATTACACACCCAAGACAAGATCAGGTGATTAGCTCACCAAAACCAGCATAAAACCAGCAGCGGGACATGGACTGATTGCCTTCAGGCACCGGAAGACAAAGGAGGAGGGACGGAAAAACTTGAGAAGAAAGAAGAAGCCACATTTGCATATAGAAGGACACCAGGGAAACAAAAACTTCAAGATACATGGCAGGGCAGTTGTGAAGGGGATTACCTCTCTGCAAATCCCCATGGCACTGGTGAGTGTGGGGAGATAGGAAGACACCAGGAGGTGGGTCCTCCAGTGTTTCAAAGGAAAAGGGATTGTAACCCGCAGATAAGGGAGAGAGTTGGAACTCACTCCAACCTTGGACTCTGTTGGGACTGTTTATTTAGAGGGTGGGAAGGCAGAGTGAGAAAGAACGCAGCAGGAGGCTGCTCTCAGTAGCATGCACTCAGAGAGAATGGGACAGCACACACTGCTAATGAGGCAATTAGTGACCATAACCTTTGTACCAAAATATCTACAAAGTATCAAGCATGGGGTTTTCCTCACTATAACACAGACTACCCTCACTAATGAAGTAATTGGTGAGGATACTGTATCTATACCACAGTTAAGTAGAAACTAAACTAACAATGTGAGCAATTGACATCAGGGTGGCATTTATCTGTCTCATAACCACAGAGAGCACTGATCTCCTTTCCTTTCTTGACTATCCAAGTCATGGCAGGCGAGTATAAAGAAGGGATGAAGATTAGATCATCCATCCCGCTCACAAAGTGGTGCACTGGCCGGGAAATGGTCTCAACTATCCCAGGAAAAACTTTCAGCAGCTCCTGGCAGTAATGAACCCAAGTGCCAACTGACTGGAAGCAGGAGCATAGTATTACTCTGTAACTTTTACAGAGCCAACAAGCTCAGCTGGAGAAGATGGTGCAAGTACATACGCTAGAGGCAGAGGCACAGATTCAACTATTCTCCTGTCAGCAAGATCTATGTGAAAAAACTGAGGTGCAACAGATGTCTCTGGGGAGAGAAGGGGGTGGAGTCACATTACCTCACATAGAATCATAGAAATGGGTCAGAAGGGTCTTTGTAGATCTCCAAGTCTGACCCCCTGCCTGAGCAGGAGAAAAACTGGGCTCAAATGACTCCAGCCAGGCAGGCATCAAGCCTCTTCTTAAAGACCCCCAGGGTAGGAGCCAGCACCACTTCCCTTGGAAGTTGGTTCCAGATCCTAGCCGCCCTGACTGTGAAGTAGTTCTTATGGATGTCTACTCTCCAACAACTTATGGCCGTTATTCCTTGTTATGCCAGGGGGCGCTAGGGGAAACAAAATTTCTCCCAAACCCTTCTGGTCCCCCCTAGTGAGTTTATAGACAGTCACCAGGTCTCCTCTCAGCCTTCTCTTGTGAAGGCTGAACAGGTTCAGGTCCCACAGTCTCTCATTGTAGGGTCTGCCCTGTTGTCCCCGGATCATGCGGGTGGCCCTCCTCTGGACCCTCTCCATGTTGTCCACATCCCTCCTGAAGTGGGGTGCACAGAACTGGACACAGTACTCCAGCTGTGGCCTGTCCAGTGTTGTGTAGAGGGGGAGGATCACCTCCTTGGCCCTACTTGAGATGCACCTGTGGATACACGACAAGGTCCGGTTAGCCCTGCCAACCGTGACCTCGCCTTGTCAGCCCATGTTCATCTCAGAGTCAATAATGGCTCCAAGATCCCTTTCTGCCTCCGTGCTCTCAAGAAGGGAGTTTCCCATCTTATAAGCATGCTGCTGGTTACTACTGCCCGAGTGCAGCACCCTGCACTTGTCAGTATTGAAATGCATCCTGGTTTTGTTAGCCCACCGCTGCAACCTGTCCAGGTCTTGTTGCAGTCTTTCCCTACCTACTAGCGTGCTCAACTCACCCTGTATCATCAGAAAATTTAAACAGGTTGCTTTTTACCCTGTTATGCAAATTGCTGATAAAGACATTGAACAGCCCGGGCCCAAGCACTGAGCCCTGGATGACTCTGCTGCCCACTTCCACCCCAGGTCAAATATGACCTGTCCACCATCACCCTCTGAGTATGACCCATCAGCCAATCTGCAATCTATCTGACTGTGTAGATATCAATGCCACAGTTGCCTAGTTTTTTAATGAGGATGGGGTGGGAGACAGTGTCAAAGGCCTTGCTGAAGTCCAGAAAGACTACATCCATGGCAACACCTGCATCCCATGGTTTTCTGACCTGATCATAAAAGGCAATCAGGTTGGTCTGACATGACCTGCCCCTAATGAAACTGCACTGGTTGCCCTTGAGCATCATCCCTGAAGCCGGCCCATCGCAGATGTGCTCCTTGATGATCTTCTTGAAGAGTTTCCCTAGGACTGAGGTAAGACTGACGGGTCTATAGTTGCCCAGGTCCTCTCTCCTCCATTTTTTAAAGGTGGGGACCACATTGGCTATCTTCCAATCATCTGTCACCTGACCCGAGCACCACAAACACTCATAGAGCCATGCCAAGGGCCCTGCAATAACCCCTGCTAGCTCCCTTAACACCCTGGGGTGGAGAGCCTCTGGACCTGCTGATTTGAACACGTCTAGCTCCTCCAGAAGCTCTCTAACCCAGTCCTCCCCAACCTGAGGTCTAGAGGTGTTCCCCTTGAGTCCATCTTGCATCACGGTGGGGAAGTCCTGGTCCCTGCACAAGAAAATGGATTGGTTCTCCTCTGGTGCAAGCACCAGATTGCCCAGAGTATCTTTCAGGGGCTCCATGTTTCCCGGTGCTTTCTTCATCCTCCCTATATATTTAAAAAAGGACTTTTTATTATCTTTGATCTTGGACGTTAGTCCTAGCTCTATGTCCACCTTAGCTTTCCTGACAGCCCCCCTATAGGCCCAAGCAGAGGAGGTATACTCCTCTTTGGTGATAGCACCCTCCTTCCACCAGACGTATGCCATCTTTTTGGCAATCAGGCATTCCCGGACACCCTTGGTGAGCCAGGGGGCTTTCGGGCACTCTTGCCCCCTTGCTTCTTGTTGGGATGGTTACCCCTTGGCCCCGAGTATCGTCTCCTTAAGGAACGACCACTCATCTTGGGCACTGAGTTCCCCTGCTCTCAAGAACCCCAGCGCCTCTCCCACTAATCTCAACTCATTGAAGTTGGCCCT
Organism: Crocodylus porosus; assembly: GCF_001723895.1. Taxonomy (NCBI): domain Eukaryota; kingdom Metazoa; phylum Chordata; order Crocodylia; family Crocodylidae; genus Crocodylus; species Crocodylus porosus. The sequence continues at coordinate 27,399,796 of NW_017728916.1, forward strand.
CTTGAAGTCTAGGGCTCCTGCCTTGCTGCAGGCCCTTGACACCCTGCACTGGATGGTGAATTCCAGCAAGCGATGATCGCTATCCCCCAGGTGGTCAAGAACCTGGAGGCCCCTTACCAGGTAGTCACCTGTGGCCAGGACCAGGTCAATAGGGCATTTCCTCTGGTGGGACTTTGTACCTCCTGAATTAAGTGGAGGTCCTGTATCTTGGCCAGAAACCTCCTGGAATGGTCCGACGTGGCTGCCTGTTCCTCCCAGCAGATGTCCGGGTAATTTAAATCACCCATGACAACTACATCCCTTGCCTTAAGTGCCTCTGCAGGCTGGCCCAAAAATTCCCGGTCCACCTCCTCCCCTTGGTTGGGGGGTCTGTAGTAGATCCCCACCATTAAATCCCTCTCCCCATGGCCCCCTTGTATCTTGACCCAGAGCACTTCGGCTTGTCCCTCCTCCAACCACATTCTGCTGGCAGAGGATGTGTATTGCTCCTTGACGTAGAGTGCCACACCCCTACCTTTCCTTCCTTCTCTATCCTGCCTGTAAAGCCTGTAGCCCCTAATGCTAACTGCCCAGTTGTAGGATGAATTCCATAATGTTTCTGTAAGCCCTATTATGTCTGGGTTTGAACCGGCTATTCTGAGGGCAAGTTCCTTCTGTTTGTTCCCCATAATATGAGCATTGTTATATAGGCATTTAAGGCCTTACATAGCTGCGTGTGCCACCCCCCAATTTGGGAGACTGTCTGGACCCCTGTTTCTTACCTGGGCACTCCTTGCATTTGTCACCTGTCTTGCTCACATGCTGTCTCCTTGTCTTCCTGTGGCCCCCTCCCCCCACAAGGCTAGTTTAAAGCTTGCTGTATGAGATCAGCCAACGTGGAAGAGAAGACATGCTTGCTTTAGGAGAGAGGTGAAGCCCACCCCACCCTAGCAAGTCTGCTGCCCAAAAGCATGGGTCATTATCTAGGAACCCAAGGCCTGCACCCCCATCTCCTTAAGCTTGTCCCCCAGAGCCTCAAATTCCTTCATAATGCGGTTAGGATTGGTGTGGTCCAGAGGACCTTACAGTTGACTCCTGACGATGATGTGGAAGCCTATCTAGAGGCTTTTGAAAGGATGGCAATGGCTGTGAAATGGGACCCAGGAAGCTGGGCAGCATGGATAGGACCTCTTCTTATTGATCCAGGTCAAGCAGCTTACTGAGCCCTTAACAGGGTGGAGGCCAGAGATTACCAAAAGGTAAAGGCAGCAATACTATATTAATTAAAAATTTCATCCAAGACTTATCACCAAAAGTTCTGGGCTCAAAAGGGTCCTGAAGGGGCTCAGCCACATCTACTAGCCCAGATGCTAAGAGACCTTGCAGAATGATGGCTACAGTCTGAGACTCAGACTCTCCAGGAAGTAATAGATATTATAGTTCTAGAGCAATTTCTGATTTATCTTAACAGTGGCTCTCAGAGATGGGTGTGACGTCACCAACCTAAGACCATGGACGAAGCCGTATGACTTGCTGAAGACTATGCTGCGGCCGAAGGGGAGGGTGAAGTTCCTAGGAGAGACCAAGCAGGGGGTCCGGCACCTGGAACTCAGCAAGAAACATCTAGCCAATAGCAGCGGAGTGAGAATGCCTGAAATCCCAGAAGGGAACTTTGAACCTGGGACTCCAGAGAAGTGACATGCTATAGATGTGGGGAAAAAGGACACACCTCCTGGTTCTTCCCATGGAAAACTCAGACTGAAACTTCTGATGATACTACACATGATGAGAAAATGGATTGTAGTTTTCGCCTACATAAGGGCCCTAGCCATCAAAACAAACCTGTGGTAAAAGTAAGAGTCGGAGACACAGTGATTGATACTGGTTGCTCCCAGTTGATGATTTTCCCCTCTCATCTGGGGAGTCCAAAGAGTCTGGTGAGCATGATCTGTATGCATGGGGCTTCATATACCTATCAATGCAAGAGGGTCCAGCTTACCATACTCAGTCGCATGGAGGAGATTGCTGTGAGTCTAGCAGAAACCCTACCCTGCCCCATGCTTCTGGGAGTAGATTGGCCTTATCTCAAGGAAGTCATTGATTGAGTCATCATCAAGAAAGGTGGTGAGTGGGACTGAGACTCTGGAACGGTCTGCTTTGGGGATCCTAAAGAAGCTGAGCAAGGTAATCTGGATATGAAACAACTTATAGATGAGGGGTATTTTCAGAATGAGCAAAGACAGGAAACCCTGTTCCAGAATATCTGGCGGTCCCAACTGGCAAAAGACTACCAGAAGGCTGGGCAAAATCCATGGTACGAGGTAAGGAGGGGCATCCTTTATTGGGTGGAGAACCAAGAAGATGGGGAGGAGAGGAGTCAAATCCTTATTCTCCACAATTTTGGGAGACCCTGCTATGGGTTGCCAACACACTTCCTGTGGGAGGGCATCTAGGATGTGATAAGATGGAGGCATATTTGAAACAGCAGGTCTTCTGGCCCGGCCTTTACAAAATGGTAGAGTTTGTGCAGAATGCCCCAAGTGTCAAAAGACAGGAGGGGTGAAACCTGGAAGGGTACCCCTGATATCAATGCCTCTGGCAGGATTGCCATTTGATTGTATTGCCCTGGATGTGGCAGGGCCATTTTCTCAAAGCAGATCAGCGTATCAATTCATTTTAGTAATTATCGATTATGCAACCCATTTCCCTGAAGCAGTACCCCTGAGGTCAGTAACAGCTACAGCCATAGCTGAAGCTCTCCTGAAATGGATTGCATGGGTGGGCATGAAATACTTACAGATCAAGGGAAGAATTTTATGTCCAAAGTCCTAATAGGGTCTGACAAGTTTTGAGGATTAAACAACTGTATACCTCCATCTACCATGCTCAGACCAATGGCTTAGCGGAGCATTTTAATCACACCTTGAAAGGGATGATTTGAGCCTGCATTCAGGGGTATCCCCGGGAGTGGGATGCCATGATACCTCCACAGCTCTTCTCCATAAGGGAAGCCCCACAAGCCTCCACTGGGTATGCCCCATTCAAATTAGTTTACAATCATAGTCCATGAGGGCTTCTTGACCTTATATGCAAAGAATAGAGAAGAGAGGATGGTGATTCAACTGTACCACAAGTGGTGTTTGATTTCAGGGAACAATTGAGAAGAGCCCAAGAGATAGCTCGGCGGAATTTGAGCCAATGCCAGGAAAAGCAGAAACAACAGTATGACACCCAGACCACTGAGAGACAACTCCAAGTTGGAGATTGGGTATTAGTATTGCTGCCTGATAACTCCCACAAGATCTTGGCCTGATGGCAAGGGCCCTTTTGGGTAACAAGACAAACAGGACCAGACAACTATGAGGTCCTCTGGACCACACCTACCCAAAGAAGGCAGATTTACCATATCAACCTATTACAGAAGTGGCACCAGGGAGATGGGTGGTTGATGAGAGAAGTGAATGAATTACATGAAGGCAGAATAGTGATACCCCAAGGCCTTACAGAGTATCATGGAAAGCCAGAGATTGATAACCAATTAAACACCAAACAACAAGAAGATTTGAAAGCCCTGATTCTAGAATCCTGGGATGTGTTCTGAGAGGTACCAGGCATAGCAAGAGATGTCAATCACCAAATCCTGACACCACCAGGACAGGTGATATGTGATCATTGGAGAAGGTTACCCCTTCACCTTTGGCCAGCAGTAAAACAGGAGATTGACCAGATGAAGAAACTAGGAATTTTTGAAGAATCCCGAAGCCCATGGAGGAGCCTGATGGTGGTGGTGCCAAAAACAGAGGGTTTTATACGTTTATGTATTGACTATGACAAGACAAATGAAATTGCAACCTTTGATGCCTTTCCAATGCCACAAGTAGATGATATGCTAGAGAAAGTTGTCCATGCTCAACATATATCCACCCTGGATCTGACCAAAGGCTATTGGCAGATTCCTATGGCAGCTGTGGATAAAACAAAAACAGCCTTTGGTACCCCATGGGGCCTGTTCCAGTTTAAACAGATGCCATTTGGACTTTATGGGGCAGCTGCTTTGTTCCAGAGGTTAATGGACTGAGTATTAGCATCACACTGGGGTATGCAGCAGCATACATTGATGACATTATCATTTTCTCACAAGACTGGGAGACACATTGTCAACACCTATGTCAAATACTAATGGAGCTGAAGCAGCCAGGACTCACAGGTAATCCCAGTAAGTGTGCACTTGGACAGAGGGAGACCCAGTACATCGGCTTTCTAGTTGGCTGGGGTTTCATAAAACTGGTGGCAGACAAAGTGGCAGCCATATGACAACATCCTTTGCCAAAGACACTTAAACAAATGTGATCGTTCCTGGGGTTCGCTAATTATTATCGAAAGTTTATACCTGGATTCTCAGAAAAGGCAGCTCCCTTAACAGAACTAATCAAGGGTCGTCAAAACCCAGTGCAGTGGAACACAAAAGCACTTTGTGCCTTTGAACAAATTAAAGAAGCTTTGTGCCAGCTTCCCCCTGGATTTTCAGAAGAAATTCCACCTACAGACAGATGCGTCAGGAGTAGCCTTAGGGACAGTCCTCTTCCAAGAAGACAGGGGTGAGGAAAGGCCCATAGCCTTTGCCAGTAAGAAACTCAACCCTGCGGAAACTCGCTACTTCACAATTGAGCGAGAGTGTTTAGCTATCTGATGGGGAATAGAATTGTTCTGTTATTCTCTCCTAGGGAAGGAATTTGTATTGGTCACTGATCATGCTCCCCACTGCTGGTTGAGGATGGCTAAGCTGAATAATGCTAGGCTAATGAGGTGATCCCTGGCCATACAACCCTTTTATTTTACAGTAAGACATCATGCTGGGAGACGTAGCAGGAACATTGATCTCCTCTCTTGCCCAGACAACAAAGAAGACAATACCAAGACTTACCTGTTGGAAGTTGAATGAAGACAGCGACTTCCAAAGACCTCTTTCTTTTCTGTTTGTTTCATTTCTTCCTCCTTGTTTTTTTGTTTCTCTTGTTACACTGATGGGTGCTCCTTATGGGTTACAGAGTGCCCTTCCTAGAGAGGAACTATTGAACTTGGGGGGAAGGTGTACCAGGGACTCAGGCAGGAGCCCTGTTACTTAGGCAAGATCAGGCCAGACTGACCCGATGACAAACCCTGCCAGGTGGGGAGAATTACACACCCAAGACAAGATCGGGTGATTAGCCCGCTAAAACTGGCATAAAACTGGCGGCGGGACACAGACTAATTGCCTTCAGGCACCAGAAGATGAGGAGGGACAGAGGTACCTGAGGAAAAAAAAGCAGCCATACCTGCATATAGAAGGACGCCAGGGGAGCAAAGCATCAAGATACATGGCAGATCAGCTGTGAAAGGGATTGCCTCCCTGCAAATCCCTGTGGCACTGGTGAGCGCGGGGAGATACGGAGGTGGATCTGCCAGTGGCTCAAAGGAAGGGTGATTGCAACCCGCAGATAAGGGAGAGAGTTGGAACTCACTCCAAGCCTGGACTCTGTTGGGACTGTTTATTTAGAGGGTGGGAAGACAGACTGAGAGGAAGAGGGATTGCAACCCATGTAGCATGCACCCACAGAGATGAGTGATGCGGAGAGCACCACCGCTAACAAGGCAATTGGCAGCAATAACCTTTGTACCAAAATATCTACAAAGTATCAAACCTGGGGATTTACTCACTGTAACACAGACTACCCTCACCAATGAAATAATTGGTGAGGATACTGTATCTATACCACTGTTAAGTAGAAACTAAACTAACAATGTGAGCAATTGATATCAGGGTGGCATTTATCTGTCTCACAACTACAGAGAGCACTGATCTCCTTTCTTTTCTTACAAATCCAAGTTGTGGCGGGGAAGTATAAAGGAGGGATGAAAATTAGATCATCCATCCTGCTCACATGTGTGCAGGCGTCCATGCAATGAGGGAGGGAGGGGGAAAGCAATGAGGGAGGGACACAGTGTGTATTTGTGTGTGTATGTGTATGGCAAGTCCCATATGCACACCCCACCATACACATGCACCCACACCCCCTCACACACTCCAGCCACCCACCCCTCCCACACACACAACCCCCCACAAACCCCATACCCATCCACATTCCACATATCCAACACACACCCAGATGCTCCCTCACCCCACACCCAAACCCCACACCTAGCTGCCCCTCACACCCCCCACACACCTACATACCCCACAAACCTATATAGACATTCCATGCCTCCCACTCCCACACAATATACAAGAACAAGACTTTATTTTAAGCTATTATACAATCACCTCTATGTACACTACACAAATGCATGTAAATCAGGACAAAAATTTTTTTTTTAATCAAATTAATAAATGTTGTAGATGTTTGATTTTTAGAATATTATCTGGTATTTTTCTGGTTCCAAGATGGCAAAAACTCTTGCTGAAAGGAGTACTTCCAGAGGCAAGGAAAGGGACTTCTGAGCAAAGGCTGGGGATTAGAGGACAGGATTCCTGGTCACAAGATGACAACCAGGGATGGGGCACCTGTCAAAGGGTGGGGCTTCCCATGTGGCCCTTGACAGCTTGTGAAAACTCCATAAGTAGCCCTCTGCCTAAAATAATTGCCCACCCCTGGCTTAGACTAACCACCTATCCAGGCTGGTTTTGGGTGGGGGGATTCACTGCAGCTGCCAGAGACCCTGCAGTTATGGTATTAGCACTGTTCACACACACACACACACACACCCTTGCTTATCTGCTACTAAACTCAAAGTTTTCAGTGGACCATGGTGACTAAAATCGGCGGCAGGGGAAAAGGTGTGTGCATGTGGGGAGGGAAGGCAGCAGTGGCATGAATCCCCTAGGTTCCAGAGCCATGCTGAAACAGAGGCTCTAGCAGTTTTTGGACTTAATGCTGCCACCCCTGCTGTTGAGTCACCTGGCCTGAAGGAAATCCTCAGGCTTGGATTCAGCTCACGGAAAGTACTGCAATCCAGATTCAGCCCATGGAGCCAAACAAGTTAGCATTAGTACATTTATCACAGAGCAGGAATTTGATAGAGCTTAATTTCAGAATGCCTCACTATAAACTGGAATATATTTATTTTCATATTACACACACTCTTTTCCCTAAAAAATAGCCACTAGAAATGGGTGTGTATGACTTAAGGAAATGTGGGGAACAGAAAGCCCAAGCCTGCAGGAGCCAAGCTGGCTGGCCTGTCTTTTTGAGCTGGGTGGGCAGCCAACCATACCTGCTGTGTCAGCTGAGAGCCTATCTGGCTCAAGAAAATGGGCTGGTCAGTTCAGCCATATCAGGATCAGGCCCTCAGCTGACTATGCAGATGCTTCTTGCTAAGCTGAACTGCCTGGCCTCTTTCCTTGAGCTTGGTGGGCAGTCAGTGAGGTGTGCTGAGTCAGCTGAGGGGTAGGTTTTGCCAGAGTCAAACTGCCCAGGCACTCTTCTTGAACTGGTCCTTTGCTGACCTGGAAGGCACTGCTGGTTGCCCAACCAGCTCAGGAAGGACCAAGCAGTTCAGATCTGCAGGCAGTGCTGTGATTAGACCAGCTAAGGGGTTAACAAAGCATCTACAAGTTTTTGCTACCCTGCCCTACTGCAGGTTCCTTTTTTTCTCTTTGGTAATTTCAAGGAAAGATTTTTTTATTCTTCATTCCACCTTCCAAAGTGTATATTTAATTTGGGGGAAGTGGGGTGGTATGCAGGAAAAATGTTGTGTTGTAGTTGGTGGTTCTGCTCATTGGACCCTGATGCACTAAAATATAGCAGACATCTGTGGTATCTGAGAGCTGAAACCCAGATTTGGATTTGTAAACTAACATATACTGGCTGTAACATGGCATAAACAGTAAATCTTAGAGGCAGAATTCAGTTTCACTTAGTGGATAACCAAAGTACATCTTGTAACCAACTCTGACTTACCCAACTAAGTGTAGGAGTAGTTCTATTACTCCCTCTGGGCACATAAGTACCCCCATTATAAGAGTAGGATTGCCCTCCAGAGATTCCCAGGCAGCTCAAAATTCCTATAATTGGGGCAACATACATGCCCAGAGGGAGTAAAAGAATCATTTTTACCCTTTAATTGGGTAACTTAGAGTTGCCCACTAGATGCACTTTGGATTCTGCCCTTTGTACAGCTGTGGGCTGTGGACAAATGCCCTGCCATTCCCTACAACAGTAGCCATATACTCTGGAATGAAAGTGCGCTTCAGGCTACCTATTCCTTATAAGCAGATGTACAGTGCAGGGCACTGAGCAATAGCCCACATCACACTGACCTCCAACAGGGGAATGTGGTGCTGTTTTTATCAAGCAAGAACTGAGCCATGCCTCTGCCTACCTGTGGGGTGCTGGCGCCAGACTTATAGGATGAGCTGTATATTTAATGCCTCTCTGGTCAATCTGACTGTACCCCTGCCAGTGTCATGCCTGTATCACCTTATCCAGGGAGGAATCTTATTATTTACCCATTTTAAAGTGACTCTGGGCTATAGCCCCTGCATACCTGTTGCATTCATCCTTCCTGAGTTGTGATTGGGTATTAACTCAATGACCAAGCAAATTTCTTCAGACAAAGCATTGTTTAATCATAGCAGCAGGATCAAGGAGAAATGGGATTTTAATATAATAAAAGGGCTGCATGCTTATCCACCTTGCATTCAACCTATAGTGGAGGGCAAGAGCAGATCCATTTTGATTCTTCATGTCTTCCAGTGGAGTCTGTATTTCTGTATCGGTCTGTTCTCTGTCAACAGCTGCTGCTCCAAAAAGACAGAGAGAGAGAGAGAAACTTTATAGCTGGTTAGCATCCTTTGATTTGGCTCCCAGCCTTGGAAAAACAATCTTGTAACTTTGGCTGGAGCATGGAAGTAGCATCAATTACAAAAGGGGAGATACTTGTTTTATCTTTGCAAATATTACATGTCCATGTTTATCTGCATATTTATTGTATAATGTGCTATGTGATTACCAAGCAGTTAATCCCTGCAAAAACTGGAAGCATTGAAGACTGGAAAGCAGCCAGTGGTTTCAGATACATCCTATTGTCTGTGATCATTTGAACTATCCAGGTGGAATTACCTTTCAAATTTCAACTCTCTTTCCCTATGACTAGTTATACCAAAGGGACAGGAGGGTGACTCGAGAGGACCAACCCCCCTCAACCTCCCTGCCTGCCCTTGGTTTGGCAATCTAACAAACAACACAGGGAAACTCTGGGAGACTCAGAGAGTTAGCCCAGAGAGATGCACTTGGTTTGAGCAGACTCAGAAGCAAAGCTGGGCTAAGGTAAGAATGACCTAAATGACAACTTTGAGGGTCAAGTCAGAGAAGATACATAAAGACATTCATTCTTTCATCCCATTTCCCACTGCTAGTTAAGTTTTTGATGATGCTGTTCTGACTCACTGTTTTTCACTGTCGTAAGTGTTGGTGAAACAGGGGATGCTGGATCACCAGGTTGTGGCCTGATGATCCAGTTCTTTGTGGGCAAATATTGACTGTCCACTCTGTGCAAAGTGCAAGGAGAGGCCTGTCATGAAAGAAAGAAGCGCCCATACAGAGACAGAGAGACAAAGCACAGGTGCAGTTTGCTTCTGCACTGCAATAATATTTTCCCGTAAACAATTCAAACACTGACCTCAGTACTACCAGTACATTGCTTATCTAGAGCCATTGTGTTGCCTTCTTCCCACTTTTCCATTAGCCCTGCCACTGAACTAATTCAATGTGTGTACAGTAAACACCAGCAAACATATGAAGCCATGTGGTAACTATCCTAGTCACCAGGACCCAGCAAATCTGATTCCCATCTTTCGTAGCTTGGGGCTGTGAATAGACCCATTGACTCCTTAACATGTCTGGAAGCCAACCTTGTCTTAGACTTTGCAGAGTTAAAAATAGAACCTTGCTTATGGAAAGTCCAGGCCGGAGAAGAGACTCAGCGGGAAGCCTCCTACATTCTAATCGGAATGTAAATCAATCGCTGCATTCCAGGAAGAATCGAGGCGAGCAGTGTGCTGAACAAGTCTTCAGCATACAAGGAGTCCTCCAGTAATCAGAAGTTGGCTCAGCAAAGTTGCTTCCTTTATTTTCATCAATGGTAGAGCAGGGCAGTAATCTGATTTAAAATTGCACACTCCAGATCCACCATGCCAAAACTCCTGTGGCCCGTGTTCTAAGGCCAGGTTGATGCTTCCTTTTAGAGTCCTGGCTCTAGGCTGAATAAAGCTATGAGTTCCTTCTAGAAAGTTTACACTCAGTTTCTGCAGTGGTTAAATTACACAGAAGGAACTGCAAGTGCTATAGTGTCCTTCAGGATGGATGCATGAATGGACCAAATGCTGGAGGTGGGAGGGACACATGCAGGGATACCCTTCCCCTCAACTCTGAAGTGCAGGGTAAAATGACAGAACTTCTTCCTTACTCCAAGAGTCTTTTGTAAACACTTGGTAAGATCACTGGTTCTACTTTGCCTTTTGTCTGACTTCAGACTAACATGGCTAACCACCTAACTTCATTTATTGCCACTGACCGGTTTGCAAATATGGTTCTTGATCCTAGAGCTCTAGTTCATCACCCTGGTGCCCAGTAAGCTAATGGTTAGACAAGGGTGGAAGGTTGGGCCCTTAGAATGGAATACCTGTCACTGCTGGCAGCACTGGCCTGGCTGAAGGGAAAAGTGGCTTCAACATTTTTCAGTCAGTGGAATAATCTGTCTGAGTGCCTGTGACCATGTCTCTGGTGCTGGTCCTAAGGTTGAAAGAAGTTAGGAGACTCTGTCAGTAAAAGGAGCTCATTTAATTCAGAATTTGGTGTGGAAGGTCCCAAGAATGACCCAACTTGTCTATGTGCATCCTCCTCCTCTACATAAAGGGTAAGGTCTATGATGCAGCAGACAAAGGGTTAATGCAGTCTCTGGTGTGCTGTGGGCGGGTGCTTGAGCCACTAACAAAGAATAGTAATGAATGGAAAAAGTGAAATGTTTTTTCCCTAAAACAAATAGCTCGGTCAGATGAGAAGCTTGGAGTGCGCTTTCCCCAACTATTAATACATTCCTCGCTCATCTCAAACTAAACAGTTGCACTGAGCTCCAAGTTCATAAAAACAATATCAAATCCATGAAAGCATAGAACATTTTAAAGTGTCAGCCAGTAAAACTGGCTGATGGAGATGGCTGTGCTAGGCCTAGGGAGTTCAGGGAAGCATGTGCTGTGTTGTGGGAAAGAGAGGGCTGGGTAGCCCTACAAGAAGAAGACCTGCTACAGAGATAGAAGTACAATATGGGTTGGACATGGTAGCAGCAGTGTGAACAGCCACACTGAGAGCCTAAGGTAAAATCCAGTCACTGGATCTGAGATTCTGCAACCTGGCAGCAAGGTGCTGTATAGCCTCCCAGCCCTTGTGCTCTGGGATTGCTGAATGAAGCACTAGTCTGCTCCAAAACACAGGAAGAAGCAAGTCTCAGACCCAACCTCATTTGTTACTGGCAAAGCTGCTGATAGCCTTGACACCCACCTGCATCTATTCAGATTCAGGGCTGCCCTACAGGAACAGGTGATTTCTTCATTTCCCTCCCCTGCTAACAAGTGCAGGCAGCTGCTTAGTGGACCTGCACAGCTGTACAGAGCACATCTGCAGAACGTGATGCATGCCAGCTGCAGTTCTGAGTGCATCTGAGTGGAGGGGAAGCCATTAGGAAGGCTTCCTAATAAACACAAGAGGAAATGAGTATCCCTTTGTGCCGGGCCATCTGACAGGGCCAAGTGAATGATAAAGGTGCCCTGTAGTTGACTGAGGATGAGAGGAGAAGGGGCAGCACTGGATCTAGTTCACTGGTATTTCAGGGGTTTTCAAACATTCTGGTGGGTACCCCTCTTGGACTGTACCCCCCCCCCCAGTGGCTGGTTGGCAAAAGGGGGGTGCTGATGTGGTGCACTACTGCACCGGCAGGTGCGTGGTGCATGGAAGCAGGTGGTGGCTGGTGGCGGCAGCAGGCACATGGCAGTGCAATTCCCAAGTACCTCTGCTTCTCTGTGCTGCTGCTGTATACCTCCTGCAGCCTTCCCAAGTACCCCCAGGGATACACATACCCCTGGTTGACAACCACCTGGTGTGTATGTGTGTAAGCTACATAACAAATTATTTGGGTACTTGTACAAGAAACATGCCCCTGGCCTAAATGCTGCCTTCCCCTATATGGCACCAATCACTGATGCCAGGGTCTAGCATTTTTCAAAACCTGCAAAAGAGTCGGACTCAGTTCCTGCCCTTCTTGCTACATAAAGGAGACCCGAAGGATGGTGAGTTTGTGTTGGTTTTTATTACAGATTTTTTTTCTGTTTATTTTGCTTGTCCTGGTCTATGCAAAACATTTGTGCTCATACAGCTATTTTAGTGAGGCTGTGATTTAGGTAGAGCTATTGGTGTAGATGCAGTTATCTAAGGGACTTGGTATGCCTTATTCACATATCTTTATAGTAGTGCAGTGATTGTGGTATAAAAACTGTGTGTGATGAACAATTGTTAGGGATGCTAGCTCTTCTTGGACTTTGCTGGAGGTTCCCTTAGTATTTACAGAGGATGTATTGGTGAGCTTTCTCTTATGGAAGGGACAGAATGTTGATCTTTAACAGAGATATCTTTTCTTCAAAATGTTAATTAAACATTGAAGGTAAGTGGGAGTTCATTGAAATAAACAGAAAGCTTTCTATGCTATAAATCCCTTCTCCCCATTACGTGGTTTCCAGTTTTATGATTTTTCAGGATGCTTGCATTTTATTAGCTGCTTAGCCACTGACAAAACTTCCAAGCAGACCAGACCTGGGTTTCTAACAAACAAACCAAAACCAAAACAAGGAAACGAAAAAACAAAACTAAGCACAGACAAAAGTCGGCTATTTTCTTTTCAAAAAAGGGTAAACAATGGGGGGGGGGGAATCACTCCAAGGATTTTCATTGTTGGATGTCCTCCAACACAAAACAGTAGAGGATAGCATACACCCATGTTTCTTTCCTTTACAAGATAGAGGTGTGTCTGGGTCTGAAATTGGCATTAGTTTCCAAGCTGAGTTCATAAGTATCTCCTTACATTTATATGGCGTGGGTTTTTTTGTTTGTTTGTTTTTGTCCTTTGGGACTGCCATAATATTACATATCTTTGGAGCCTAGCTCAGCAGTCATAGAAAGCCTACTAGGTCTGTGTAATAGAGTAACTAGGGCAGGGTGAGCAGGGCATTAACCATAGGCTCTGATGTGGGCTGTGTGAAGACAGTCAAAAAGCCCAAGGCAAAAATCGGTTCAATCTAAGCAGTTTCCTCTAAGCTGCATAGGTTCAACTGATAACCAACTGCACTGACATTTGGTTTTCAATTGGGAAAGCCAGGGGGAGGCCTGCCCCAGGCCAGTAGGCAGTGGTTGCTAGAGCACACTGCCCAACCTAGTGGTTGTTGCCAGCCCAGATAAGTGTCCCCAGCCCCCTGCTGCCCCCCACAGGGGGTTAAGGAGTCCAGATGCTGGCCCTCCCCTTCAGGAGGTTTCCCTCAGCCTGGGTTCCCCAACTCCGACAGCCCTGGGGAGCTGAGGGGGATTCCCCCCTCCCCCTTCCCAGCTGCTGATTGCTTCAGCCACTGCCACAGGAGGGAGGGAGAAGAAGTCCTCCTGGCTGGATGTCTGCCCATGCAGCCCAGCATGGAGGCATCTGGGAGCCTCTACCTCAGGGAGCTTCCACGCACCCCAGCCCAGGTCAGCCCCATGGAGCTGCTTGCCTTAGACCCTGCAAGTCTCAGGGATAGCCCAGGGCAGCCTCGGGGAACAACGGGAAATTCTTCTGCACTAGTTTTGCCTTAGACTTCTAGCAGCTGAGGCAAAACCAGCTGTGACGAAGCAAGAGAATTTCACTCCACTCCCTGTGGCTGCCTGAATTGGGCAGCACATGTGGTCTGCCCTTGACCAAGCCACTTCACCACAGTGCCTGCAAAGGGACAGAGCTGGGGTGGAGCAGGAGCAGGTGCTGGCTCTGCGTCATAGGGAGGAATCTCAGGGATGGGCAAGGGATGCAGCAGGCTGCAGCCCTTTGCAACACTCACCTGTGGCCAAGGAGCAGCTCTGGCTGGCCCCCTAGTGGCTGGGCATGCCCAGCACTAAATTCCCTGCATTAATGCATCTACACATGCATTAATACTCTTTAACTAATCACACCTAAATTTGATACTTGCTTTATGTAGGCAGCAAACTTAGGCAGGATTAGCCTAAATTCACCATTTTTAGTCACATTAAACATGAACACATGTAGATGCATGCCCTTAATGCACCTTAAATTGGGCGACTGTGCATTAAATGCCCACATGTAAATCTGCACAGTTAGGCTTAAAGCACTAACAAGAGAAGTGGTATACAACAGTGTCCTGTTTATTACAGAGAGATTCTGCTCTGGGCAGTAGCTCTAGCTCAGGGCTCTTATTCTCAAGCACTTTTTCTGATTCCATTAACAAAAATAAGAATTTGCTTCTTATTACAGATCAGTTCCACATGGTCAATCCAGCTCTGGAGAAGCTAGAGTCTGTTCCCATCAGACCTGAATCATCAATCCTCTGACAAGAATTAGTGTCTATTCTGGCTCCTTCATCATACACTCTTCGCTAACAAAGATCCAATTGCAGGGCTTGCTTCTCTGATCACACTTTGAAACTTCACTGGAGGCAATAGTGTTGCAGAAGTGTAAGGGTAGAATTGGAGACTGTGGTTTTGATTTGTGTAGCAGAAGACTGTTTTACACTGCATATACTGAATAAGCCCAGCTGAGTTTACAGTTGCTGTGGGTTTTTTTGCAAGCTGGCCCCATTTAAGACATAATAAATCTTATCTTATAGCATGAGGTTGAATAGTCACTCTTCAGAGTTATTATAGTAATGTTACTCTGTGATTCCAGAGCCTAGAATCACACTCAGAAAACTTAAAATCCTATATTCAGGTCACTTGAAGAGATCCTATAAAATGTACCAGGACATAGGACATGTTCCAGAAACTGCTGCTTATTTAACCATCTGGGTGGGAGAGAGAAGCTGATTGTGTAGATGAATTGATAGAAAGTGGTTCTGGGAGCAGAGTGACCTCAGTGACATTTACACTTTTTTTGTCTTTCCCACACAGTGCAAAATGACTGAGTCTCTCTCCCTCTCTCTCTCTCTCTCTCTCTCTCGCACATTATGGCTTGATGTACCATTCATCTGGGCAGCACAAAGATCATGCTTACATTGGTTTGTCTGGAATTGCAGGATTGAAGGTTATGTTATCGGTACGTTTTTGCACATCCAAACATGAGTCGTCATTTCCAAGAAACAGAATATGTAAAGGACAACAAGGCATGTTGTATATCACAACTATTTTATTCCTAATAAGCCAATCCAAATTGAAGGCAGCCATTCTCTGCCTTCAAAAGATGCTAATTAAATGTTGGCATCAAACGGATGTGAATAGCTAAGTAAACAGTATTTTTACAGTGAAGGTGTTTTAGTAAAAGGACAAATATCCTGCCTCATAGTTTGATCCCATTTGTCAGTAAAGATTATTTATTACAGAAATGAGACACACAAACATTCAGCTGTCCGTAGGGAAGGCTAAAAGATTGCATGTCATTTTTTTTTTTTTGTCTATATGCAGTAATTGCAACCGTATAGCACAGTGGGAAAGACTGAGATCCAGTTTGCTAGTATTCACACTTAATCTACAGTTTTGATTAGTTAAACTCCTTGAACGCTGTTTAAATCTCACACCTTTTAACTTTGAAGACTTCATTATATTTTTAAGAAAGTCTACATCTTTTTGTTCTGAAAGTGATGCATGAAAACTGATGAATAAATTCCAAAGCAATTAACAAAAAGAGAAATTGGGAAATTTCCAGAAAATTACTACATGTTCAAGAAAATCTGTTTTCAAACCATGTCAAAAGTCCATCAAAAAACAACCATCTCTCTTACTTATTCAGTTCTTGCAGTAGCTGTAAGTATGAGTCAGAGTTGCGCTGTGGTAGGCTATGTATGGACTTCCAAAAATGCACAACCAGAATTCTGCACTGGATATTTGCAAATACTTGCAGACAGAGAGCAGGGAAAGAAGGACAGAGAGAAACATTTTAGCTTCCAGTCCATATCAGGAATGCACAAAAAAGTTTACTATGTTCAATACAAGGTAGTTATGGCATTTTAGGCTAGAAGAGTATTATCCCCTTAGAAATATTTCTATTTCATCTGTAAAAGAATCAGCTAGCAGGTGTAAACTGTAACAGGAACAGAGAAGCTTCTGTAGCCAGTGATACAATTTTGCTGCATCAAGGGAAGGGCTGCAACCACAGCCCCTGCCAAAATCCTAGGTTTAAAATACAGAATTTGCAAGGGCTGAGCTTTGAGTTGCATCCATTTGGGGTGCAGTATGGCTGCCTGGCTGGTGGTTGTTAAAGCCCAGCAATGCTAAGATAGCAGTACCATAGTTTATGTAAGTCAGATCACTACATGTTTGTGCAATACATCTCATTTTGTCAAGTATTTGGAAGATATGGGGAAGTGAGGGGGGACCTGTGACAAACCCTGGGGTGACTCCTGAGTTCCTGGTCATCCCCTCACTATCGAGAGAGGGAAAGGAGTCTTCCATGAGCAAGATCCACTTGAGGATATGTGGGTGCTTGTTGCAGGACCTCAGAAAATAAACTTAAAAGTGAGTTTCCCAGACCGCAGCAGTCTCCTTGTTCTGCAATGGACCCATGTCTATGTGCCTGGTAGTGATACCCTGAGATACACCAAGCCACTCTGCAGTGGGTGCCTTCTGAACACGTAGCATTGTACCACTGTTGGGTGATTCTTCAGGTTGGCTAATTAACTGCTAATTAACAGTGCCATTTGAACACTCCTCGACTATCAGAAGCTAGCTGGTGTGGAGCAGTGTGGCATGCTAAAGTCACCATTTGCTGGCACAGTAAATTTGCCATGTAGACGACTTAAAGCTGCCTGTGCTTGGCTGGTTCACAGCCCAAAGTTAAAAAGAAGAGGTCTCATCCAGCTTTGGCCTCCCTAGTGTCTTCAGCTTAGCTGGTACAAAGATTGGGGGCTCTATGAACAGGTGGGGTTTGCCCTATTCAGTCACTATGGGTGCTGTGGATGTAGCTTTCAACTGGTTTTGAAAGAGGAGGATTTTCTGTTTAGGCGATCACATCTGTTGTTACAATATATGTTATATCAGACTACTGCAGGGATGCAAGTGAGCTAAATTGTTGCAACTTTAACCCAGAATGAAACCAGCAAAGTTGCAAAGGCTTTGCTAATATATATATATATATATATATATAATATAATTTTTTTATTGCTAGATGGATGCAATCCTTGGTGTGGAAAATACTTTACGAACAGAGTCGGGGTCCCTTTGCAGGTTATTCACTAGGCTGCTGTTTGGGTCCCTAAGCTGAAGTACTGTGAATTTAAACTTTACTATGTTAACATAGTCCAGTCACTGCCTCTGGCCATGGATCTTTAGACCCATACTTAGGATGAAAATTCTGGGCCTCACTTTCCCATCTGAAAGCTGAGACGTCAGGGTCCAAATATTAAAAATCTGAATTTAGTAAAAACTACCCCAGAGTCCATAGAAGGTTAAATTCAGGCAAAATGCCAATCTTGTGGGCAACATGTTTACAGTTTACCTCCCCAGGCACACATCAAATTTAAAGCAAATAAACATCAAGCTCTTCCATGGTAAAGAATACAGATATTTCTTGAGTACATGCAGTTCTCTGCCCTAACATTTCATCTCCTCAGCACTGCCCAAGATGCAAACACAGATTATTTTTGTCCGAGAGGAGAATTCTTAAGGGAATGTCACATCTCTGATGAGAACCATCTTCAATGTAGAAACTTAGCATACTGATATGAAGACACATAGACTCTTTTCCCAGCAACTACACATCTGAACATGGATGGATCTAGGATTTTGAAAAGACCAGTGCAGGCGATGTGATGCAACATTCCATATAACAAAAACCATATTTTCTCCAGGTAAAGAGATGTTGGAAACTTTACTGATATGTTAGGGGCCTAGGGTTTAAGATTTGAAGCAAAAACAAATATTGGATTATTAGAATGAGTTAAAAACAATCTTTAAGGCTGTGACATAGAAGCTACCTTTATCAGGAGCAACTAACAGACAGCAGAATTGCAGAAGAAAGGTTAATGGAACATCAAGACTGCAGTAGTAAAAAAAAAAAAAAAAAAAAAAAAAGGGGGGGGGGGGGGAAGGATCATTAACAACTGTAGAATGAAGAGTTTAGAAGGAATCAGGTAAATTTTAATGAGCCATAAAGTCAATTGATTGCCTCAGTGTTGCCTGAATAGAAATGCTGCTGCCACTGCTAGGCAGACAGTGTTGTTTTTAAACTTTGAGTGGAGAAGGAATCAAAGTGGGGTGCAACTGCACCAGTGCCCCCCACATGATATCCACCCCTGAGTTTGAACAGCTTCTGCTGTTCCCTATTTAGAATCCTGTGGGTTTCTCAGGGCCTATATATATTGCAGTGACAGCATGTCCTAGGAAGTACTAGGCTGACATCGTGAACAGAAGTAGCTTGGAATATTTCCAAGTATAATAGGCTCTGAAATATTTTTAAAGGTAGCATTTTAGCTGGGGGACATACGTACAGCCCTGTCCTACCCTTGCCCCCCCCCCCCCCGTTGGTACACTTCAGAATTGCCATGACTGCATGCAGCTACAGCTCTGCAGCCCCAGGAAGGAGTACAGGAAGCTGAGTGTGTCTCGCCCTATATTGGAAAGCTGGAGTGGAGAGGTCAGCAGGAAGCTTAGGGCAGCTAGACAGATATGGAGGGGAGGTATGTGGTGGTAGTGGGGGCTTCCTACTTCTGAGATTCTGGTTTTCGAGCCTCCATCCCCCAAACCTCTCCTCTACTCCCTGTGTGAGGGGAAAGAAAGAGAGTGGTTCAGGGGCTGGAGAGTCTAGTTCTGGTGGCAGTGCCAGGCATAGGGCAAGCAAGGGTCTAGCAAGTGGGAAGGGTTCAGGGATCTTGGTGAGGATCCTGGCAGGGACCCAGCACTGCTCTGAGGATTGGAGTGGGACCAGTGACTGGAGAGCCTGCAGGGCTGTGGGATTTGGGAGGATCTATGGGTTCTCTGTCCCTGTGCACACATAAGATAATGAAACTCCAGAAGAGTTTCTTTCATGAGAAAGTAGGGCAATCGACTAGTTTCCTCAGATTTACGTACAAAAATGCACAGTACCTGAGACACAAGCAGGAAGACTTGGAAGTCCTAGCACAGTCACAGAACAATGATGTGACTGGAATAACAGAGACTTGGTGAGAACTCACATGATGGGAGTACTGATGTAGATGAGTATAAACTGTTCAGGGAGGACAGGCAGGGAAGAACAGAAGAAGTTGTTCTTTATGTAAAAGAGCCATACAATTGTTCAGAGCTCCAGTATGAAACTGGAGATGGGTCTGTTGAAAGTCTCTGCATTCAGGTCACAGGGGAAAGAAACCAGGATGATTGTCATGGTGGGTGTCTGCTAGAGGCCACCAGACCAGGAGGATGAAGTGGATGAGGTTTTTCCTTCAATAGCTAGTGGAAGTTTCCAGATCACAGGTCCTGGTTCTCATGGGGATTTCATTCATTCTGACATCTGCTGGGTGGGCAACAGACCAGTGCACAAGCAATTCAGAAAGTTTCTGGAGAGTGCTGGGGATAACTTCATGATGCAAGCATTGGAGAGTCCAACTAGGGGCCATGTTCTTCTTGATCTTCTGCTCACAAACAGGGAAGAATTGGTGGGGAGTGTAGAAGTGGATGGCAACTTGGGCAGCAGCAACCATCAAATGACTGAGTGAAGGATCCTGAGGAAAGGAAGGAAGGAGAACAGAAGCATCAGGACCCTGGACTTGAGTAAAGCAGACTTTGACTCACTCCAGGAACTGATGAGCAGGAACCCTTGGGAGGCCAACCTGAGGGGGAAAGATGTTCAGGAGAGCCAGTTGTATGTTAAAGAAACCTTACTAAGGACACAGGAATGAACCATTCCAATGCATAGGAAAACTAATAGGTATGGCAGAAGACCAGCTCTGCTTGGCAGGGAACTTGTCAATGACCTAAAACACAAAGGAAACTTATAAGAAGTGGAAATTTGAACAGGCAATTAGGAAGGAGCACAAGAGTATTGGTTGGGAATGCAGGGATGAAATCAGGAATGCCAAAGCACAGTTGGAGTTGCAGCTAGCAAGGGACATGAAGAGGTACAAGAGGGGTTTCTACAAGTATGTCAGCAACAAAAGGAAGATCAGGGAGAGCGTGGGTCTCTTATTTACTGGGGGAGGCAATCTAGTGACAGATGATGTGGAAAAGGCTGAAGTACTCAATCTCTTTTTCACCTCATTCTTCACAGGCAAGGTCAGTTCCCATATTTCTGTACTTGACAGCACAGTTGCGGGGGGGAGGTGAGCAGCCAAAAAATGGTAAAAGAACAGGTTAGGAACCATTTAGAAAAGCTGGATGTGTACATGTGTATGGGTCCAGAAGTTTGCAGATGACATTTGAGGGTGCTGAGGGAGCTGGCTGATGTGATTGTAAACTCATGGTGATCAGGAGAGGTCCCAGATGACTGGAAATAGCCAAGCATAGTGCCTATATTTAAGAAAGGGGGAAAAGGAGAATCCAGGGAACTACAGGACGGTCAGCCTCACCTCAGTCCCTGGAAAAATCATGGAGCAAGCCTTTAAGGAATCCATTTCTAAGCACTTGGAGGGGAGGAAGATGATAGGAACTAGTGCTGTGTGAAACAGCAGCACTCCATTTCGACCATCATTTTGATGGAACAGCATTCCATTTCAAATTTGTTTGAATTTGAAACAGCTGGTCTATTCTGTTCTGTCAAAAGTTTCGCTGTTTCAACCAGGTTTCAATGTTTTGCTCATAGGATACAATAGGAAAGGGTGGAAAAAGGGTAACTATAACTTAGTCATTTCTGGCCTGATTTGAATGAAGGTTGCAGGAATGGTAGCTCCTTCTGAGGGCATGAAGCCTGCCAAGTTTCAAGGAAATAGGTGCAGGGAGTTTGGGGAAACTGCACCCTAAATTCTTGAAAGAAAAACTTGAGCTATGTATATGTGTTAAGCCACAATGAGGTCAAAGCTGCAGGCATGCTAACCACTGCTGAGGCTACAAAGCCTGCTAAGTTTCAAGGAGATAAGTACAGGGATTTGGGGGGAGCTGCACCTCAAGCTGTGGACAAGCAAAACTCGTGACATGGGTGACACTGTGTGTTAAGGAGCAGCAGGGCGAAAGCTGCAGGGATGGAAGCCCCTGCTGCAACTGCAAAGCCTGCCAGCTGTCAAGGAAATAGGTGCAGGGGTTCTGGGGCCTGCACCTCTAGCTGCTGACAGGCAAAACTCATGACATGAGTGCTTGTGCAACTGCTGCACCTCAAGCAGCAGAGCTGAAGATTCCTCATCATTTGCCACCATAGACCTGGGGATGATAATTAACCACAATATGAACAATGAGACGGCAGTGTGATGCTGTAACCAGCAGGCCATCAATACTAGGGCTGTGTGAGGCTTCGGACAGAGCTTTGGAGCCAGAGAAGCTCTGGATGCTTTGGGGTCCAAAGCAGCACATCTGGGTCAAAGCCCTGGCATCGTTAGGCTTCCCAAAGTGCCTTGGAGCTGCCTTGGGATTCTAGCCATAAAAAAATCAATAACTTCATTGTTTTTTGTCTGATTTGGATGAAATTTTCAGGAACGGTAGACTCTGCAGAGAGCATGACTCTACCAAGTTACAAGAAGATCGGTGCAGGGATGTGTGGGGAACTACACCCCAAATTCTCGAAAACAAAACATCTATGTGTTACAGTATGGCAGGGTGAAAACTGCAGGGGTAGTAGCTCTTCCTGAGGCCACAAAGCCTGCCATGTTTCAAGAAGATCGGTGCAGGGGTTTGGGAGAAACTGCTCCTCAAGCTCGGGTCCAAAGAGGTGATCCTCCCTCTCTATGCAGCACTGGTCAGGCCGCAGCTGGAGTACTGTGTCCAGTTCTGGGCGCCGCACTTCAAGAGGGATGTGGACAGCATAGAGAGGGTCCAGAGGAGGCCACTCCCATGATCAGGGGACAGCAGGGCAGGCCCTATGAGGAGAGGCTACGGGACCTGAACATGTTCAGCCTCCAAAAGAGAAGGCTGAGGGGGGATCTAGTGGCCTGTTACAAACCAGTCAGGGGGGATCAGCAGGCATCGGGGGAGTCCCTGTTCCCCCGAGCACCGCCAGGAGTGACCAGGAATAACGGTCACAAGCTGGCAGAGGGTAGATTTAGGCTAGGTATCAGG
>NW_017728916.1:27422259-27447410 GCF_001723895.1 Crocodylus porosus
ATCAGGAGGCGCTACTTCACGGTCAGGGTGGCTAGGGTCTGGAACCAGCTTCCAAGGGAAGTGGTACAGGCTCCTACCCTGGGGGTGTTTAAGAGGATGTTAGATGAACATCTTGCTGGGGTCATTTGACCCCAGCACTCTTTTCTGCCATGGCAGGGGGTCGGACTAGATGATCTCCTCGAGTCCCTTCCAACCCTAGAAACTATGACAAGCAACACTCAAGCCATGGGTGCTTGTGGGACTGACTCTATCTGTCTTGGGGAGGGGAGACACTGCTGCTGGCCTGGATGCTAAGCTGCTGTGTTACCAGTTACCAATCAATTAATCATGATTCACTGGGGGACCAGCTCAATACACAGGACCTAGCTACTACATAACGACTTAATAAGCATCAATTACCACCTACAAAACCAGGCTAAGGAGAGGAAAGAATACAGATGATCAACTGCCCCAAGACAGACAGTCTTGGCATGAGTTTTGTCTGTCAGCAGCTAGGGGTGCAGGGCCCCAGGATCCCCTGTACTGATCTCCTTGACAGCTGGCAGGCATCAGGCTGAAGCAGGGGCCACCATCCCTGCACCTGTCACCCCGCTGCAACTTTTGCCATGAGTGACACTGCATGTGTTAAGTTTTGCTTGTCTGCAGTTTGGGGTGCAGTTCCCCCAAACCCCTGCACCTATCTCCTTAAAACCTGGCAGGCTTTGTGGCCTCAGTAAGAGCTGCCAGGCCTGCAGTTTTCACCTCTCTGTGTTGTAACATACAGCTGTGACATGTTTGGCTGTTAAGAATTTGGGGTACAGTTCCCCCCCCAAACCCCTGCACTGATCTTCTTGAAATTTAGCAGGTTTCATCCTCTCAATAGAGGCTACAATTCCTGAAAGTTTCATCCAAATAGGACAAAAACCACCAAAGTTATAGACATTTTATTGATTTCCCCATTATACCCTATGGCTAGATATCCCAGGCGGCTTTGAAGCTTTGGAGCTGCTTTGGCGGGATCGAGGTGGAAACCTGGTTTGGAGCTCCAGATCAGACAGCAGTCATCCAAAGTGGCTGGATGGAAAGCCAGGTCGGATTGCTGCTGACTTGCACAGGCCTAATCGATACCCTGAAATGCATCAATTGATGCATCTCCAGCAAAACCATTGCAAAAAGTGATTCTCCTGCTCTACTCGGCATTGGTGAGACCAATTGGTGAGACCACAGCTGAAGTACTGTGTCCAGTTCTGGGCTCCGCACTTTACAAAGGATGTGGTAAAGCTTGAGAGAGTCGAGAGAAGGGACACCCATATGATCACAGACTTGCACAGCAAGCCATAGGAGGAAAGGCTGAGGGACTTGGGACTATTCAGCCTGAAAAAGAGAAGGCTGAGAGGGGACTTGGTAACAGCTTACCACTACATCAGAAGCGTACATCTAGGGCTCGGTGAACAACTGTTCACCAGGGCACCATTTGAGAAAACTAGGCATAATGGTCACAAACTCCTGGAAAATCGTTTCAGGCTCATTTTGGGTTCAACATTAGGAAAAAAACTACTTCACAACTAGGGTGTCCAGACTGTGGAATAAGCTCCCTCCAGAGGTGGTGTGATTGCTTACCCTGGAAATCTTCAAGAGGAGATTAGACTGTTACCTTGCAGGAGTCACCTGACCCCCAGTTATCTTTCCTGCTTGGTGCAGGGGGCTGGACCCAATGATCTTCCAAGGTCCCTTCAGGCCTTACAATCTATGAGTGGCTGGAGCCCAAGTCTTAGGAGATATGGCTTTGAAACAGTTCTTCCAGAGCAAGCTTGGTTGGGTTCCTTAGCCTCCCTGAGACCTCAGCTAATCACCTGTAAAATGGAGTAATTACAGTTCCCAATTCACAGGAGTGTTGTGAGAATAAGTTCATTAAACAACTGTGAGGTACTATGGCAAGCTTTGTGGGCTTCAGCAGGGGCTAGCATGCCTGCAGTTTTGACCCCACTGTGGGTTAACATGTACATGTGACATAAGTTTTGCTTTTAAGACTTTGTGGTGCAGTCTCCCCAACCCCCTTGTACCTATCTCCTTGAACCTTGGCAGGCTTCATGCCCTCAGAAGGGGTTACCATTCCTGCAGGTATTCCAAATCAGGCCAGAAATGACAAAGTTATAAGCTGTTTCAACCTTCCCCATGATAGCCTATGGGCAAAACATCGAAACAGTGTTGAAATGACAAAACATTTCGACTTGCCTCGTTTTTGTTTTGAGGCTGTTTCAATGATATCTGTTTCAATTTGATTTTGTGGTTTCAACCTCGAAATGAGTTGAGACAGCGTTGAAACAAAACTGGCAGCAAAATTTAGCACAGCCCTATCAGGAACAGTCAGCATGGATTTATAAAAGGCAAGTCATGGCTGACCAACCTGATTACCTTCTATGATTAAACAGCTGGCTCCAAGGATGTCAGAAGAGCAGTGGGCATGATATACCTTGACTTTTGCAAGGCTTTGATATGGTTTCACAGAACATCCTCACAAGCAATCCAGGAAAGTACAGGTTGGATGAATGGTTTGTAAGGGATAGAAAACTGACTGGCTCATTGGGCTCAGAGGGTAACTGTCAATGGCTCGATGTCTAGTTGGCAGTGGTATCAAATGGAGTCCCCCAGGGGTGGGTCCTGGGCCAGGTTTTGTATATTTGTCAGTGACCCAGAAGATGGGATGGAATGCACCCTTAGCAACATTGGCAATGCATAGGGGATGCATGTGCACACCTTGTGTTTGGTGGTGCACCCCTGTGAAAAGCGCAGCCAACGCTGCCAGTGGTGCCTGCAGGTGATCAGTGCTCGCCCCTCCCCTGGCTGACACTGCTAAGGCTGCTTGTGGGAGCTCCCCACTCACCACTGCCAGACCCCTGCTGTTGACACCGCTGCCTGTGGGCAGTCGCCATGTGCCCCCCACCCCCGGAGGCACATTTTGTTCATGCTCAGCAAGTTTGCAGATGACACCAAGTCCTGGGGAGCAATAGATACCTAGAAAGGTAGGGCTGGGATTCAGAGAGATGCTGACAAATTGGAGCATTTGGCCAGAAGGAATCTCATGAGGTTCAGTGAAGACAAGTGCAAAGTCCTGCACCTAGGACAGAACAGTGCCATGTATTAGTATGAAGCGGTGACTGACTAGCTAAGCATCAGCTCTGCAGAAAAGGACCTGGGGGTTTTACTGGACAATAAACTGAATATAAGCCAACAGTATGCTGTTACAAAGAAAGCCAACAGCATACTGCGCTGCATTTGTCACGCTGTTGCCAGCAGATTGAAGGTAGTGATTACTTCCCTCTATTCAGCACTGGTGAGCCCACATCTGGAATACAGTGTCCAGTTTTGGGCCCCCTACTATAGAAAGGATGTACACAAATTGGAGAGAGTCCAGCAGAGTGCAACATAAATTATTAGAGGGCTGGGCTCCTGACTTCTGAGGAGAGACTGAGGGAACTGGGCTTATTTAGTTTGGAGAAAAGAAGACTGGGGTGGGGGATTTAATAAGAACCTTTAACCGCCTGGAGTGTGATTCCAAAGAGCATGGAGCTAGGCTGTTGTCAGTGGTGGCAGATAACAGAATAAGGAGCAATGGTTCTGAGTTGCAGCAAGGGAAATTTGGGTTAGATAATAGGGAAAAACATTCTCACTAGGAGGGTAGTAAAGTATTGGAACAGGTTACTCAGGGAGGTTGTGGAATATCCATCCTTAGAGGCTTTTAAGACCCAGGAAAGCAAAGCCTTGGTTGAGAAGATATAATTGTGGTTGGTCCTGTTTTGAGCAAAGGATTGGATTAGATGACCTTCTGAGGTCTCTTTGAACACTACTTTTCTATCATTCAGTTAAAGATGTACTATTATGAAGTGCTTCAGCTACTTTTGGAATATATGCGCATGTACTTTTGTACATTTGGTCCTCTGAAGTATTTGAAATGCTTTAAATATCTTTGAGTTGTTACTCCTATCCATGCTGGAGGTGCCCCCTGCCTGCCCAAGTCTACCGATATACTCCATCACCAGTGGGGCTTGTCTACATTCATCCCCAGCCCATGCTTTAGTATACTTGGTCTCTGGTGGGCCTGAGAACAGGAGCTGGGGGTTAACATACATATCTACTGACAAATCTCCAGAAACAGAAGGTCATCAGTAAGGCTGTTCTTGATTATCAGGCCCACTATCCTCAAGATCCATCATGCCTTCTGTGGTATGGACAGGCCTTCAGAAATTCTATATCACTGATCTTGTTCACCTTGGTGTAAATCCAGAATGATTCCCCTGAAATCTATGTAAAAAATGGTTTATTTGAAAAATATAGCTAATGACCTGACTTTCTTTTGAACATATTGATCACTGCACAGTTGCCAGAACACAACTATGGATTTTTTCCTATATACCTAATTATACTTGCCTAGTTGTAATCCCTTTGAACACCTATACATGGGTATGGAGGCAGCTCTGATGCACTGGAATTTGATGGCATGCTGGAGCATGGGAAGTGCTGCATTCTAGGAGCTCCTACATCTCGTGTATCAGTCCCCACATTTCAAAATGGCAGTAGAGGCACTTAAACTAAAGCTCATTGAATGAACTTTACTTCAAGTGCCCCCACCACCATTTTTAAGCACAGGGATGCTGATACAAGAGACATGGGAGCACTTTCACTAGAGTGGCTCTTGGAGCTTCTCTAATTTAAAGAACCCTCCCCCCACCCACTACCAACCCCCAGAGCACATGTAAAAGTGCTGTTTGGGCCTGGCTACTTCACCACTCCCAGAATGAAGCCTCTGTTTCATAGTTGGTAGTGTCAGAAGGGATGTAAGCGGGTCATCAAGAATGCTGGGGTCAAACGACCCCAGCTAGGTGACTGTCTAGCCTCCTTTTGGAGACCCCCAGAGTAGGAGCAAGCACCACTTCCATAGAAAGTTGGTTCCAGCTCCTAGCTGCCCTGACTGTGAAGTAGTGCCTCCTGATGTCTAGTCTGAACTTACTCTTAGTCAGCTTATGGCTGTTATTCCTTGTAACTCCTGGCAGTGCTCGGGGAACAGGAACACTCTCATTACCTGCTGGTCCCTCTTGGCAAGTCTGTAGGTGGCCACCAGATCCCCTCTCGGCCTTCTTTTGTGTAGGCCGAACAGGTTCAGGTCCTGTAGTCTCTCCTTGTAGGGCCTACCTTGCTACTCCCTGATCATGAGAATGGCCCTCCTCTGGACCCTCTATTATATCCACATCCCTCCTGAAGTGTGGCACCCAGAACTGGTTGCATTCCTCCAACTGCAGCCTGACCAATGTTGTACAGAGGGGGAGGATCACCTCCTTGGACCTGTTCGTGATGTAGTTAGCCTTCCTGACTGCATCCCCACATTGGCAGCCCATGTTCATCTTGGAATCAGTAGTGACTCCAAGATCCTTTTCTGCCTCTGTGCTGACAAGGAGGGAGTTCCCCAGCCTGTAGGTATGCTGATGGTTTTTCCTCTCCAGGTGCAATACCTTGTGTGGCGGGCCAGTAGGGGGCGCTCCTGCATTGAGCCACCCACCTCACTGCGCCCGATCACCTTCCAGGCTCCAAGTGCCTCCCTAGGGGTGCCTCGCATCTGGCTGACCCCCTTCCTGGAGCACAATCACTAGCCTGGGGGTAACATAAGCTGCCACCCCTCCAAGAAGTGACTCTCTCGGCCCTGTGTCCATGGGGAAACGCAGACCTAATAGTCCTATGGGTACTCGACCTAGTACAGGCAGTTGGAGCACTTCCCCAAGTCGGGGGCCAAAAAGGAAACTCCCTTGGTCCACAGACCTAAGGGGCCTCTTAGGCATAATTTAGACCCACCCCTCAATAAGTCTCCTACACCGGTCACAAAGGAGAACTTTATTGATTACAGGGGGTAGGGTGAAAATAGGGAACAAGATAGAGCAATATCATAGAAATCCCAAAGAGCAAAACAGTCTGGCTGAGGTAGCCTTTTGATCATGCATCTGAGTTACTGCCAGCTAGATATCTAATCAGATCTCGAGTAGCTTACTCACAAGCATCATCCAGAGGCTGTTGGAGATTCCCTCTGGAGGCAGGCCGTTCCTAGCTCATGAGCTATGGAGGAGAGAGCCAGTTTCAGATGGTCAAGCTCCTCTCTAAGTCTGAGTCCCCCACATGGCTGCTGCCCCCTCCTCCTGGGCAGTCTTAACTTGTATTGCCCCTGTGACCTCATTCACCTAGTCCAATCAAGGCCAGCACCTGTTGGCTGTCGGCCAGCCAACTTGAAATACATCACTAGTTGCCAGGCAGACTCAAGCCCACCAGGTAGATGCCCCTCACCCAGGTAGCTGATACCAGTCATGTAGGCAGAGGGAGGAGGTTTCCCCCTTCCCTCAGGAATGTAGCCAGCTCAGGTTACCTAAAGAGACAGGGTAAGGGTGTCTCCTCTGCTGGGCCCATCCTAATCAAATTGTAACAGCACAGAGATTTTGGGGAGAAACAAAGATGGCTTCCTGCCACACCTTACACTTGTCCATATTGAAACCCTTCCTCTTCTCATCTGCCCACCTGTAACCTGTCCAGATCTAGTTGTAGCCTGTCCCTGTCTTCTAGCATGCTCACTTCTCCCCACAAGGTCCTTTTTACCCCCTTGTCAAAGTTGCCGAAGAAGATATTGAACAGTGGGGGCCTGAGGACCGAGCCCTGGGGAACCCCACTGCCCACGTCCCTCCAGGTCAAAAATGACCCATCCACCACAACTCTCTGGGTGTGGCCCGCCAACCAATTTGTGACCCATCTGACTGTGTAGGTGTTGACACCACAGTCCCCTAATTTTTTTAATGAGGATGGGATGAGAAACAGTGTCAAAGGCCTTCCTAAAGTCCAGAAAGACTATGTCCAGGGCTTTTGTGACCTGGTCATAGAAGGCAACCAGGCGGGTCTGACAGGACCTGCCCCTAATGAACCCATGTTGATTGCCCCTAAGCATAACTTCCCCTGCTGGTCCCTCACAGATGTGCTCCTGGATAATTTTCTCAAAGATCTTCCCCATGACTGAAGTAAGACTTATGGGCCTATAGTTTCCTAGGTCCTCTTTCCTCCCTTTTTTGAAAATGGGGACCACATTGGCCCTTTTCCAGGCCTCTGGCACCTTGCTAGAGCACCACGAGTGCCCGTAAAGCTGTACCATGGGTCCCGCAATGACCTTTGCCAATTCCCTCAGCACTCATCGGACCTGCTGATTATGAACACATCTAGTCCCTCCAGAGGTTCCCTGACTAGGTCCTCACTGACACTGGGCCTGGCTGCATCTCCTCTGGGTCCATACAGATTCCCAGTGGCAGGTATGTCTCTGTCCCTGCTCAGAAAAATGGAAGAAAAGAAACTGTTAAAGAGATTAGCTTTGTCACATGGTGCTACCACCATATTACCAAGCATGTCCTGCAGAGGCCACACACTACTTGGTACCTTCTTTTTATGCCCTATGTATTTAAAAAAGGATTTCTTGTTATCCTTGATCAAGGTTGCTAGTCCCAGTTCCATCTCTGCCTTATCCTTCCTAACAGCCCACCCCACAATCTTGAGCAATGGAGGTAAAATCCTCCTTGGTGAGGAGCCTCTCCCTTCCATTGGGTGTACGCCTCCTTTTTGGCTTTGAGACATTCCTGGATACTTTTGGTGAGTCATGGGGGGCTTTTGAACTCTCTTGCCTCCTTTGATCCATGTGGGGATTGTCACCCTTTGGGCTTGGAGGATCATCTCCTTAAGGAACGACCACTCCTCTTGGACTCCCAACTCCCCTCCCCTCCAAGACCTCAGTGCCTCCCTGACTAGTCTCCTCCCTCATTGAAATCTGCCCTCCTGAAGTCTAGGGCTCTTGCCTTGCTGCAGGCCTTTGCCTATTGGAATTCACTATCCAGTGCAGGGTGTCAATGTTCTCTATTGCCCAGGTGGTCGAGCACCCACAGTCCCCTCACCAGGTCACCTGTGGCCAGGACCAGGTCCAACACAGCATTTCCCCTGGTGGGACTGCACCTTCTGGGTTAGATGGCTAGGAACCTATATGAGCAGTCCGATCTGGCTGACTGCTCTTCCCAAAAGATGTCCGTAAAATTTAGGTCACCCATGATGACCACATCCCTTCACTTGACTGCATCCAAGAGCTGACCAGAGAATTTGCAGTCCAGCTTTTCCCCCTGTTTAGGTGGCCTATAACAGACCTCCACTGTTGGGTCCCTTCCCACCCCACCTTGTATTCTAACCCAGAGCACCTCAGTCTGCCCTACCTCAGACCCAGTGCTGTTTTTGGTTCTATGAGAGCAATGTCCAGACACAAGGAAGCAAAGTGATGCAAGGCAGAGCTGCTGAAGCTTGCTGCTTGTGACCAGGTAGCAGCACATACCTCCATCATCCTGGTATGATCATACTGCAAATGGGGTGGTATACTCTTCTGTACTTCATGAGCGATGCATCTGCACAAGATGCTTTACTGTACTTTAGACCATGAGCGAGTGGTGCCTTCTGAATCTGGGAGGCACTGGCAGAAGCTGCCAACAGCAGAAGTGCTGGCGGGGGGGGGGCACCAGCTCTGCTGACAGCATCAGTATTTGCCATCATGGGTGGGGGGCACCAGCCCAGTAGGGCGGAGCATGCATTGCGACTGGTAGGAGGTGCACATCAGGCTAATCTAATGCATGGTAACACATCACTGTCTACAAGTGCACAGGATTTATTGCACACTAAATTAGTCTAATGCAGGGTAGGCAATGTTTTTGGCCGGAGGTCCAAAAAACCCACAATGTTTACCTTGGAAGGTGCCAGAGTGCCAACATGCCAGAGTCTGGAGCAGCTGTTTGCAGCCTCCCCTCTGCAGCTGGCCCACAGAGCCTGGTCTGCTTGTAGCAGGGCTTGCAGCCTCCCAGCCACCTGCTGGGAACAGCCTGGGCTCTGTGGCTGGCAGCAGCTGCTTACAGCCTGGGCTGGTGCTGGTGTGCCAAGCAAAATGGCCTTGCATGACATGCTCAGCATGCATGCCTGGGGTTGCTGACCCCTGGTCTAAAGTGTGATCTGCTAGTACCAACATGTATAGGTACTAGATAAACATCACGTTTGCTGTAGTGCACATGTAGACACTGACTGGGAACAATTTGCTCCTGGTCAGCCCAGGCAGCAGGGGGGCCACTGCTGCCTGGCTAAGCCCTGATGCATGGGGAGCAATGCCATTTGCAGGGGAACCTGTCACCCTGCCATGTGGAGATCAGGACACAGCAGTCCCGGCTGCCAAGCCAGCTCTCCTGGCCACGTGGGGATCAGGACCCATCCTGATCCCCAGGTGGTGGAGAGACAGCGGCCCCTGCAGCCAGTACAGCTCTCTCTGTCCAGCAGAGATCAGGACTGTCCTCCATACCCTCTGCCAACCACTGGGGCTGGTACTAGAGGGAGACTAGAGCTCCCTCAGGATGCTACAGGGGAGCAGAGCAGGGCAAGAGCATCCCTGAATTGAACTGCTCCTGTCAGGAGGAAATTTGCTCCTGTTGGGCCCACATTCACATGTGTGCAGGGGTGCAGTTTAATGCACCTGAATTTTCTGCAAAGAAAACTCAGGCACATTAACTGCATGTGTAGATGCATTCGCAGAGTGGGGAATGGACTTGGCTATGCCACGTGCAGAGCAGTTAAACAAACATAACTTTTCTCTTTCTTGTCTGTCTGTCTCTTTATGATTGCAGAAACAAGGTCTTTCAGCATTGAGAAAACATGAATTCTTCCATAGGAGCTTTCATGTTACTGACAAATATGATTTGTGCCTTTCGGGACTGATTAAGATATTCATAAAAACACTGGATTTCATCTCTTCTGACTTTCACATTATTGACAGCTTGGAAGTCTGGCAGGGCAGGCAAAGGACTGGCTCAGGCATTTCCTACATGACTCTTCTTCTTTTAATGCACTTGGCTGATCAAAGTACCTGTGAGGATTGATGTACGGCACATTAGCAGTTTTGTGGGGTTCCAAACCTCAGCCCTTTGAGTTATATCAGTGAGGTCATGGAAATGTGGTAGCAGGTTTGTAGAGAATGCCAAGTGAATTCTCTGGGGTTAGATTTAAGGTGGAATGCCAAAGCTTTAAGGGTGTTGCTGTCAGCCTGATCATTCTATTAACTATGGGGCAGAGAGGACATGCTGCATAACTGTGGCACTAGGAAGAGTGTACAGATGGAATTATCTCTGAGATAATGGGCTCAGTCCCAGACTTGACCTAACTATACTTTGGCACAGCAACATTGTTTATTAGGAGAGTGCAAAATCAAGACATAAGATCCAAGTAGGTATCCCATAGCATAGGACTGAGATAATGGTATCAGAGCAGGTGTCTAAGGCTACAGGACAGTGCTAACAGTATTCTATGCCTTCTTGAATTCTATGGGGCAGAGCTTAGTAGCATAATTGCAGGAGGATGAAAAGAGTAGGCATTAGGGCTGTGCAAAATTTCGCTGGCCATTTAGTTTCAACAGTTTTGACCAACTTTTTGCAGTCAAAACAGCAAAATTAGAGTGAAACAAAGGCCACCAAAATATCCTCAAAACACAATGAGACTTGTCAAAATTGTTTCAAAAGTCAAAATGTTTTGACCATAGGCAGGGGTTGGGAAGTCAGTCCAGCTGGGCTGATTTCCCACCCCAGCACAAGATCCAGCAGGGGACAGGGAGTCAGCTCAGCTGGGTTGACTCTCTATCCCCAGCGCTAGATTGTGTGAGAGGTGGTGAGGCAGCCCAGCCAGGCTGCTTTCCCATCCGCGGCACTAGATCGCACAGGGAGTGGGAGGCAGCTGCATGATCTAGCACCGGGGATAGGGAAACACCTCAGCTGAGCTGCCTACCACTCCCCAGCACCTGTGCAATATAGTGCCAGGGATGGGAAAGCAGCCAGGGATAGATCATGTGTAGGATGGGAGGAAGCTCCTGCATGATCTATCCCTGTCGGGCTAGACTCTGCTGGGGGAGGGAAGCACAATCTAGTGCCGGGGATGGGAAAGCAGCCCAGCTGGGCTTTTGCGCTGCCCCAGCGCCATCTAGCCCCGGGGATAGGGAAGCAGCCCAGTTGGGCTGCCTCCCACACCCCGCACAATCTAGTGCTGGGGCTGGAAGTCAGCCCAGCTGGGCTGATTTTTTCCTATCCCCAGCAAAATGTCAAAACAGCATTGAAACAGCCTTTTTATTTCAACAGAACAGAATAGAACAGCTGTTTCAACTTGAAATGAAATTCTTAATGAAACACTGTTCCATTGAACTGTTGAAACTCAAGGTGAAATGGAATGGTGCCATTTCACACAGCCCTAGTAAGCATCCCAGGCACTGCCTCTGTGGTGGGGAGGGGATGAGGGGCACAAAGCTGCCACTGGCATAGCAGCAGCTTGGACCTACTGCTATAATTGACCTAGCAGGAACTAGTGCTGTCCCTTGTGTTGGTGGTTTCCCTGGGCATAGGGCTGTGGTGTTATGCATCTGGAAAAGCTAACATGATCCAATGCTATGGAGCCATGCTAACAGGACTTGAGCAGGCATCCCATGCCATAGGCAGAACAAATAGGTTCTAAAAAGGCATGTGATTATCATGGGGAAGAGGCAGCAACATCTGAACAGGTACCCCATGCTATAGGGCAGAGCCAAACGATTCAGTACTATTGGGCAGTACTAACAGGACTTGGACAAATATAATATTTTAAAGTAGTGTTGACAGTAGCATCTACTTGTTCATTCTGGAAATGAAAAAGAGTAATTGGATGATTACAGGGACTACTTTCAATCTCTGCCTTCCTGGGATGGTCCATCTCTTTCTGCCAACCAAAACGTGCACAGACACATGCACAAGAACTCGCACAACACTGCCCAGATAAATTCACTGATGATCACATATGTAAGAACTTGTATGCACTGCTTATGGAAAAAAAGAAATACCTGCACACATGCTACTCAGTCACGTACACACAGATATACACACATAAACACATGCTCTGGATGAAGAAGAACATGTAGAAACATGCTTTCACACAAGCAATTACATATTATTCATGGATTTATCTATGTGCATCCCTGCATTTTCCAGTGGAAAATGTATATAATAATCTGAAAAGGAGGGAATGAAAGAAGGGTATTTTAAAGTGTGAATCAAGATGAAAATTTGGAGCTTGTTTGTGCATAGCTCCTTCAGTTGCTGCATAACTTGCTCAAGTTGTACTAAAATCTACAATGGGCATGGCTTGGAGACTGTTTCTGGCAGCATTTAGGAACATTTACTCTGATTCTATCCTAGGTACACTGGCATTGTCCTCAGTGCTGTGTAAAGAGCCAGCTGAAACAAGAAAAGTTTCAGAATTGTTTGCGATATCTTATTTTATTCAGCTCCATCCATGCTGCTATTCAATAGTCTACCTAGCATTTAGTCAAATTTAAAAACAAAAACCTGTCCTTCACAGCTTTGTTCTAGAAATGGCATGGATTTTACTAAAACAATGGATGTGAATAGTTCATGGTCTACTTGCATTACCCACAGATTTATCACATCTCTTGCATAATTTAATCTCTACATCTGTGGGACACATTTCTTACATTTATGGGCAGACATTGAAAACATCTGTGCAGACCCAAAACACAAAAACATCTGGAAGATTTCTCTGCTGTTTTATGACATGTGTATCCAGATCTCTTCTCTGGAACAAGTGTGCTGCTATCATCAGTAGCTTTGTGTACCTATTACTAGCCTTCCTGTTGGGCTTAGACCAGCACAGGGGGAAAAGTGATCAACTCTGTATTTCAGCCCATCACCGAAACAAGAGAGGCAGTTAAGGAAGCTTCTCAACCCATCTGTGTGGAGAAAATTTAGATTGGGGGAGATGTGTAACAAGGCAGCTGGGTTCCTGTGGCAGCAGTGACTTTTGGCTGCTGACGTGCTGCTGGCACAATTGCTTGGCTGCTGCAGCAGCTGCTTTTTTCCACCACACTTTTCCCCCCCTCCCCCACATCATGTCAGTGCCCAGGGCAGTGGCTACCCTGTTCTCCACGCCCAGTGCCATAGCAATGAAGTTTAGCACCTGGGGCAGGCTGCTGTTGCAGGCTTTGCCTTTGCCCCACGCACAGATCTGGGGGACACCCCCACCCCCATGCTTGCCTGGGAGCATAGACAGAAGGAGAAAATCTTATTTGGGGGTGCTGAGTAAAACTTTAAATTTAAAAGATATATTTCTACATGCACCAGACATGCACACACTGCCCAACAGGTAAGTATGTAGGAGGGAAGAGATGGGGACACAAGGGTCAGGGTGGGGCAGATTGAGGTCCACACAGTGAGGAAGGCAGTGGGGCAGGGGCTGGAGTAAATGGGGCTCCAGGGTGAGTTGTGGGAAGGTCAGAGCCCAGGTGGCTTATCCAGGGGCACAGGGGGCTCCTGCCACTTTGTGCACTCTCAGGGCATGCATAGGGGGCACATGCCCCCTGAATGTGCATGGGGGCAGAGGCAGGTTGCTTGCTGTGGGCTGGGACTTTGAGCCCTACTGCCTCTGCCCCAGCAGGAGCACAATACCATGTGTCTCCTGCATGCTGGCTGTGCTGAAGCCCCTGCCCACCCAGCGTCAGGAGGCATGTGTTGTTGCAAGGCTGCCAGGGTAGAGGCAGTGGGGTGCAGAGCCCCAGTCCACAGTGGTAGCCTGCCTCCACCCCACACAGAGGCAGAGGGCACATGCCTCCCAAGTTTGTCCCAGGGGTGCACACAATGGCTGGAGCACTGTGTACCCTTGGATGAACTGCCCATGCTCTGACCCTGCCACAACCCACCCCAGGGCCCCATTCACCCATGCCCCTGCCTGCTCGCTCCCTCCCTTGCTGTGGGGCCTCAATCTTCCCCCGCCCCCCCATGACCCTTTCCTCCCTCCCTTTCCCCCTATGCACTTACCTGCTGGACACAGTGCCATGTGCAGCAAGGCCAGGCTAGTTCCTGGCTGCCTGCAGGCTCTGGCTGCTTGTCTGTGTGTGCACATGACTCTTTCCTTCCCCTCCCCCCCGCTGCAGCTGTCCAGAGCCCACACCCAGGCTGCTCCATGGTCCTCTGTGCTGCCACTGCTGCCCCACATTTGAGGTGGCGTTAGCCCTGGCATTCTGCCACCTATACCCAGGAGTGCACATAGTGGCAGGAACCACCCTTCCTCCATCTCCAAGCCCCCCACCCAGATAAGCCACTTGCAGCTCTGTCCCATGCCCTGCCCCAATTGGGCAGCTCCTCTTGGCACCTGGGGCAGTCACCCCACTCGCTCTACCCCCTTGCTACAGCACTGTCCCTGCCCTAGTTCTGTTACTGGACAAAAGCAAAACAGCCAGTGTTTGCCACTCAGATTGTGGAGAGAGTTTTTTCTCAGCTTTCAGAATTTAAGGTGAACTGATATTTAGTCATTTCTGCTGGTAGCCCAAACCCTTGCAGCAAAATGGCTGTGGCATGAATTCCTTTGCAGCAGAGATTGGTGGTTCATGTAGCAGAATTAAGATCCATTGTGTGAGGCATGGAGGAGACTTCTGCTATCAAGATTTGCTATAGCATTTTGGTAGTACTATTGAGCTACTCATAGACCAGCTCAGACTCGCTGCCCCTTTGGCTTGAATCTAAGCATTGAGGCAAATGCCAACCATGTTCTCCCTCATAGCAGCATCAGTAGTAGTTGGCCAGTGCCTAAGATACCTGGCTGAGGACCAAGAATGCTGTGTGCTAAATGTTATAGAAACATTGGAAATTAAGATGTTCCCTACCCCACACAGCAACACAGGACTCTGAGGAGCTTGAAGGAGAAAAATAAGGTAGCTCTGTTGGCTACCTTACCTTACTTCCAAATGTGAAGGTCAATGTGGGAGAAAGCATCAAAGTGCTTGCTTGACAATCTAGTGAGTCAGCAATGTATGTTGATACCATGGGCATTTTGAAAGAAGATAGGGAGGGAGGAGGCAACCCATGAAGGGCCTCAAAAGTGATCACAAATAGCTTATATTTGCTGCCACAGACAGGGAGCCAGAGAGGGAGTGCAAAGACAGGAATGATGGGGCCAACGGCATGGGCTAGGAAAATAAATTTCTTAACTTACTTTGGATTTTAAACTGCTTTATATAAACCAATGCCAACCCTTGGAAAAATACTCTGATTTTGATTTAAAAGTGCCTTACTTGGGTTCAGCTTAATTTGATTCAGAATCAAATCAGTGTGGCATAAGTAGACATGCAAACCTCCACTGTCTGTTTTGATTTCAGTCAATTTCTCTAAAACAACACCCAAAATTTAACCTGTTCAGCTTTCTTAGTAGGCATCCTAGATAGTAGGGCTGTGCAAAACAGCACTGTGTCATTTCAGCTTCCATTTCACTGTTTTGATAGGACAGTGTTTCATTTTGTTTCAAAGCACTGTTCTGTTTTGTTTCGTCAAAACTATTTCAACACTGTTTCAAAGTTTTACCCATAGGCTATAATGAGGAAGCACAAAACTTCCTATAACTTTGTCATTGTTCAGCTGATCTGGATGGAAAGATCAGAGATGGTATCACCTTCTGAGGGCAGGAAGCCTGCCAAGTTTTGAGGAAATAGATGTAGGGGTTTCTGGGAAACAGCACCTCAAACCTTGAAAACAAAACTCATGTCACTTGTAAGGTGTGAAGGAACAGGGAGGTGAAAAAAAGCAAGACTGGTATCCCCTTCTGAGACAATGAATCCTGCCAGGTTTCAAGGAAATTGGTTCAGGGGTTTCTGGGAAACTGCACCTCAAGCTGCTGATGAGCAAAACTTGTGATGTGTGACAATGTGTGTATTTTAAGGTGCGCCCTCACTGGCACTGGGCCGCTACATGACACAGTAGTGTGCCCCAGTGAGGTCTCCACCTCCCCTACAGCCTGAGTCTGGTTTACCACTTTAAATGACAACAGGTGATTACTTGGTAAGCAGCACAGTAGCACCAGCAGTATCTCAGGCAGCCAAACTGTTACAGACTAGAGCCTTTGTTTCCTTTCCTGAAGGAGCTTATTCTCCATCAGCTGTCAGAGAACTCTCCCTGCCAGCCCAGCCCTAGGCCCTGTGTCCTTCTGGTCAGCTGACCAGGGACAGGTGCTAGGGGTGTTGGTCTAAGGACAAGGCACTGACTGACCCAAAGAACCTTGTCTATCTAATCTGGTATCTTTTAGTAGACCAACTGAATAGTTACAGAAACAAATCTTAGCAAGCTTTTAGGTTGAAAAACCCTTCATCAGGCTGATGAAGCACCTGCAGTTCATGTGTGTGCTGTTCCTGGATGGAAGAAATAGTAAAAAAATCCAGAGACTAGCATGCAATGCAGGCAAGAAAGCCAGCCAGTGAAAATGGAAAAGGAAGAATCAGGGGGTGAGGGACATGTTGGGGTGAGTGGGAAGGGGGTTGTAGTAGTGCAGGGAAAGTGGTGAGGTAACTGGGGAGTCAGATGTCTTGCAGGTTGTAGTGTGTCAGAATTCCAATGTCAATACTGAGTCCATGAGTTTCTGTACCTAGGAGGGTGATGAAGTGAAGTTCATAGGCTCATTTGTGAAAAGCGGTTTGTAAATTCAAACAAGGACTGAACCTTGCTAACTTCATCACCAGAAGCCAACTTTCTACAGCCCAAAATGCACTGAATGGATCCAGTCCATGCCATGACAAGACATGCAAAACTTGCCAACAATATCTCCAGTACGAAAATATTTCCACAATACAATACATATCCCCATCAGGGCACTTGGTGCCCTGATGGAATGTATGTGAAGATGCCAAGCAACAACTGTGCACCAGAATGAATGCACATCAAAAATCTATCAGAGACAAGAATAGAACACCACCTGTCTCCAATCTCTCAGGCCTGATCTCAAGGGGAAATTACAAACCACTTTTCACAGATGAGCCTATGAACTGCACTTCATCAACCTCTTAGGTTGGCAAAGTTGGTATCACAGACAGCCTTGCCCATACTGGCCCCATTGTTGGTGACCATTAACCCACAGGGAGCTTGCTCTGCCCAACAAGCCACCCCTGTACCAAACAGTTCATGGTTCCCATGATCTCTTTTGCTGTGTGGGACTCGATCATCACCTCAGCTTGAAGGAGAGCCCACTGACAGCCTGACTGGTTGCATCAGTGCCCTGTGAGGCATCTTAGGTGTGATCTCCACCCCGGCTGCCCCAGATGTTTGAGGTGAAGCATAAGGCCACTTGTGGACCTACCTTATGCAGCTCCTCCCTCAAGTACTCCCTGTATGCCTCATACAGGGAGGGTACCACCATCCAGCTGAAGGTGGTGCATGCAGGCACATGGAGGCATGGGGCCACGAGTGCCATGCCCAGTCAACTAAGGAGAAGGGCTGGCCATCAACAGCAAGCATCTCCCTAGTGCTCTGGGTGGTCTTGCTCACACTTGCAGTGCACCTCACTTTGTGTCCACCTTCCCCCACTGTTCCAGGGTGGCCTGTGGCCCGGGCTTTGGAGTGAGAGGGGGACTTCCCTTTGAGTACACTCACACTGGTGCCAGTCTGAGGAGGAGCAAGGATGACGGGGTGGTGCCTGCAGAGATGCAGCAGCATTGCTGTGGTGCTCATGTGCTTTGTTTCTTTGCCCCAGCTGATTTGGGCTTGGCAATGCAGGCAGATAGCATATGTGGGATCATCTGCCAGCTCAAAATGATCCCAGACCACACTACCCACTTACTTCTGGGTGCAGGTGCATGTGTGGATGCTAGAAGTTCCTCCTCTTCAGCAGGCAGAGGCAGAGTAACAGGAGGAACGGGCTCAGCTGAGCCACTTGCTTCTGCAACCTTGACCTCAGCCTCCTTTGAAATGCCTTCTGGGGAAGGAGACCTGGCTCTAGGGGAAACTTGAGAGGTGTGGAGTGCAAACTCAGCTGTTTTTCTCCCTCCTTCCCCAGAATTTCCTTTGCTATAGCACTGGGATCCAGCTCCCAGAGGATTGTGGTCACTTTTCCAAGGAAGGCTTTTGCAATAAAATTTCTGTCCTGCAGAGGTGATGGAGTTCATGGTTGGTGGAATCAGCCTCTTTTAATTCTCATGACAATCAAGAGCATAATAAACACTTTACCTTTTTGAAAACATGGCTTGTTTTGCTTTGGGTTTTGTGAAGGCATGTATGGCACAGTTCAGGCTGCTTCTAAGGCACTGTCAGGGGTTAACTTAAATGTGAACAGGAAATGCACCCAGCTTCCTATGGAAAAGTAGATCTGGAAGGGCCAAATCAGCAAGAAAGGAAAGTGCCAAGTTCTTCATAACACTGGCCATTGTGACTGCCGTGGGAGTGAAGAGTAGGTACTTCCAGCTATCCAAATTATCTTGCATGCACCTCCTTAGATTATCCTCTTTTTTCCTGTTCTTTCTTTGCCGCCTTCTAAGAGAGGCCACTTAGATGTGAGGCCTGAAAGAAAAGCTTTTTTGATGTCCAAGAGATATGGATGTGTTGCACTGGTAATCCAGCAGACTGGCACCATGGCTTTCATGATCTATCCTAAGCCACACAGCTCCTGCCCTGAAGAGCAAGGGGAAGGGACAGTACAATGTGTTGACATTTGCAGTAAAAGACTTGCCACGTTCTTTTGATCTCTTTGGATCTTGTGCGAATCTCAAGAGCCCAAGAATGATGCTGCCTCAGCAGACCGAGGGGATGCTAACAGCCTCTGGGTTTGCAGGGGAGATTGGGTTTGTTTGGAAATTCCGAAGGTAGCATTACTGTTGGCACACAGCGGAGGAAGTCAGCCAATTCTTCTGGCCTGAAAACTTTCTCCATGCCTCCCCCTGACAACAACATACAGAGATCTGAGTGATAGTGGGTGTAACCCAAGAATGTTCTCTACAACGCTTCTAGCCATGAGGTCAGTAGTACCCACAATGGGAAAGGAGCTTACTGCCACCACTTGGGTTTCTCTTTAGGCAGCTGCAGCATTAGTCCCTTTACATATGGAATACCTGGCCCTAGCATGAACTGGAGAAGATAATATGTGGGTATAGTTTAGAGCAGAATGAGAAGCCAAGCTGATGTGCCACACAGGGTGTCTACAGAATCAGGAGACCACCAACTAGAGTCCAAGAATCCATTACTGACCTACAAAATTTGGGTGCATGTTGGAGAGATGGACTTTAGTAATGGAAGGAAAGTTAAATGTTAGCATCAAGATTTAACAAAATTGGGCCCCTATGCCAGGTTCCTAAATCCATATTCAGCCACTTACAGTAATTTAAGAAATGGAAAAAAGTATATAAAGAATGCAATGCTTTAATATCCCAACAAACTCACAGCTACTGCTGAAGCTCAGCTCCAACTGGAAAAATATCCAGCAGCATGGTGCAAACTGGGAATCCCAGCTCTGCTCTCAGAGCAGTGCTGGGAGATGCCTTTCCACATTAATGAGAATATTGGCATTATTGTGTCAGCGCAGCAGTCCACCCTTGCTATCTTTGGGTACATGTACACTGATAGGTAGGCAGTGGCTGGGACCATGTTCTGCTCAGACCATGTGACCATCCACACGGAAAAGTTTCCACCCTTGCTCCCTAGGGATAATCTAGCTTGAGCTCACAAGTTCTTTCCAGGTATGTCTCCACCTTTTCTACTACCTACCCCTGTGCACAGCTGATTTGCAGCATTAGTAACAAGGGAACTGGGAAGGGTTGAGAATGGTATCCTGAATACATCTTGAGAAGTAGGAAAGCTGCTAACTAGACAGAACTGCTACAGTCTTTGAATTCTGCATGTTCTGTTTTCCTTCTTTTCCTTATCCCCCAAACCCTTTCAACAAGTTCAAGTTTCTTCAGTCTTCTCTCACAGTTTCCAAGATGGCCTTTCCTGGTATGTGTGTTGCCTGGTTTCAATAGCTTTGGTCATATCTGCTAGCTGCCATTCAGAATTTACATGCTCTTGGTCTTCTCTGAGTTTAAGTTTTCCAGGAGTGCAGTGTAAAGTACACTTTCACCAGCAAAAGGTCATCCTTAGTGGTTAGGGCCTCACCCCTGGAGCACAATCAGGAACTGGGAGACAAGTCAAAGGCAGAAACCATACTCAGGAGTCAAAGACCAAGTAAGGGTCACAAGCTAGTTACAAACTAAGACACAAGTCAGGGTCAGGAGCTAAGGGTCAGGAATAGTCTAGGGCTGTAAGTCACAATTGGGAGCAATCCAAAGGTCAAAAGCAAGACACAAATACCTAGAGCACAGGAATGAGGAGCAAGAGCAGGGATGAACATCACGGCAATGGAGTGGGATGAGGTCAGTCTACAAACTCAGTAAGACTTGTGCAGATAACTCACCATTCTCTGCACTGCCAAATATTAAGGCTTGTTTGGAGTGAGGTCATGTTCTAGCTAGCACAGCAACCAAGGAGTGGCCACCACTTATCCTTAGCTGGAATGGAGATTCATCCCATATTGGGACAGCAGAGGCTGGATGGCAGGGCCCCATGGGCTGGGTTGGGCTTGTGGGCCAGGGGTTGGGCACCCTTGTATTAAAGAAAGGCTGTAGCCTGATGAAGTTAGAGAAGCAGCTATGCAACTTATTTGAATACATACCCACATATTTAGGGGCCTACCTTCCCCTGCCACATATTTAGGGGCCTACCTATGGCTGCTGGCTGTAGGAGGGGGAGCTTCTCACACTGACAGATCAGCGGCTACCCTCTCCCTCAGAGAAGCCCCTTGCTCACTGGCCTCACTGCAACATGCACACCCACAGTGGTGCAGCCAGAGGCCAGGGTGCTGGGCACCTGTTCCTGGGATCCATCCCTTAGACTTCCCCATCTCACTGCCCACCACCTCAAGAGGCGACACAGAGCACTGTACATAGTCTGCACAGGAAAGAGGGTGCTTTATTGATGATGGGTGGGGTGGTTGGTGGAGGGGCTCTGTGGGTCAGGGGTGGCATCTGTTGTGGGGGTGGGAGAGGGGACAGGGTCTGTTGCTGGGGAGGGAGGGAAGGGGGGTGTCTGTGTTAGTGGAGGGAAATAAAGTGCTTTTCTGAAAAATGTCCATAGTAAGCATGATGCTGGGGCTGTGTGGTGGGGCTGGGGTCCAGACCCAGCCATCCAGATGGACTACAGTGGGGAGTGCCGGAAGGGGTGGTCCACCAGTGCTTCTTGCACCTGGTGTCCTGGCCCCCACTGCCAGGTGTGTGTCCCTCCCAGGGCCTTGGTGGAAG
The DNA here is from genome assembly GCF_001723895.1 of Crocodylus porosus. Taxonomy (NCBI): domain Eukaryota; kingdom Metazoa; phylum Chordata; order Crocodylia; family Crocodylidae; genus Crocodylus; species Crocodylus porosus. The sequence continues at coordinate 27,443,438 of NW_017728916.1, forward strand.
TGGGGTCTGTTGCTGTCACTGTCACCACAGTGAGTGCTCCCGGTGCCAGGTGTCCTCCACCTGCTGTGCCTCCTCTTGTCAGACCTCATGGAAAAGAAGATGTTATGCAGAATACAGGCTGCGATGATGACCCAGGGGAAGTTAGCTTCTGTGACCGTGAGGTGGGCAGAAAGGGTTAATTAGTGTCCCTTCAAGCAGCCAAAGGTGCACTCCATCAGTATGTGGGTCCAGCCCAGGCACCTGCTGAAATGTTCCTGGCAGGGGCCAGCTGGCCAGCGTAGGACTGCATGAACCAGGGGAGAAGTGGGTAGGCATGATCCCCAGTGAGGAGGGGTGGGACTACCACCTTGCCCAGCTGGAGGTCAGGCACCCCTGGTGCAAGGTGTCCACTCACCACCAGGGCTGGCAGGCAGAGTTTCAGAAGACACAGGCATCATGGGCACTGCCTGCCTTACCAGTGCTCATATTACTGAAGGTGCTGTGTTGGTCAATGATGGCCTGCAGCCCAATGGAGTGAAAGCCCCACTGGTTGTAGTAGGTGTGGTTGCTACAGGGCAGGCAAGTGATGGGGATGTGGGTCTTCCTCAGGGCCCTGATGCAGTGGGGGAGGCTAGGGTGCAGAACTCCACCACCACCTTCAAGGGGTCATGCACCTGGAGCACTGTGTGGCCCAGCACATCCTGGAGAGCACCGTAGACCTCCAGGATGGCCTCCCCAGTGGTCACCTTGCCCACAACCAAGAGGTGGCCGATGTAGCACAGGCTGGCAGGTGTGACCAGCTTGAGCAGGGTGATGGCCAGCTGGGTCTCTGTGGGGAGGGGCAGCTGCATGGTGGTGGCCTACCGCTCCAGGTATGGAGCTGATCGGGGAACTCTTGAAAGGTGCCCTGGGTTATCCAAAAGTACTCCAGCCACTGCTTATTGTCCCAGGTGTGCTGGACCATGTGCAGCCACAGGTCCTGGTTGGCCAACTGGCTGTTGGGCTGGAGCACTAGGAGCTTGTGGATGCCACTACTAGTGCCATCTACATGTGCATCATTGGCATCCTTGCTAGGGTCTGGGTGGCAGCACAGGAGCTGGGCAGCAGCAGCATGGTGGTGGGGGTGGTGCAAGGCTGGAGAAGGCCAGGAGCAGGCTACTGCCACCATGGGGAGCAAATCTGCTCCCAAATGGCTGCATGTGCAGATGCCTGCCCAGGCTGGGTTTACTCTTCAGCAAATTATTGCACAGTAAACCCATATAGCATTCATTGCACATGTAGACACAGCCAGATGCTATGTCAAGCACTCAGAAGTTAGGAAATGTCAGATTTTGATTATGTCTATAGAGCTATTCAGAAAATAGCTTTCTTATGTCTATATCCAGATACTGAAATGCTTTCTCTTCTAACATTGGGCTGCTAAGCCAAAATCTCAAATTTTCAAAGATAAAAAATAAATTAAAAAAGAGAATCCGGTCATTTTAAACATTATTTCAGTGAATTCAAGTGTTTTTTCATTTCAACTTTGACTTCAATAATTAAAAAAGATATAGTAATAGATTTCTAAATTAAAAGGTATTTCAAACTGAAAAATTGAAATGTTTCATTCCAAAATGTCAAATCAAATTGTTTCAACTTCTTCAGAAGCTTTTTCCCCCCATTTTTTTATAATAAAAAAGCAAAACTGACATGTTACTGTGGCAGTTTCAATTTTGATAAATCTTCTTTTTCCAAAGAAAAAGATCTTTTGGTGGAAATTTCTGAACATATTGTTTCTTATGCAACTTTAATTCAGCTTCTTATATGTATTAATTAGGACACGAGTTTTAATTACATAATCACACACTACTATTCCACAATGCAAGACTTGCAAATAGAGATTTTCTGAGACTTATCATTTGATCAGAATATTATTCATTGTAGTAGAAGGTAAGGATGTGGGGTATTCCAATGGCCTGTGAATGCAAGGGTCTGGACCTCATCACCCTGGAGGCTCCTTCTAGTCTCACATTCATATGACAAAATTTGGGTGAATTTCCCCGCAGAATGACAAAAGGCACATACATTCCTGATCCAAGGACAATACATTGCCAGATTGTGAGTTCTTGTTCCAAAGTGCAAAAGATTTCAGAATGGGAAGCACAGGGCAGTATTAGCTGCAGGATGCAATACTCAAGTGTCCTATAATAAGCAGGCACTTCCACATCTTTTAAAGGTTTTTTTTTTCCTCACTTAATTCTAAGCCAGAAGTCCTACTTTCACCATCTAAATTATTCTTTCTGGGGTGACAGTTCTGCATACTTTGAAACAGAGCGGGATCTCCAGGATGGACTGGTAGTGGGAGAGGGAATTGGCTTCATTTATTCCTTTCTGGAGGGTATTCCAAATCTAAAGGGCAGTAGGGGTGTGCAAAACAGGCCATATTCAATTCAGATTTGGATTTGGCTCAAATTGGGAACAGTGATTTGATTTGCTGATTTGGATCACTGTCCCTGATTTGACTCGGCTGAGTCCAAATCTGAAGAGTCAATGCTGATTCAGAGAATCAGTGATTTGGCCATAGATGCAACTTTAAATGTTTTTTCTACATACCTCAAGTCTCAGGCTGGTACCAGGCGCAGCTTGAGACTGTTGTGATGCTGGGATGGATGAAGTGTCCCACAGGAGCATTGGAGGGGGAGGAGCACATGCTCAGTGGTGAATCCGGAAGTGGACCACAAGTACTTCCAGTCTATTTCTGGGTCCACTGCCAAGCACGCTGTGCCTCGCCCCACAGCACCCCATCAGCTTGGCAATTGGCTGCGGAGGGACCCTTAATGCACCTCCAGACCCAGGAGGCACCAGTCACTGAACCTGGGGGCATGGGGTGGGGAGGACCAGTGTGCTCCTCAGTGGACCTAGAAGTGGACTGGAAGTGCATCTGGTCCACTTCCGGGTCTGCTGCTGAGTGTGCTGGGACACCTCCCCGTCCCCCGCACTCTCATGGGATGCTCCATATGTCCCACCGTCGCAGTATTCATGAACTGCCAGCTACCTTGAGGTACATAGAAAAAACATTTAAAGCTGTGTCTATATCCAAATCTCCGAATCTTTCTGAATCTCTCTGAATCAATTTGGAGGGTTCCGATTTGATCTGGAGAGATTAGAATGTCTTCTGATTCAGTTTGGATTCAGAGACTCAGCCACTGAATCGGGCCGAATCTCCACCGAATCAAATCAGCGACTGAAGCTTTGCACAGCCCTAAAGGACAGCACAGAATAAAGAACAAAGGCATTGTGACATGCAGATGATGGATACTAGTGATAAAATGCAGAAGCATGTGGTTAGGTATACGAGCAGACAGTGAGCACAGCAGAGTGTCCATGGTCTTTATGGCTGGGGACAGACATTCAAAAAGCCAGAGCCTGAGCTGATTCAACCTTTGCAGGTTAGTCTAACCTGCCTAGGCTGGACTGGTTTGTAACAGGACAAACATGCTCTCTGGACTGAGGCAATGTCAGGCTAGGTGCAGGGGGTGCTAGAGCCAACCTTCGCCTGCAGGGAAGCTGTGCTGAGCGGCATGCTCATCCCAGGCTGAACTGGCTAGAGAGAGGTTTAATTCCCCCTTATTCAGACAGTGGCTGAATAAGCCCCCTCCTGCCAGGAGGGAGCTTTCACTGAGCACAGAGCAGTAGTAGCCAGGCCGGGTGGTCCTGGCTGGGCAGATCTGGCTGCCATGGGAGTGGCCAGCAGCTGAATAAGCCCCTTCCTGCTAAGAAGGGGCTTGCTGTAAGCACAGAAGCGCTGCTCTGCCACAGCAGGGTCTGCCCAGCCTGGCCAATGCTGCCTGTGCTCAGAGACAGCTCCCCGCCAGGAGGAGGGGGCTTATTTAGCTTCAGCAGGTCGATTGCGACATTGAATATGTGAATATTATGTAATAAGGTGGGATTCTGGTTCCACAATGTGTTTAATAGTGCCTGTTTTTGTTTTTTTCCCCTCTGATAAAATGGATAA
>NW_017728916.1:27447510-27460215 GCF_001723895.1 Crocodylus porosus
TAACTTTGTGAAACCTCAGGTGCATTTTGTTTACTTGTAGTTTTTCTTAGTGTGTTCCATAGTGACAGCTTTTTCTAATAAAATGTTTTTAATTTAAAAAAAAAAAAAAAAAGGCTTATTTAGCTTCTATGTCCAAGCACAGGGCATCAGCGGCCAGGCTGGGCAGACCCTGCTGGGCAGACCCTGCTGCAATGGAGTGGCCTTTCTCTGTGTTTCGGGCAAGTCCCTCCCAGCAGGAAGGGGTTTATTCAGCTGCTGGTTGTGAGATCTGCCCAGCCAGGCTTCAGCTGAAGTGTGGGGGGAATAATGGGATTAAATAAGCCCCCTCAGTGGCTTTCCCCAGCACTGAATGAGTGGTGGGGGACAACCCCACCCCTACCCAGCAGCTGGAGTGGTGAGGGGTGAGTGACCCTTGAGCAGGAGCCCATCATGGCTTTCTGGAGGGGCCGTGCTTTGGGGCTGGCAGAGCAGCTGTGGAGCAGGGCAGTGCTGTGGGGGCTTGCAGGGCTGTGGCCAACTCCACATCCCATCACTGGTGCACACAGCCTGACCCTGGGAAGGGGCTTGCTTTCCCCCACAGTGAGACAGGGACTGCCACCCCAAGTAAGGGCCGTGTCCCCTCCTGCCACAGTGGTGGGGAGAGGGCATGGCTAGGCAGGGCTTCTGGGGGTGGGGGCAGGAATGGGGTTATTCTTTTGGAGGAGGGAACAGCTGGAGGCCTATTCCAGGCAGGGAGCCACCTGGCTGCCAGTGGGGTAGTCAGGAAATGAACTCTGCTCCCTGACCCCCTCTGCCTCCGGGGCCATGGTGCCCCGCTGCTGCAGCAGTGAGTGGAGAGTGCAGGCAGACCCAGCTCAGGTCCCTGCCGGTGGCACAAGGAGGGGGAATTAAACACTTCTCTGGTCAGAACCCTGCCTGTCTCTCCTCAGGCTGCGGAGGAGAGGAGCAGAGCCAGTCTGGCTGGGTTGGAGCAGACAGCCCCACCCAGAGAGTATGCCGGGGTGCTGGGGGTCTTTGATTTAACTCAAACCAGCAAAGGGTCTGGGACAGACCATGAATAACCTGATTTAAGCCAAATCAATTAAGTCTGATACTACATTCAGCTGGATTTATCCCAAACCAGACATTTTCAAACTGGTTTATGTACACTAAATGTCTGTCCTGTTACAGGTTTAAACCAATTTCTGATCACATGAACTGGTTTATGTGTCATCTCTGTCCCTGGCCTAAGGGTTCAGGCTCAGCATGAATATAATGACTGAAGCCTGGGCTGGATCTTAGATTTTTAAACTAATTCTGTTGTCCCTTGTATAAGCCTGTTGACACTGAGCTGTGTTGTGTTGTCAGTTGTGTTTGCAGGATTGAGCCCTTTGTTGTACTAGGGAGAGCCAACTACATTGTTCCTGCTCTGAGTTGGTGCCTTTCTCTGGACCACAGCCCAGAGTTTGGAGATCCTTGATGGACACCAGGCTGCTGAGTCACAGCTTTAAGATAACATTAACTTTTAATGCAAACACAGTCAAGTTCCAAATGAAATGCTGGTCACTTTAGTCCTATAAGTTCACACATTTGCATTTCAAGGCAAATGAGTCAGCTTAGCCCAGACCCCAACTAGCTGCAGAGCACTAACTACAAAGCACAGCACCTGCAACAGCTGACTTTCCTGCTCCTTGACCTTAATACAAGGCTTTCAGGCCATGTGCTTACCTTCTGCAATAGCACATGCTCCATTTATTTCCTATGTGTGGAGGCCTCCTTGGGCATGTCCATACATGCAGGCACATAGCAGTGGCACAAATAGCAGTGGCACGAATTTTTGCTGGGGATTTATGTCCCAGCACACGTGGCTGAACATGCACTTTGGTCCCATTCTATCTGGCAGCTGGGCATGCAGGGTGTGAGATTTGTGGGGGAAGGTGGAGTTGGGGTAAGGAGTTTGGGGGCTGGGAAAATTGGGAAGTTTCCCCAAAGGAAATTTGGGGGGTTGTGGGTGGCTGTAGGGGTGGGTGTAGGGTTTGTAGAGGTGAAGTTTGTGGAGGTAGTGTGAGCCTTGTGCAGGGTTTAGGGGATGTGGGATTTGTGGGTGGGTATGTGGGTGAGGTGTGGGTTTGTGGGGTAGTTTGTGGGTGTGGGGCTTGTGCATGGGGGTGTGGGGTTTGTGGGTGAATTGTGTGTGGATTGTGGGTGTGGAAGGACTGTGTGGGAGTGGGGGAAACTATGTGGGAGGCATGGGTCCCCCCACCCACGCGCCTTCACAGTGCACAGCTGTGAAGTCCCTGTCACATGCCTTCACTCTGATGGCCCTGCTGCTGCTGCTGCTGCTGGGGGGGGGGGTGCTGCTGCTGCAGCAGCAGCAGCAGGGCCATAGGAGTGCTTATGGCCAGCTCCTGGCAGAGACCCCTGGCACCAGCCCAGTTCGCTGGCAGATGCCCTTGGGTAGAACTGGGCTGGCTCTTGCTGTCACCCAGGGTTCCCAGCACCACATGCAAGAGCTATGCACCTTTGGGCCAGGCCGGGTCCTGCCTCCATGTGCCATCAGGTCGGGCCAACTCCATGGAGGCAGGACCCAGCCTGGCTTGAGGGTGTGCAGCTCTTTCATGCAGTGCTGGGAGTCTGGGTTGACAGCAAGAGATGACCCTGTTCTGGTCAAGGGCATGGGCCAACAGACTGGGCTGGCACTATGCACCACGTGCAGCCACTGGGGGTCTCTGCCAGGAGCTGGCCACAATTGCCCCAATGGTTGCTGCTACGGGGAGGGGGGGGGGAGCAGGAGGCTGTGTGAGGTGGGGCCCAGGGGGCCCACCTCTCCCACACAGTCCCCCTACCAACATAGTCCCCCACACCCCCATGTCCCTAGTTACTTGGGACAGAGCCTTGGTCTGGGTCATTGCTGCAGCCTTGCCCTGCTCCTATTTGCTCTAGCACGCTGGAGCAGCAGGGACCTGCAGCAGTCTAGAGACACTGTGGCTGGGTACTAAAGTGTCTCTATGGAGGACACAGCCCCCATTTGCCTCACCACTTTTTCCAGTGTGGTTTGTTGGGGGTTTTTAAAATAATGTTGGGGTTTTTTTTATAATTTTATCAAATTTGGAGTCTGTACTGCAAATATGCAGTGCAGGGAACATTTTTTCATTCCCAGCATGCCTCTTGTGGCATCTCAAACTGCTTTGAAATGCAGCAAAAGGCACATGCTTGCTTGTCTGGAAGTGGCCCTTGAGGTTTTGGAAACTGCAAAAAAAGCATGGTAGATTTGCATCTTATAGACTAACTGAAGTAGATACATAGCACAAGCTTTCATGAGCTGCAGCTGCTGTAAAAGGACTTGCAGAAAGCTGAGTATAAGAAGGAGAGAGAAATTAGAAAACAAAAGACAAGGGAGGAGGGTGGGGGACAGTGCTGCAACAGACAAGCACAAAAGCAGTAAATACATAGGAACAAAGGGCATTTGTACACGCCACGCGATTTCCTGTTTATGCTGCTGCAACTGCTTTTCTGTTTGCATGAGCGGGATTTCCCACTGCTTTAAAAGTCCTTTCTGCGTATTAAACTAACACTGCTTGGACATGGTTTATTTTCTGGTGCCCCTGCTTACATCGCCCTATTTATGGATTTGTGTCATGCAAACAGTGAGCTAGTCTAAGACTTGTAATTACTTTCCTTTACCACCAGGCACCACTGTGCTATTTCTGTAGTTCAGGCCTTTAGTCAGTAGGTGCCACTGTGATTTTATTTTATGTGGTATTTTCTTTTCTTCCCCTTCCTCCAGACCCTCTCTCCCTCCCTCCTCCCAACTCTCCCTCCTCCTGCTCCACAGCTGTCTGCAGGCACACAGTGCAGGCAGGGGCACAGAGTGATAATTAATACAGGGGGATCAAGAGAAATGGAGGAGCAACCCAGCAATGTGCCTGTGCTATACTGCCCTATGGTAATTTTGCCCTTAGTTCTACCACCACCTGTAATTTATGTGCTTCCCCCCTATGCCTATGTACCCCCCACCTGTACCCCCTGCCTGCTGTGCCCATCTTGGTGTTCATAACTGCAGTATACAGCAACATCACCAGAATGATAAGTTTACAACTATTTATGTGTGCTACCCCTAAGACATCACTGAATTTTTCAAATCTTCCTATTTCTTATAATTGATGTTCCCATTACAGAAACATGAAGAATAGTCCAGGTGGAAGCTGCCTGCCAGACAATCCCCCCAGGATATGCAGCCTCCCAGGTGACATATAGGTAATATCAGAAATGTCCCACCAACTTTGTGCGGGGTGGGGTTGGGGTGCAAGAGGGTGGTTTTTGGATTGTTGTCCAAAACCCCATCCTCTTCTTCTTTCTTCCCCCTCCCTGCAGAAAACTTTCATAGTTGCAAAAGGACCAAGAGCAATAAGCAGAAAAAGCTAACGCTTGGGCTTGGTGGGGCAGCTGCATCTATGCATGGTCACTGGAAGGGAGAGAGGGTTGGTGGGGAATAATGTCCTCATGGTGCTCAGGAGCAGCTCAGAAACAGCTTTGCTCCGAGTTTTGCAAATACATTCACAAAAGACAGGAGTCAGTCAGTCACAGGAAACACTCTTTTAACAATCCATTAATGTATTTATTTGCCCTCTTCCTTACACCAGAGCAACCAGGGAGAGAAACAAACATTACAAACGTTGCAAGCACATTACACACATTGCAACCCAACTGCACCCCCCTCCCAACCACCACTGGGAAAGCATTAGATATCTATTCCCACCTCCCTGGCAGCAGACGTCTTTTCATCCTGGATATTGAAACTGACTGTTTTCAGCTGTGTGTGTGTTTGTGTGAGGGTTGGAAGGTCCCCCTTGCAGTGGTGATAAATTCTAATGCTATTCATGCACGTATGTATATGAGAAAAGGTGGGACCTCCCTCACCTCAACTCTAATAAGCAGGCAGGCCCTGGACCTGACCCTGACTCCCCCTTGATACCAAGGAGGAGAAAGTAAGCATTCACCGATTTTTCCATTGATAAATCACAATAAAATGCAATGCTATTCATGCATGTGTAAGTAGTGTATACTGTCTAGTCCTAGAGAAAATAGTGTATATAGTACAGACTGACAACAGTCTGATGGTTGCAACAGTATCAGGATATGCAATAAAGTGAGTGAATCTTCCTCATTTGCAGAGGCATAGCCAGAGGGCAATTAAGTAAGAGCCACCAGCCATGGCCCAAGGGTAGCTAAGCAGGGAGTTTAATTTTATTGATTTTTATTAATAAAATTAATTATTTTCATAAATAATTCTCTTGCCCAGGGCTTCTTTGCCCCCCGCTGCAGCCCTGGGAGCGGTGGATGCGAACTGTTTGCAGCCACTGGGCTGCACCATGCCCCAACTCCCCCAGGGCTTTGCTTCCCCCAGGGCACTGTGTCACAACCCCCCCAACACGGTGGAGCCCAGCAGCTGCAAGAAGGCGATGTCCACTGCTCCCAGGGCTGCAGCAGAGGCAGGCAGCCGCCTGCAGCCAGACAAGAGCTGGCTGGGGCCAGTGGCTGCTGCAGGCTCAGGGACTCCAGGCTCTTTGTGGTGCTCTGCCTGTCTCCACCCCAGCCCCAGCTGCAGTGGCCCCAAGAGATGCTGGCACCAGCTGCCTGCACCAGGGCATGGTACAGCAAAGCAGCTACAGGGAGCTGGCATTGGCTGTTCCCAGGACAGCTGCAGCAGGAGCTGGGGTAAGTGGGGACAGGCAGAGCCCCAGGGGGTTCAGGGCACGGTGCAGCCCAGTGCCGGCAGCTCTCATGGCTGCTGCAGCCAGGGATGGGGCGAGTGCCTTGCCATGCACTTCCTGGGGTTCTTCTTGTCCGTGCTCACCCCAACCGGCCCTGGGAGCAGGGGAACCTATCTCTATTTCTTACATGATAAAGTAGGTTTGCTTTATGCAAATTCAATTTATGTAGCGTTCTCCAGGAATGCATGTACCGCATAAATCAAGGGAAACCTGTATTATATCAGAATGTTTACTTTACTTTCCACACTGGGACATGGCCAGTAACCAGGTCCTTAAAACACCACTCCGCATGCTAAGAGCCCACAGCCATATGGCAAGAGGGAGTTAGAAGGGATGATAACGAGAAATGGAGGAACAAACCAGTACCTGTGATAAACTACTCCTTGGTAATTTTGCCCCAACCAGCATTCATTTGGGACATGGCCAGTAACCAGGAAGCAGGTCCTTAAAACACTACCCCTGGTGCTAAGAGCCCACAGACACGGGGGGCAACATGGAGATGGGCGGGGAGGGTATTTTTTCTCTGCCAAAAAGCATGGTGCTAAGAGGCCTCTGCCAACATTCATTTGGGAGGTGGCCAGTAACCAGAAAGCAGGTCCCAGCCATGGGGGGAAGAGGGACCTAGGCAGGGAGGGATTTTTCCCCACCATGAAGCTCAGGGGGTGTGTGTGTGTGAAGGGGGAGCTAGGCAGGGAGGGATTTTTTTCCCCGCCATGAAAGCTGGGTGCTGTGTGTGTGTGTTGTTGTTGGAAAAACAAGATGACCCTTGAGACACATATGATCTTTCCCTAAACTTAAAGATAGCCTTTTGCTGACAGTAAGCAAACTTGTTCTATGTATTTTGTAACTCTGTAACAGCAAGCAAAAAAACAAAACCCCAAAGCTAGTGGAAATTCCCCAAAGATGCACACGTATATATGCCTTATGCCTATGTATACCTATATTTGCATATGTATGACCTGTTAGTGTAAAAGGTGCTACCAAACTCAGATCAGGGGAATTGTTGGTCTACTAGGCCCTGAGTAACCCCTCTGCAGAGAAATAAATCATCTTGCCGACACTCCCTCATTCTCTGCCTAATTGATCGTGGATAGGAGTGAGCCCAGAGATGGGACGTGGCCAGTGCTCCTCGGTGTATGAGCACACCCTTCGGTGTATGGGTGCTACACAGTAGCTGGCCAATTTCCTTGACAGTGTGAAGAGGGAGCTAGGCAGGGAGGGATTTTTTCCCCTACCATGAAGCTAAGTGCTCTGTGTGTGTGTGTGTGTGTGTGGGTTGGAAGGCCCATGAATTTTTTTTGGAAGGCCCACCATGCAGGGTTGAAAGGCCCACAAATTTCCAGCCCTCACAGGCCTACCATGTGAGGGTGGGAAGGCCCACAAATTTTTCTGTGTCCTTTGGTTTTTCACAATACATTGAAATGCAATCTATTTCAATTGGGAATTCACAATAAATTGAAATGTTATCTAAATGATAAAACAGTGTAGACAGCTGTGTTTAAATAAACAATGTCATTGGTAGTCAAGTGGTGGTGAACAGTAATAACAATAATGATAACAATAATTAGTTAATAGTAGATATTTAACATGCCCATGTACGTTTGCGTCTAAAAAAACACATGGCAAACATTGCAAGTGAACTAGGAGGGCAGAGTTTTGATTCACAGATATTGCTTGATTGGTGCGTATGTGCACATATGTAATATGTGTGCATGTATTTTAACATAGCAACAAACAGCCATGGGGCAACAGGGAGTCCAGGCTGCAATGGCAGCATCAGGGTGTGCATTCAAAGTGAGCAAATCTTTCATGTGAGGGCTTGTTACTAAGAGTCCTATGGAGGGAAATTTTTACCCAGCCAGAATCGGGGAGACAAGACAGCCCAGCCATTGGGCAACAGGGAGCTAGGGCTTGCTTGTTCATTAGCTAAAGTCATGGCTACTAACCAGGAAGGAGATGTTTGGAAGGCTGGGACATGGCCAGTATCCAGAAAGAGGGTAAAACACCAACCAGAAGCTGGGTGATAAGGCCCCCAAGCATGGGCCAACAGGGAGACAGGGAGGCAATTTTCCCCCAGCCAGAAGCACTGGGTAACAGGGAGCTAGTGGGGGAGGGATGGAACCACTTCCTTGTTACTGGCCATGTCCCAGCTAGGGACGGAGGGAGGGAAATTTTAAGAGCTCCCCCCAGCAATGGGGCAAGAGGGGGCCCAGTTCAGGCTGATGGTGATATCAAGAAGTGTGTGTGTGTGCGCGCACTCATGCACACGCACACAAAAAGCTCAAAGTTTACTTTCAAAACCGTCAAAACCTTATGTAATCTTGGTCTTTTTTCTTATGGAAAAGACTTGTTTTAGATTTAACACAAAAAACAAGCTGCTAGGAACCCACACCCATGGGGCAAGAGGTAGCTAGGATGGAATTTCTTCCCACCCAGCACAAAGCAGGGTGCTGTGTGTGAGTTGGAAGGCCCACCATGCAGTGAGGAAGCTAGGATGCCATTGGTAATCAAGCCAGAAGTAGGGTGATAAGAGGCCCCTATGACCACAGCCCACTGAGATTTATGTGCTTATATATTTACGCATTTACATATTTATGTATTGATTCTATTCATTATGTATGTATTACATATTTATTCAGTTATGATTTATGTCTGTATATAGTATATGGATGTGTCAAATGTTCCCCTCAATGCCCCTTGAGGGGATATCCCCCCAGTATTACTACCAAGTGACTGTTGTAAACAGTAGCATGTGTGCATGGATGATGTGTGTGTGTCTGTGTGTGCTCATGCATATATGTTGACCTAATGTCAGTTAATTACCTTTACACTACTAGCACTGGCATTGGTAGTCAAGTGGCTAAGCATTACTTTCTGTGGCTGTAACAAGGAAGGAGTGAGAAGTTCTCTGTGCACTGAGACTCAAGGAAGCACTTTGCAAGGCAGAGCTTGAGCCACTTTTTGCACCTGTCTAGAAAAATATTTCACATTCTTTGATCGGTAGGCCCCAGCAGTGCTAGAAGACAAGAGTTTAAATATAGGCTGTATTTTGAGGTGACTGACCTCCAGCTTGGGTGGAAGCCAGAACAGTAGATTGTTGTGTTTTTATGTTATGGACCTTACAGCAACAGTCACTTGATAGTAGGCTACTAATTGAGGGGACTGTCACTCAGTTAGTGTGAGTCCCTTCAAGCTATGCTATGCTATTCATGCATGTATGTATAAGTAGTGTATACTGTGTAGTGTCCTATAGAAAACAGCGTATAGTATAGTATAGTATAGTGATGGGTCACCAAGTGCAAAATTTAAACCAGACCAGAGATGGTTACATTCCACAAGCTACAAAGGAGTGCAATTGTTAGTAAAACAAAATAGTTATAGTTATTGTAAGTTACAATTATCAATAGTATAATAGCACTAAAAATATAATAGTATAATATATAAGTCTACTGTACTGATTATTTTATAAGTCTATATAAAGTATAGATAATGTTAGTGGATATATAAGTCTGTATAATAAAAGTCTACTATAAGTATAATACATACATTAATGTATAATAGTATAGATCTTTCTTGTTGAAAGAATGCTGAAGGAAGTGGCATCTGGCTTCTCCTCTTGTACCTCTCCTATTCCTCTTGTTTCCTCTTCTTCTTCGTCTGCCTGTTGTCACCACCACTAGGAGTAGTGTCCAGCTTAGGATGGAATGGTAGCTAAAAATTGGAGGGAGGGAGCATAGAAAGAGCATAGAAATTTTTATTGAAAGCCAGCATTATTGAAGCCCCCTATACCCAACCAGTACATTTCCGAGCGGTTCCTGCCTATGGCAAGAGGCACAGATACTTAGGATTCACTGGCTGCAGATCTTCTTAAGTCTCAGCAACATAAAATGATGATAGAGTGTTGTTGGGAACACAACAGACCGCATCGGCTGCATCGGTTTCTTCTTGTTCCTCCTCCTCCACCTCATCATCTGTATTAGTCCATGGAATCAGGGGTGGGCACTGGAATCAAGTCAGTGGTGCACCCCTGTTCGTCTTGGCAGTCCCTGTCATCTGAGAGCAGGGAGCAGTCTCTGTACAGCTGCGACATGCTCCTGTTTTCATCTGCAGGAGGAGCTGCCTGTGTTGGTATGCTCTCCTCCCCAGTAACCCTGGTTCTGAAGCACTGCATACACAGAGTGTCACCGTCATCCTTGGAGAGAATAATGGACAGCTGGTTGTAGAAAGGAACAACTGGGTGCCCTGCCCCAGAGTTCGTATCTTTGTTACAGTAAAACACAGATCTCAGGGCCTTGATCTTGCACCAGACCTGGGTTCAGTCATAGATTTCATAGATTTCATAGACATTAGGGCTGGAAGGGACCTCGGGCTCGCAGGGCCATCCGTGACAAAGTGGTGCATTGGCCGGGAAGCCGGCCGTGCGCGGGCAAGACGCCCGTAGCCCGTTAGAGGGATAGAGAACCCAGGGCTAAACTAGTAGACGGACGCTTATAGTGAGAGGAGAGTGCTGCAGTTTAGTGGCAGTGCAACGGGAAGATACCCACTGCTAGGAATTGGGATAGGAAAGACTGAGGCCCGGACCCAAGGCAGATAAGGGTAGGGCAATTAATGTCTCAGAAGAAAAAGCCGAACGGCCAGAGGCCAGAGAATTTTGTTGACCTGCTAAAAATGGAGGGAATGAAAGAAAGGATAGCCCTACTAGAGTGCAACCTGGCTCTGGCGGAGGCCCAGAGAAAGAGGGCCGAGGCGAAAGTGGTGACGCTCAATCAGCAACTGTCGCCGAGTAAGAAAGAAGGGGCGACAAAAGAAATTAGACGCCTAATGGCGGCAGAGGCAGATAAGACTCAAGAAGTAGAAAGGTTGCTGGCCCAAGAAATCCAGAAAGGTCAGGAGAGGGAAAAAAGGCTGCAGGAGATGCAAGAGAATATGGAGGCCTGTTTGGCACGGTCTCCTGGGGGTGGGACAATCCCTATAAAGGAACAGCGGGAGGTCCAACAAAAACTAAATGTAGCCAAAACCCTAATAGAGGCCCTTCAAAAGGAAATCCGTGACCGAGGTGAACGAGATAGAGGAGATACGGACCGACAGAGAGAAGTGGCAGGAGGGCTGTCTGGAGGCTGAACAGGAGGTTAGGCAGCTACGGGAAGAGTGGAACATATCCCAGGCCCAAATAGAGGAGGAGAGTACAATAGTGGGGCAGGAGATGGAGAAAGTAAAAGCCTTCCTGAAGAATTATGAGGGGCTACAGGAACAATGTCAGTCCCTGCAGGAAGAACTAGGGGAACAAGAAAAGGAAAATGAGGAGTTAAGGGTTCAGGTGCAGAACCTGCGAGTAGAAAATGATCATATGAAGGAACAGGCCCAGTCATTGGAGATTCTCTTAAGAAATAGCCAGGGTAAAGAGACAGAATTGGCTACCAACAAGAAACAGCTACAAGAAGAGAAACAGATGTTGGAGGGAAAGATACAGGGGCTCCTGGAGGCCAAGGACCAACTAACCTTAGAGATTCATGAGGCTAGGGAAACTGAAGGGCTAAAGGCCAGGACCCTAGTAGAACAGGAGGTGCAGACCTTGGAGAACATGAGCCCACTAAGGCAACAGATAGGAGAGCTTGAAGAGCTACTAGGCCGAGAAAGAAAGGCTGTCGAGGAGGAGATGCGAGAAGAAGAGCGGCTCATGAAAGCCCTCAAATCCATGGAGATAAGCATGGGGGAGGCTGGGTCTAGGCTAAGGCGAGACCTAAAGAAAGAGGGGTGCCCCACAATGAAGAACCCGGGAGATCCCGGAAAGGGAGTCGGACCAGAGCACCCAGGGAGGAGTGCTGAGGTTGAGGATTTTCTCGCTGGGAAACTAGAGGCCTTAAAGAAAGAGGTTCTACTGACAGCTCAAGAATATTGGGACCTCAGATGGGGCCAGTGGCAAGAACATCACGCCCAAGAAATGAGCCAATTGAGGGAACAACTTGGGGGCATGACTTGGCGGCAGAGTAAGGGAAGAGGAGCCATACGGGACACCAAAAAACGAGAAACAGCCGATTTAGCAGGGGGTGTAGGAACGGTGTCAGCTAAACGCACTTCCCCTCAAAGGGAGTCCTTGCACCCGAGAGACAAAGGGAAGGCAGCAGGAGTCTCCCATCCAAGACGGCAGAATACAGGAAGCGGTTTAGTAAACGGAGGCATGGTCCAGCCCCAGAGAACAGATGGAGGCGAGGGGCAAGGTAGAAGGAAGAAGGAGCCGCCGGGTAAAGGTAGAGAGAAAAAGAGGAAAAGACCTCAACTTTATGTGAACGGTCTGCCCAGGAAAATTTCTTGGAGGATACTAAAGAGGACCCTTGAGGCCAAAATAGGCAGGGTGGCCTTCGTTGAAATTTATAAAGGACCCCGAGGGTGGTCCACGGGTTGGGGGAGAATCGAGTTCTGCACAGAGGAAGATGCAAGAAAGGCGTTGAGCTGTCAATGGGAGATCTGGGGCAAGCTCCAGGATTTCCAAGATGGGGAAACAAGAGCTAGAACTTCACCAGCTACAGTGGAGGAAGAACCCATGAGGTTGGACAAGAGAAGGAGTCTCCAGGGACTAGGCAGAAACTCAGCTAGCGTGGTAGGTAAAGTACCGAGGCCAGCGAAGGTTGGGGGGACTACCTGTGGCGGGTATATCCCAGGAAATCCCACTTGTTGCCCCTCGGGTAAAAGGTGGGTAGGAGGCGCCTTAAAATTTCCGCCTCTAGGATACGCTGCTGAATACCTGCCGAAAGACCAAGAAAAGAACTTTAGAGGGAGAACACCACCTAGGAAATGGAAGACCGGCCCGGTGAGTGTTGTACTTAAGAGGGGGGGGTTGTGTCGCGGGGCACTCCCGTGCCCCGCTCCTAAGGAGATGCCCCCCGGGAAGGGGAGAGGTGTAGCAGGGCACCAGGGTGCCTGCTACTAGCAGGAGGAATAGGGCTGCTGAAGC
>NW_017728916.1:27460238-27476233 GCF_001723895.1 Crocodylus porosus
CTACCCCTGCATCTAATTATCTGGTGATCTGATCATAAAAGGCCACCAGGTTGGTCTGACATGTTGAATGTGCATTTGGCTGACTGAAAAGATGATGGAAGGTGCTTATGTGCCGACTTGAGCTGGAGCCAGAAAATATCATGGCCTTTGTAGTGGTAGCCTGCATGCTGCACAACATCTGTGAGACCCAGAGAGGTTTTCAGCCAGGCATGGGGTGACAAAGTGTGACAGGCAGTGGCCAGACAGACATGTAGCTGGGCAGCAGCTAAGAGACCAAGGAGATATGCACAAGGAGAAGCTGGTTGGGTAGCCCTTGTGCAGGATTCCCTAGCAGCACATATTGCTGACAACTACTAGCCCTGCTTATTCTTTCTTTTGATTACAATAAATTCTTTTATAATTTACAACATAAACATCTGCGTCTGTCTGCAGGGGTATGTAGTGTAGTGGACAGCAGGTGCAGGGGAGAACAAGCAGGGCAGGGGGCGAGGTGTACCAGAAAGGTTAAGTATACCTCTCATGGGCCAACTGAGGCGGGGTGGTGGCTGGAAGCGAGTGAACAGCCTGAAGTCCACCTTAGGACTGTGACTAAGGGAGGGGCATATTCTACCCCAAGCCCAACAACAACCCACCATCAACAAGATTTCACAACAACCCTCCAAAAGCCGTATGTTGCACTATACAAATAGATTCACGGTGGAATGTGGGCAGGGAAGAGGAGCAGGGGAAGTAGCATGCATCCCCATGGAAACTGTTCCAAGCCTGGCAGCTTGGGAATGCTGGGAAATGTAGTCCTAAAATGCCAGAAAAGTAAGAACTTGCCACTACCATCAGCTGTAGTCACCAACCAACTGTGGTGGCAACACCCATCCACCCACTTGCTTGTCTCAAATGCGTACACTTCTGATATCATATCAGTTATTGATATAGTAAAAAAACCCATATATATACATTCTCAGTAATTTGTAACATGGAGGGGAGGGAAACAGACAGGAGGGAATGATTTACACAGCTAGTCATCAGGATCACCATGGGCATCGTCTGCTGGGAGGCTGGCCCAAGCCTAGGCAGGTGCAAGTGACAGGGTTTTCAGGTGACCATGCCCAGGGGGAGAGTGGGAGGGGAGGAATTAGCAGGATACTACCAGCAGGGACAGGGGGTGGGCACGGTGGAGGCTGGTTCACATGTGCCTCCTGCTGTAATTCATTATGCAAGACATTACTGGGGGTGGATTGGTATTTTGCCTCCCCCTGCTGGAATCTGTGGGGAATGACACATGAGACCTAACTTGCTCAAAAGAGCGTGGCGTGCAAACACAAATGCACCACACCACAATAACCTGGGTTAAAATTTTTCAGGTGCAGTAAATTAACAAGGATCAAATGCCATGCCATATTCAAACACCCAAAGAAGTCACAAAAGATAGTCCAGGTAATGGGATAAAAATCCATAGTCCCTGTTAAATCATACTTAACACAATCCAGTCTGTGGTGCTTTTTTATTCTGCAGTTCCCTGTTCAGATCACTCACCCAAGAGAGTGATTCAAAGAGATGAGATTAGAAGGCCAGGATCTCCATATAGTGACCAAAACAATTTCTGTGCTTCATTCATGACAATTCCCACATTTGGGAAACCACCAAAAGGTATTCAGTTGGAAATGTGCTACTTCCCAACGGTGTGGAACTCTGGCTGGTCAGCAGCATGGAGCTGAGGGTGTGAGGTGGCAGAAACCTGCATTCAGGCACACAGAGCTAGGGACGTATGTCTACAAATAGCCAAGAGTATGTGGCAGCTTGGAGCTCTGGTCAAACACAGCTCCATGTTGCTTCATGACCGTGGTTTCATGATGCTGACAGCCGGAGCTCCACGTCACTACACACCCCTGGCTCATAGCAGGCATGTGTCCCCTGCTCTGCTCTGCCCAAATGTGACTCTATGCAGCTGCCAGGCCCAGACCCATGCTGCCATCCAAATGTAACTCCACAAATCCAGCCTGGGAAGAGCCCCTGTGTTCTGAGTCTGGCCCAGGGCCTGAGATGAGTTTGACACCCCTGCTTTAGGGCTTGTCTTCATGAGGAGGCTACAGCAAAGTAGAGGGGTGAATGTAAAATGAAATAGCTCTTCCACAGCCCTGAAGTGCATCGAGGTAAACCATACTGGATACTCTTCAGATAGAATAAGAATGTCCACATAGGAGTTATTCTTCCATAGTTATTGTGGGATATTTATGCTGGAGAAGAGTCCCTAGTTTCACCCCTAAAGTTACCCCCTGAAGGATTAGGGTGGTGTTACAGAATAAGCGGTGCTGCTGGAGACGTTTTTTCTTTTCTGCTAAAAATGATGAAAACAAACAATTTTGTCTTTTTCATGAAAAAGTCAAGTTTTATTTATTTATTTTAAATATTTTGTTTTATGGTAACCAAAAGACACATATGTTTCAAGTTTTCTTTTTTCTCAATATCCCTACCCACCAAAAAAATATTCAATAGAAGTCTGTATCCTTCATTAGAATTTCTGTTCTGGCAAAAAAAAAAGCTAAAACCCCCCCATCATAATTCCAGCTAGAAAATATTAGGGGTCAGTGCAGTTCAACAAACAGTTCTATGCCCATCAGTGTTTCAGGCACTCACAAACAACCTATAACTCACACATTTGGGGCTTGTTCAGAGACTTGGGACCAGAGTGTCTAGGTTGTTCTTGCTCTGAGCCATTCCAGGAAACCTCCCTTGGATTCTTGGCGCAGGCCTGGGCTTAGTGATCTGGCATTGACCCTTTGAAAGGCACATGGAGACTCATTATCATTTGCTGACCCAACTCCTGTTTTCATTCCTCATGACAGGAATCTGCACAGTGTTTAATGCAAACAGAGGAAACACATTTATTGCCCTTTCTAAAAAAATTTGATATTACAAAGCCATGTTCAGGAAGCCAGAGCAACTGAATTCTTCTGTCTCCACAGTCCAGGCTCAGAATAGTTTATGCTTCTTGGTTGAGAAAGCATTTTTTAAAATTTTTCCTGAAGAGATATTTCTTTTATATAAACTGTACCTTCACTGAAAGGATATTGGATGTAATATGAGGTCAGTCAAATTATTAGATCATAAGAACAAGAAGTTCCATAAGGAAAATATATTTTTTTGCAATTATTTTCTTACCCAGAAAAAAGCTATGGACATACCCCTATCTTCTCACCGTAAGCTCTCAGACTGACATGTCTGCAGCAAGTAATCTTGAGTGGCCCTAGGTCTCACCACCCGAAGGAGCCACATTACCAAATAAAGTTTTATACTAATTTTGTCCATATGGAATGTTAATTATTATATGTTAATTAGCCTATATGTTGTCTAATCACATCTCAGATTTCTAGGGTAGACAGGTTCAGCAGTTTTGCAAATGCATAGCTATTTAAACACTGCCTGAAAACATATAAGAGAGCAAGACAGTTTGTGACAGCATTTTAGCAACCATTGCAGTGGAACTTACCAGGGTGCCCACAGACAAGGTAGCTGCGGTTCTGGCAGTAAAACACCAGTAATTTCTTTTAAAATGAGAAAAGAAAACAAGAGTATAAAACCAACTTTGATTTTAAAATGCATAACCCACCCAACCAGTAAAGCTGAGTACTGTGAAGCCTACTGAGCTATGCATAGGGTGAGTAATGAGCACAGAGAAGTATGCCACAGAAATAGAGGAGTTTTCTTGGGTGAGTAACATGGAAACATTTCCTTTGTTAAGAACTCTTTTGTGCTTTGGGGCCCATCTTTAATGTATGCTTTGATCTTCTCTTCTTCTAAGTGTTTGGGACACACACTAATTGATTAACAGAATGGTTCACCAGAGGTTCACACCACAGCAAACGGCTGAGTACACAGCTCCATCTGCTATACAAATCCTAGCTTAAAAGTTGTCCAGAGTTACATCAGGCTCCATTAGGCTCCTCTCTCACTCAGAGAAAAGCTAGAACAATTCTTTTAGATGCTGTTCAAGGTCCCAGGTTCTCCCAGCTAATCCCATGCAAACCCTGTCATTGGGCATGCCTACACATGCATTTTAATGTGCAATAGCCTCTTTTACTGCATGTTAAAACAGCACATAAAAAAACCATATGATCACCCTAATGCACAGTAAAATAGGCTACTGCACATTAAAAACACTTAAAAATCATGCACATTCATTACTGTGCATTAAGACAGCCTAATGTGTTTTTGGTTAGTACTTCACATTGGAGGTACTAAATTTAATGTGCATGAGGAAAAGTGCCTTAATGCACATACAGACGTGCCCAATATTACTATGAGGAGGACTAGAGCTTTGCTTATTTTATCGATTTCCTAAGACATTCACCTAGTTGCATGTATTTTACTTTGTAATGTTGCCCTTTGATGATTTCTTTAGAATGAGCTATGCCTCTGCTTATACAATACTCCTAGGAGCACTGGATATAACATTAGATGAAAATGGCTTGTTTGGATTTTACAGAGGTGGAAAGAGAAGTTTCAAAATAAAATATGTGTGGCTTGCAAGAACTGGCTTAGATATACTAGCTCTGATTCTAATCTCATAGCAGTTTCAACCTGGTCTAACTCCATTAACTGTAGGGGAGTTACTCCAAATCAGAGTAAATGAGATCAGAATCAGCTTGGGAAGAGTCAAAACAGGCTGCTAAAGATATTTTCAGCCAGTAGGGAGAGTTGGAGTTGCTTTAGTGGTATGTCCCCCACTCTGCAACTTTCTGGCATTTGCCCTGAGTCCTGCCCCAGTGATCTGCACTCAAAAGTAGATCTAAAAGGAAAACAGTATTATTTTAATCAAATTAGTGTTTTGGGCCCTGCTGCTTGGAGCAGCTTGAAGGCTAATGCATTGTGATGGAAGTGCTTTACTGCCGTAAGTGCTGTGAACTATTAAATCGTGTCAGGAAACCTGTTCTGAACAGCTTCAAACATATCTGCTAGCCTTAAGAGTTTCTTAATTTCCAAAAAAAAATTATAGCAGAGCAATTTGTATTTGCATCCTTGAAAAATATCAAGGAATATAGTTTAAAATATGTAGCATTAAATATCTAGCAGGTATGGTCATATGAAAATTACTGGTCTTGCCAAAAAGAGTCAGTCATGTAGTCTAATACTTTACCAATCTAGTTCTGTAATGGTAATATGACAAGGCTGGGCCTGACAGACTTTTGCTTTAAGCCATATAACTGAATTTCTAGACCAATCATCTTAAAGCAGGTGACAGGCAGTATGTCATATGTTGGAGATGCTTGCTCATGTTAGATGAACAGAAAAGGAAGCATCTTCAAGATAAAATATATATCCTATAAGATTCTGATCCATGAAAAAGCAATTCCTTCCTTCCCTCATGGTTTATCTAAAGAAATATAGCTTTTGTGCTACTTGTTTTTCTTATTGTCCTATATATTCTGTATATTTGCATCATTATTATATGTCTCATTGTATACTGGAAAATTGCCTATTTCTTTTTCTTGGCTATTTTGGAATGATTCTAGCCACTACTATCAATCTATTTTATGTGGAAGACACTCAGACGCTGTGGCACTTACTATATACAGTACAACTCCCTGTAGCAAAGAACTAGTACACTTTCATTAAGAAAAGAGTTAGGAACACAGAGCTCAAAATCCTGGCTTGTCAGTTAAGTGAATTGTGTATCTTTCCAGGGACTGCAGATGGAATAAAGTGCTGTAATAACTAGAGTGGCTTCAGATTCTCACTCTGTCCTCAAAATAAAGATTAAGGCAAGCAGTTCTGGTTCAAGTGTTTAAGTGGGTGCCTGTATAATTGAATTTCATGCTCATTCTTTCCCTCTGAAGTGGTGTATACAGGCAGTCATTTGAAAGGGGGGAAAATCCTGATCAGGCTCTTTGTGAACTTTCCTGAATTCAGCAGTTGTTAATAATGGGAAAATCCTGTTTGCGATTGCTAACAGTATGACTGTGGCGGATGGCTTTGGGGCAGAGGATCTTTCTTAGAGTAAATGTTCCATAAGATTCTTATGTCCACATCGCCCCACAATCTCATGCACATCAGAAGAGCGAGGCTGCATTAGTCTGAAGTCAGTCAGAATGCCTTCTGCCTGGCGTCACACTAACAAGGTAGGACAGGGTGACACCTTAGCATCTGCCTTTCTGAATGAGTTATTCTCTGTCATCTGTATGGTGCCATCCTGTCCTTCCTTCTGCCTGCAATTAGAAGAGGTATATGTGAAAACTGATTACAGACTGCTATCTTTGGTTCAGCAGATAAATGAAAGCCGTGAACAAGTCTCCTTTGTCCCAGGCGCCTTT
Source organism: Crocodylus porosus (assembly GCF_001723895.1). Taxonomy (NCBI): domain Eukaryota; kingdom Metazoa; phylum Chordata; order Crocodylia; family Crocodylidae; genus Crocodylus; species Crocodylus porosus. The sequence continues at coordinate 27,466,544 of NW_017728916.1, forward strand.
GCAAAGTGCTGTGATGTGCACTTACTAGTACCTTGCATCGGAGGAGATCATTTCTGTTATTTACCATCGCAGTGTGACACAGTCATGGTAACTATTCAGCTGAACAAGACCTTGGATATACTACCTGTGCCCGAAGAAGGGTGATTGCATCAGAAAGCTTGCAAAGAACTTTTTCCTAACTACTCAGTCTAATAAAAGATATCACATCTCCCCAAAGAACTTGGCTTGTCTGTGTCCTTAGACAACAACCCCAAACCCAGGAAACCTGGCTATACTACCTTTTTTTGCCAGCTGAAGTCAGGTTCTGCCAGCACAATGTGAGTGCATTCACGGTTGTGGCTCCCTGTTACAGCAGTCCTTGTTCTTCTGTGGCAAAGTAACACCAGTTCTGCACAAGACAAAAGCCTCTTCTATCACCTGGCAGATGACAGAAGCCATATGTAGCTACACAACACTTCCTTGCATCTGCCACATCCATTTCACAGGAAAATTGCTTCCAAGACATTTTTAGGGAACCTGTGTTGGTTCGTTGCAATTACTGCTCTTTGCCAGCAGAACTCCTGCTGGCATAAGCCTTTTAGTGTAGGTAACCCCTAAGACGGGATCTTCTCTGGACAAGTTTCTTGCAAGAATCCCACTGCACATGTGGAATCAATCCCACAGGCAGCTAGACCAGCTGATACACCACAGGAGATCTGCTGGTTTGTACATTCTCTTCTGTTTGGTGCTCACTGCATCACAATGACATCCCCAAGCTGTTGCTTTAATGACAGCCACAGCAGCCATTTGGGGCTCAGTGCCACAAGGTTGTTCTAATTACATAATTAGATTTAGAGAAGTGGAATGTACTAACCAAGTGGTATCTCACAGAGTGCAGCTCTAAAGTCAGTTTTCCACATTTGCTTCCAATTATTTGTGTTAGGTATTTAGGTATTTTTATACGTCAAACCTTCATTATATTTTACAATTGATGGGTGACAGCCAAAGATGTGGTTGGCACACACATTAATCGTTGTACTTGCAAGCTATTAGGAGCTGTGGGCATATTTGGCAGTGATGGCAAACTGCACAAAAAGCCATCTCAGTAATTTCCTGAGGATCACTATAAGCAGATATGTACAGAAATGGAGTACACTGTAGATGCTACCAGCAGTGGTCAGCAGGGTAGAACACCATGATACTCCAGTGAACAGCAAACTGAGCTGAGCTACTTACCTTGTGACAAATTTGGTGAAGATAAATGAGACTTTTAAGTAACGAGGGGTGGGATATGTAGAGACTCTCAGCTGCCCCAGGATCTAAACCTGATTGATACCCTTTCTGTGACTGCAATATTTGATGAGAAGCAAGCCAGAGGTATAGCTGGCTCTTGGTGTAACAAATTTACTGTCTTTTCTCTGTGGGTTAATCTACACTGCAGTCACTACAGGTCATGTAGAGATACCTGATCTAGATTTAAACCACCTAGTTCAGGTACTGCTAGCAGTGTAGCCATGTCACTGTAGAGCTCAGAGTGGACAAGCTGCCTGAGTATTACTCAGCATTTTGGTGTGTTTTGCAACTTATACTGAGTTCCTGTGCTGCTGTGGTTATGCTGATGACAGTACCTGAGCTAACCATCTTAAATCTAGTGCAGGTGTCTCTATATGAGGTGCAGATCTGTGTTGTATGTCTAATATTTATTAGATTTATATTCCACTCTACCCAGAAAGGCTCAGGGCAACTTACAATAGAAGACAAACAATCCACAGATAGGAAAAAACAGTAGACTCCCAAATGACCACACACAATGCCCTGCTATCACCCATGACAGAAAACCCTTCCAGCCATCCCAGCTGTGCTTCCCATCCTTCCCAACCCTCATTCATATCTAGCTGTAAAAAAGCAACTCATCCCATTTTGTTTCTCCATGTCCACCCAAACACTGAACTGTCAGGTACCTCCTGGGACACTGAAGCCTTTACCCTACTATCACAAGCAAATGTATCACATAATCCCTTCCACAAAATGATCCAAGTCCATCTTAAAGATGGTTAAGTGTTTTGGCCATAGTATCCCAACTGGATTCCTGTTACAGAACCTTATTGCTCCTTAGCATTGTTCTTCTCATGTAGAGATACCTGACCTTCCCAGAGAGGCGGTGCTCTCACCTTCCTTGGAAATCTTCAAGAGGAGACAGGATAGGCACCTGGCTGGGGTCTTATGACCCCTCCCACCCCCAGTGTCATTCCTGCCCATGGCAGGGGATCGGACTAGATGATCTGTCTAGGTCCCTTCCCACTCATTGATTCGATGATTCTTTGATTCTAATTTCCAATGTAAATTTATTCACAGCCAGTGTATCCCCATTTGCTCTCATTCCAGCACTGTTGTGGTTTTTTAAAATTTAAATAACTCTTTTCATTCCCTGGTTTTTTTTTTACCTCATGTATTTATAGAGAACAACTGTATTCCTGCTTAGCTTTGATTATGTTAGGCTATATAAACCAACTGCTTTGAGTCCCTTCCTGGAAGACAGGTTCTCCATTCTCCTGATAATTGTTGAGTAAAGAGAGGTAGTTAGCCATGTTAGTCTGAAGTCAGACAGAAAGTAAGGCAAGGTTAGACACTACATGGTACAGTCATACGCTTTCATAGACAACATCTTATATCTGACAAAGTAGCCTATTGCCTATGCCTCTCTGTACCACTTAGTCTCTACGGTGCTACCTTCCTCGGCCTTTTGCCTAATTATCCTGGTAGAGGGGTGTCAAAGACATGACCTGTGGGCTGGATCTGCCACAAAGATCCATATCCTCTGGCCATTAGCGCTGCCTGATTCTCAGGGTGACCCACAGGCAAAATGTGAGGATCGTATGTACCACCAAGGCTGTGCAGCTACACTCTGGGGTAGTGAAGCACAGACCTGCAGCACTGGCTCCGGGGCCATATGACAAAGCCTGGATGCAGCTGGAGCAGGACTAGAATGCGAAATCAGGCTTTGGGTCTGGTTTGGCCACGGACTGGCCATGCACCACTCATTCAGTCTGCAGGGCTGATGAGTTTGACACCCCTGTCCTAGTAGCTTTCTATTCTTTTGTGCTAAGGTATACAGGGCTGGTGTTAGCTAGGCATGACAGAATGAGTTTATAGGTCTTGCAAAACATGGGCAAGTGATAAAGCTCAAGTAGAGGGCAAGAACTTTCGTATTATGTACAGAGACAAGTGCCAGAAAAGATATATGAGGTCTGCCTCCCTAGAATAAATTCAGCATTTATTAAGCAAGAAGCAGAAGTGTTTTAGTGTTTTGATTCCTCACTTTAAAGGCCCCAGTGTTTCAGCTTCATATCTATCCATAGGGAGGGCCAGGACATTTCACTGCCAGGAAGTTTTCCTTAAATTTTTCCTCCCCTAATTCCATGCCATCCATCCCAGCTCTTCCCCCATGCACCACACTAAATAACTCATCTCCCTTAATAGTGCTTACATCCTTCAAATATTTTTAAGCTTTTATCATGTCCCCCCTTACTCATCACTTAGCCAAACTGTAAATATTTATTTCTTTAAATCTCTTTCTAAAGTCAGTCTCTCTTGTTTCTGGATCTTCTCCAGTTTGTCAATCTCTTTCTAGCGACATGGAATCCACAACTGAATTTAGTAATTCAGGTGAAATGACACCTGAGTTTGAGAAGATCATCTTCCCTACGCCCCTGTTCAGGGACATGCCACCTTTGCATACGCAGCTCAAAACTACATGGGATTTTTTTACAGCTGTGCCTGTTACTCTGTGCAGTTAAAAATGAATTGCTCTTGGAACTGATACAATATATTACATCCAGAATAATGTGGTGACATGTCAAGTGGTGATTGGCGAGTTCTAGGGTCTTATGGCTGGATGTAACTTGTTTTGGACACTGTGTTCTTGATTTTAGATGCCTTCAGATAATTGCATTTCTGTGGCAGCCCAGGAACTCAAACTGATTAGCTTTTCCAGCTCAGAGTGTAGAATTTCAAATCCATGTGTGCCTTCAGGTTTGTTCCATTGAACATTAGAATATTTCAGACTTTTGGCATTTCAGTTTAATGGAATGACAGCAATGATTGTGATAATGATTTACTTTTGTTGCCCTATACACTGTACAAACACACAGGTAGGTGGGGACTCTGCACCCCAAAAGTTTACCTCTTAGACCTTTTGGATCCAACCCAGCATCCAGTGGGCATGCCTACACAAGACTTTTTCTATCGAGCTGACTAACTAGCTGCACAGCTAAGCATCAGCATCTACACATGCAATGCTGCTTGGCTAAAGTAAACTGATTAACTCCACCATAAGATAGTACTGCCCAACACAAGTACTATCCTACAGCTGAGTTATTTACTCTGCGACACTGCAAATGTAGACACTGACCAGGGCTGTCTGGGGCACAAGGGCCAGTTGTATACACCATGGGGGTTTACTTCAGTTTAATTCTCCCTAAATTGAAGTGCTGGATTTAGGGAGAATTAAACCTGCCTCTGGTGGCGGGGGGGAGGGAGAGGGGGGCTAGCTGCCAGCAGGCCGAGTGGTCCCTGAGTTGCAGAGGGGCCGGTGCTTCCCTCCACGGTGGCAACACCCCGCAGGCAGCACCCATACACAGGTGCCCAGCCCAGGCAATCCCAGGGGGCACTGCAGACATAGAGGGAAGGACCAGCCACCCCACAGCTGCAGAGGGAAGCGCTGGGCCCCCACATAGCTCAGGCAGGCAGGCTCCAGGGAGAGAGAGAAAAAAACAGATCAGGTTTGCCACTTTTTTTTTCTTCTTTAGGGGAGCCTGCCTGCATGGGCTGTCACTGGGCTGCCTGAATGAACTGTCTGCAAAACCCCAGAGCTGCACAGGGCCCGGTGCTTCCTTCCATAGCTGTTGCACTTCTTTAGATAGCAAATTAAAACACTTGGAGGTGTTTTATTTTGCAATGCCCCAAAGTCATTTAAAGTGCAATATGCTGCCAACAGTGTAAACAGCAGTGCCATTAAAGAGGTGCAAAAGGGTATTTAAGCTGCTTTAAAGGCCAATTTTGTGGCATGTACAAAGGCCCGAGGATGCTACAGTGCAGGGCTGCTTGCTGGCTAGCCCTGCGCTGTAGCATCATCATGCCCTAACCGGCCCCTCTGCAGCACGTTCTCCTGGGTTGGAGCAGCTCTGGTCTGGCAGGCTGACCCCTGGGGGCCCCCGCCAGCTGGGGCTGCTCCACCCCAGCTCATTGTACTGTGAACCTAGGTGCATGTGTAAACACAGTGCCTGGGAGCAATAAACACTGGTGCAAACTGTGCTGGAGTTTATTGTGTCAAGCTAATTCCACATTTAGATGCACCCAGTGAAGTCCATGGCAGAATACAGGATCAGACTCTTAATGTTCCCTTTACCTCAGGACTGAGAAAGCCGGGGCTGAATGTATTTGGTGGTGACTTTAGCTGAGCTCTGAAGGTGCCTGTAGATGTTCTGCAAGACTGCTCCAATTCTCTGTAATTACTCAGTTAATCAAATTTGCTGGAGCATGGTAATTACCCAGCTCCAGCCAGCCTCCGTGTTTCATGCATTGGTGTCCCCATGCTTCAGAATGGTGGCAGGGGAGCTTTAACTAAAGCTTGTTGAGTGTGGGAAGGAGCTTTAGTTAAAATGGCCCTGCACTTCAAAAGGGTGTCTGCTGCTATTTGGAAATGTGGGAACACTGATATACGAGATGTTGCAGCACTTTAATTACAGTGGCTCTCAGAGCCATGTAAAAGTGCTCTAAGGGATTTTCTGTTGGCTACCAGCATTGCTACAAGAACAAAGCATATCCAAACAGTTGACAGGCAGCTGCACCACAGTGGCAATCTGCATAGTGAGGCTCAATACAGTCAAGTGAAAGGGAGTATTAGAAATAGCACCTAGAAAGAAATGCAGTGTTCCTCTCCACCCCAGGAACTATTAGGCCAATGAGGGCTGACAATTTGTAAAATGCTACTTAGGAGTGAATTTGTCCTTAGAGCAGCCAGCACTGCCAACACCCAGCTGAGCTGAATGGGGGGCAGGGATGTTTCCTATTATTATTATTATTATTTCCTTGCAAGTGGGTATGGGATTTCTAACTCCAAACTGCATATATAGCCATGGAAACAAGATAGTCATGACGAGATGGAGACAAAAAACATGGCATGAGGGTTTACATGCTTGGAAGTCACTATGCCCCAGCTTCACAGGCTTCCCATCACCAGAGGGCATGCATCCCAAATGTCTGCACCAGACATGAACCTCTTGCCAATAGTAGCGCTTGGTCAGGTGTCTTGCTTCATCTAGGTGAGCTGTAATACAGGGAGAGGGTGTGAAGAGATGGCCAGCCCTCCTCTCTGAATATTCAGAGCCATGGCAAACACAGTTCCCAAGGGAGAGATTAGATAATACCTCAGGAGGAATCCATTCTGAGGCCAGGGCTGCTGCTGGCTAGAAAAGGGTGTGCAGTAAGCCATAGTCTGAAATGCTAATGCTGGCACCTTCTTATGCTCTTCTACTGTAAAAAAAATGCATCTTCCCTACAGCCACGAGCAAAGACTGTGTGCAGCAAGAAATGGCCATGTTAGCCAGTACCAAAACTGACATTCTTTTTCCTTAAGAAAGGCAGAGCATCTCTGTGCTGAAAGCAGGGTGATGTTGAACACAAGATTTATGAGTGCATTGTATTGCTGCCAGTAGACGTTTGACCAGCACCCTCACACATGACATTTGTTTGTTCAAATGTAACACAATTCATAGTCTCTGCAGGAGAGTGTTGATGCTGTGACATTAAGCAGCTGATTACTCCTGTGCTTGGCAGGCTCTCAGTCCTGCTGCGATATGGCTCACAACCAAACCCTTCAATAGCAAAGTACATTGGCATAAATATGCTAATAATGCAGGTGACAGGCACTGTGGCTCTGCTTGATCCTCCATTGCTTTTATGTAATTTATGCTCCAAAAGTAACTGTGCTCAGTCTTGTCTGTGAACTTGATTTCTTTCATGTGGTTTCTGTGCTAACAAGATTAAATCAGTTCCAATAGGCACCATTTTAATGGAGATGATAAACTTTTATTGAACTCAAGCACATTAAAATGAAATGTAAGCAATAGGTGACTTTAGCATTACAGTCTTTTCCAGTCTGGATCAAGCCACATACCTTCTCTGTTAAACAACAGCCAGCACCCCAGCACATTTTATAAGCTTCTAAAAGGCCTGAAAAAAATCCTTCTCTGCTTCTCCTTCCATGTAGCAATTCCAAAGCAACACATCAATAGGACTAGCTCTGTGACCCACTGGCGCAGCTATGAAATGAGGCATAAACACAGCTAAGTACAGGACTTTACATCTCACAAAACAGGAAAGCAGGGGATGGGTAATTTGGTGTTTTACAGCAGCTTTGTCAGCTAATCTGTGATCTGTTTGGTCTGCCAGTAGGATTATTATGGTGGGTTTACTGAAGAAGTGCCAAAAATGATGTTAAATAAACTGTTTACACAGTGTAACTACAGGCTGAAAAGCCAAACACAGAGTCCCAAATTCAACCCTGTTACAGGTTTGAACAAAAATAAACCTCTTGACACTTTTGACTGGACATTGCTGCTTTTCAGAGTCTGCTCTGTTTGTTGAACATAAAAACAGAAAATTAATGTGCTTCCCTCTCTTCCTGTGGCTCCTTCCAAAGGTCTTATGGCTGGAAATATGATCGGATCACTTTGAGTTTCTTGGATGTCCTTGGAATTTGCTGTGATCATTTTATTCTTTGTAAGATAGTCATTGTTCAGAATCCCTATAGGAAAAGATATTGTTCTTTAGATGTGGGTTGACTGCAGTATTTTTAAAGGAAGACAGAGTTTATTGCTTTACCAAGAATTCTAAGAAGGAAGTTATAGGTAAAGAATAGCAAGGAAATGTATAGTAAAGGCTCTGCAATGTGGCCTACAAGGAGTTTGAACTTACATAGAGATATCCAGGGATGCAAAACTCAAATTTCAAATTAAATGTCAGGGATGTATGGGACAAGAGGCATCACATAGAATTACTATAATAAACAAACAATGTTTTACCACTGCTCTCTGGTTTTCTCTGGATTTGACTTGAGAGTGTACAGAGTTTGGCAAAGCACATTCTTTCACCTACAAGTATCTCTGGATTCATACTTTTCAAATCATATGTCATTCATAAGCCCCTCCTGATTTATGCCAATTTCTGTTATGTGAATGTCATGCACCTATCAGGCAAGACAGTTTCTAGATGACATGTGGGCCACAGCAACTTATGGTGTTAAGTCAAATGACCCAAATTAGAAAATATTTTGCTTTCTCCCAATATTTGTGAATAAATAATAAGTCACAAAGAGTGATATATAAAATTCAGGCTATCTATTGGATTGTGGTTTGACAGGGTACAATCAAGTGTGCAGTAAGGCACGGTATCCATGTCAAGGCTGAGCTCACATTATTTTTCCTCAAGAAAGGCAGATCTGAATGCACAGTGATGTTGAAGTCAAGATTTGACTGCTTTATATTACCTTGCAAAAGAAAAGTATATCTCACCGATTTATTACAGCTTGGTGCATCAAAAAGGTGGAGAATAAGGGAGAACCATTTGACAAAGACTTTCAAAAGGGCTTCATATAAGGGCAAAAGGCCCTTCATAAGCCACTACTAAAGAAACTAAATAATCAGAGGGGAAGACGAAAATTTGCCATGGATCAAATGTTGGCAGGGAAGCAGGAAGCAAAGTGTAGGAATAAGTCTTCATCTTTCTGAAAGTCTAATAGTAGGGGCTTCAAGGTCCTATGCTAGACCTAATATCATTCAATATTAATATCAATATTAATATTACATAGAATAACATATAGAAAACACATTAAAATAAGGCAATATTTGCAAAATGAAACCTAGAAAAGTTTGGAAATGCCAGCATCAAGCTTGCTTGTGCAGGTAAAACTTGCTCCTGGTTGTGAGTATGCATTATGACAAAACATAGAATCATAGTAGTAGGGTCAGAAGGGACCTTGTAGATCTTCAAGTCTGACCCCCTAGCCTGGGTGGGAGAAAAAACTGGGCTCAAATGATCCCAGCTAGGTAGGCATCAAGCCTCCTCTTAAAGACCTCCAGGGTAGGAGCCAGCTCCACTTCCCTTGGAAGTTGGTTCCAGATCCTAGCCGCCCCGACTGTGAAGTAGTTCTTGCGGATGTCTAATCTAAATCTACTCTCCAACAACTTGTGGCAGTTATTCCTTGTTATGCCAGGGGGCGCTCGGGGAAACAAGGTCTCTCCCAAACCCTTCTGGTCCCCGCCCCCAGTGAGTTTATAGATGGTCACCAGGTCCCCTCTCAGCCTTCTCTTCTGAAGACTGAACAGGTTCAGGTCCCGCAGTCTCTCATTGTAGGGTCTGCCCTGTTGTCCCCGGATCATGTGGGTGGCCCTCCTCTGGGCCCTTTCCATGTTGTCCACATCCCTCCTGAAGTAGGGCACGCAGAACTGGATGCAGTACTCCAGCTGTGCCCTGACCAGTGTCGCATAGAGGGGGAGGATCAACTCCTTGGCCCTACTTGAGATGCACCTGTGAATGCACGACAAGGTCCGGTTAGCCCTGCCAACTGTGACCTCGCATTGTTGGCCCAAGTTCACCTTGGAGTCAATAATGACTCCAAGATCCCTTTCTGCCTCCATGCTCTCAAGAAGG
>NW_017728916.1:27478508-27503979 GCF_001723895.1 Crocodylus porosus
GCTCTTTCCTGCCAAGGCAGGGGGTCGGACTAGATGATCTACCTAGGTCCCTTCCGACTCTAGCTACTATGAAACTATGAAACTATGACTTTGAGGGACAGTTTCCCAGGAACTCCTGCACCTATCACCTTGAAACTTAGCATGTATCATGTTCTCAGCAGAGGATATCATGCCTGCAAGTTTCATCTGAATCACGAGCTCAGGGAACTCAAGAGTGTCATGTTTTCTACCAGCCAGATTTAAATCCCAAATGAGGGTTAAACTGTAACGAGCCCCTATTTGGACCTATAGGAGTCTCACATGATTAGCCTCCAGCTCAATAAGAGCCCCTTGCACTACTACACACTGAAGCACCTGCTCTAATGGAGCAGGTATGAAGAAGCAGTTTCATCCTTTTGTTTAAAGGTGCTTAATAACTCATAAAAAGCACTCCTTCTCTGCAAGGGTGACCAGATGCATCCTGAAGAATCTGGAGACACTATTGAGTCAAGATTCCAGGATTTTGGAGCTTGGCCATGCTAATTACTCTGAAAGTGGACTGTCGTAGCACATCTAGAAGACAGCAGCATATTTCACCATTGGGGATTGGCCATGTCATTAGGGTTTCATGCACATAAGCGACCCATGCTTCAAATCCTTCTTCTCCCGAAGGGACTAGGAGTTTTCTCCAAAATTTTCTCAAACTTTTATATGTGGCCCTATCATTGGAGGAGCTGGCCACCTCCCTAATCACCTGCTGTAGGGCCATGACCCAATCCACTGAGGCTGGTGCCCCTCTAGACCCCGAGGCTTTCTGGGCATCCTCCCCTCCAGATGTCTGAAGACTGGCAAGGTCCAACATTTTTCCTTTTCAGAATCTCTGTAGAGAAACACAGCACTTGCAATGTTGAATTTCCTGCTACCAAATCCCGTGAGAGCCCCCAAAATGTAACCCAGGTGCACCCAAGTATGTGCTCCCCCTTCAGTTGGAGGGGATGGGTGACCAGGCAGGAGTGCTGAGACAGGGGTCTGCTGTGCAGGCCAGCCCCCTCTATTCTCTATAGAGTCAGGCCAGGACTTGGCAGCCTAACTATTTACAGGTTTATTAGTATATAGGTGACAATATGTACAGACTTACAGGAGAGTAATGGTAAATATATACAATATCCAAATCACCAAATACCATTATGCTGTACAAACAAAGGTCCTAAGAGTCACACCGCCTCAAAGAGCGTGGGTCCCTATGCAGGTAAGCAGCTGTCTGTAACAGGTAAGTACACCAGAGGCAGATGAATGTGATGGGCTAGCTGGCGGTGACTTAGCCCATGGGTTTTGTAGGGATAAAAGATGATTGGAGGATTTGGGATTCCCTTTACTCACCAATCAGGCCCCAGAGACTCACCCTCTATGTCCCCTGATTGGCCCCTTGGGTCACCTGAAGGAGGATAAAAGGGGCTGCACAACTGACTCAGAGGAGACCAGCAAGGGAGGGCAAGGAAGGAGATTTAAAGAGCTGGCAAGAGCTGGGCCAGCGGGGTGGGAGCAGTTGCCCCAGAAGCACCTGAAGGAGTGGGACCTGCAGGCAGCAGTTGGACCCTCAGTAGCGCAGTGTGTGGCTGGCAGGAGAGGCTCCCTGCTGGGCTTCAGGATCCCCTATGAGAGGCTGTGGCCAGCAGGAGAGGCTCCCCAACTCCAGCAAGGATCTGAGCAGTGACATGAGAGGTTCCCAGCTCTGCTTCCAGCTCCTCCAGCAAAAAGCCAGGAAGCTCAATGTGAGGCAGGGGCTCCTTGAAGGTCAAGACCCCTGGCAGCTTAGAGCAGCATCAGCACTGGAGGCTGTGTGGTAGAGTTTCTGTCTACCATTTGGGAGAGCTGAGTTCAAGTCCTAGCTGGGGTGAGTGATATAACAGGGAGAAATTCTTCTTGTAGTGGAAAGGGCCCATTGTGTTTTCCCCCTCCAGGTACCTAGGCCCTATATTCCTTGTTATTTGATATTTTGTATTTTGTGCCTTTTATATTTCACCAACCGGTATTGTTTGTTCTTCTGTTTGTGTTTTATATTTTGGTTAACCCTGTCTTTTGTCAACTGGATGAATATGTCTATGATTGTAAGTGTCTAACCGTTGCTGAATCCTACCCCCTCAGGGCATTGTAGTGTCCCCTATACCCCCTGGTTTATGCCTGTTATGTTCCCAGTACTGTTCTCTCATTAAAAGGTATATGGTTAAGGTCCCATTGGTGGTCTGGCTCTGCCCTATAGGGGGAAGAGAGTCCCTACACCTCCCACAGCGCTTGTGCACCTATTTTGATCACTTCAATTGAAGAGGGGGTACCTCCTTGGAGTACCGCCCGGGTTACATGAACAACAAGTAAGTTCAGGCAAGCACAATAACAACAGGTAGATACTCAAATAGATGACACAACCCAGGTCACATTAAAGGATAACAATATATAAGGAACTATTTACAAAATATGGGGTGCCAGTCCACCCTTCCAGGTACCCATGTGGCCGAGACCACTAGGTGTTCCCCTAGGGTGCCAAATCCTGGGACTGCTCCTAGATGGAGAAAGGGGAGATTCCCAGTACCTCCTCAGCCCCTGAGAAGCCCCCCAGTCCCTAATCCCTCAGTGTCCCCTCTCAGGGCATCCTCCCCTGTGGGGCCCATTCCCCGGTTACTCATGAATCTGGGAAAACGGACTGGGAGGGACTCCCAGAGCCATAGGTGCTTCATCAGGACCACCCAGGGCCCTGCCTTCTGCTCTCTGTTGGGGCTTGGGCTACCTCATGCAGGTCTCAAAACCCAGGCCTCACTGGACCTACATCGTACTATTCTGGTGCCTCCTGGGTGCCTGGCCTCACTCTGTGGAGGGGTTGGAAACCTGAATGACCTGGCGCTGCTCCCAGGGCTTGGGACACCATGCACCACCACATGCACTCAGTCTTTGGCCATATGCCAAGGGTAGCAGACCCAAGCTGCCATGTGTGGATCTCAGTGTCTAGTGGCTCCATGCACCACCATGTGCACCGAGGTCCTTGGCTGCCTGCTGAGGGTAGCAGACCCAAGATGCCACATGCAGCTCCCAGGGTCTGCCGGTCCCATGCACCATTATGTGCACTGAGAGTCCAAGAACCCAAGCTACCCCTTGTAGGTCTCAGGAACTGCTCTGTGCACTGCGCTGCACACCAGCTGGGGCTATAGCCAAAGCCACTCTCTGGTCTGGTCCTGCTGAGGGAGTCTTTTGGGGCTTTTCTGGGCTACAGCTTCCACCCATTGGGCAGATCTCCCCATCTCTTCTTAGCCCTGCCTGCTTCTTTGTCCATTGACGCAGCTGCTGCATGCAGGGCACACTGCTCCTTTTATTCTCTCCATTGGCAACACATAGGGGGTGTATGTGCACCCTCTGAGATTGTCAGTGCACCCCCTGCAAAAAGCACTGCCAATGCTGCCGGTGGTTCCTGTGGGTGGTCACTGCTTGCCACCCCTCACGCCTTGCTGCCAACACCATTGGTGGCATCTGCAGGCAGTCCCTGATCACTGTTGGCCACCACCGACGCTGCTGGCAGCATTTGTGGGTGGTCACTGATTGCTGATTGATGCTCGCCTCCCCCCACTGCTGATACCACCGTGGTTGCCTGCGGGAGCTCCTTGCTTGCCGCCACCACGCCCCCACTGCTGATACTGCCTTTGCCTCCTGCAGGTGGCTGCCATGCTCCCCAGCCTCTGGAGGCACACGGCGCTCATGACTCTCTCCATGGACTCTGCCCCCTGAAGTCCGATGGACCTGCAAGTGCAGGCTTCAATCAGGTCTGAGGGTTGTTTGTTCCCCCCTTTTCAGGCAAGAACGGGGGAAGTCCCTTCCTAGCAGTTACCTGATTGGTGAAAACATTCCACTAATCAGCTGAGCTCTTCGAGCCCCGTGTGCCAGCAGGGGTTGGTATGCCCGCCACACTGAGTATACGCTAATAGCATGCTCATGTTGCCAAAAAAGCTAGCAGCATACCGGTTTGATTAACAAAAGAGTCACTTGCAAATCAAAGGAAGTGAGTCTTATGCTGTGTTCAGCAGTTATGAAGCTTACCTGGAATACTGTACCCAATTTTGGGCCTCCCACTTTAAGAAAGATGTGGATCTTTCCAGATTGGAAACAATTCAGCAGAGTGACAGAACTGATTAGAGGCATGGGAAGCATGACTTATGAGGAAAAGATGAAAGAACTAGGATTATTTATTCAGGAGAAGAGAAGACTGAGGGAGGGATTTGATAAGAGTCTTCAAATACCTGAAAGGCAATTATGGAGGAGATGCAGATGGGCTTTTCTCTGTGGCCACAGGGGACAGAACTAGGAGAAATGGTCTCAAGCTGTAACAGAGGAAATTTAGGTTGGAGAAGAGGTGAAACTTTCTAACTATGAGCATGATCAAGCACAAGAACAGGCTACCTAGAGAAGTTGTGGAATCTCCATCCTCTGAAATTTTCAAGAGCAGGTTGGACAGACACTGACTGGGCAGATTTCATTAGCGGTGAGATTTATCCCCATATTACACCCCCCCCCCAGGTGATTCTGTTACACCTTGGAGCCCACATATTGATAGTATAACTTTCTGAACATGCTTAACACTCATCCATTCTCATGAAACCAGAACCGTTGTTGTTCTCATGGGTAACTTGTTACCCTGCAGTTCTACATTGTTGGTCTCATGGGGTAACTTGTTATCCCAACAACATGAACAAAATGGAACCAGTGACAACAGTATAAATGTACCAAAAACTATTTGTTAAACATACAGATTATTTGAAAGAGTATTTATGATAATTTGAACCCAAAATATTATTTAACTAGAACTATGAGCAAAATTTAAACTTTTTTTAGAGTTTCAAAATGTGAATGACCAATTTGCTATGTCTGCAATTCACACTGTTTTCAAACTAACAGTTACTTCCAAAAACATTTCCTAACTGCTTTAAGTAAATATTGCATTCCACACAAAGCAGCAGGGATGTACTGTGGTGCACAAAAGCTTACAATTTTCACATTGTTTCTGGGTTTTGCGGTCATCTGTCCTTGGACAAAAAGTATAACGTCCACTCATGCTTATAGAAGGTTCTACTGGGGTGCGCTGTGGCAATTTGTAATTTAGGGCAGTCATACCAGACTTGATGAACTTAGATTATGTGTATCCATCATTCTGTGCTTTATTTGTCCATTGATCAACTGTTCTCCAAGCTCCTGCAAAAAAAAAAAAAAAAGGGCTGTCTTCTTAAATGTGATCTTTGCTTCCAGTTTGCATTGTCACCTAGCCAAATGATGTAGCTGGCAATGGCAGCCACATCCAGCATATTGAAAAATAGTGTGATTTTCCATCTGCAGGTGGTCATACGGACTGAGTGGTCAGGGTTATCCACCCCACCCTAGTTTTTATTGTAGTTATGGATGATGTCCCTCTTTCTTTGCTCTGCACCCAGTGACAGGTCATGGTGCATGCTTGACAGCAACAGCAGAATTTTGGACTTCTTTGGTACATAGGAAACTAGGGTGAGTTCCTCATCAAAAGCAAAAATAGATGAAAAAATTACAGTCTTTCTGCCAGGTCAGTACTTGTGAAGAACTTGTCACCCACAATATTCCTTCCCATCTTGTACCAGGGATGAACCAGGTTTTCAAAGACCTGGGTACCAAGATTACCTTGGCATGGAGCTTCTGGTTTCTTGCCCAGGTAGATGTCTCCAGACAAGGGGAATGATTTTGCTTCATCACAGCACCACCAAATTTTCAAGCCATATTTGGCAGGCTTGCTGGGCATATACTACCTGAAGAGACAGTGACCCCTGAATACAATGAGCTGCTCATCAATCATCAGCTGTATTCCTGGAATATACCATTTACTGAGCTGCCCCACAAATTCTGTCCAAATATATCTGAAGGCAGAAAGCTTGTCCACAGCTCTCCTTTCCTTACATGTCAGTTTGTTGTCAAATCTCAGGTAGTTGGTGATTTGAGGAAATCGTTTTAAACCCATTGTGGCATGGAAGCAAGGATGCCCGGTATATTGCTCCTACAACTCCTCCAGTGCCTCTTGACCACTGTGGTATAGACCACTCAGCACAAGGAGGCCAATGTAGGCTTTCAATTCTGTTTTGTTCAGCTTTTTCTACTCTTTTCTATTTTCAGGATGTCTGTCATTCCACTCCCTGAATCTTCTTTCTACCTCTCTGTTTGTTTCTCTTATGATAACAGTCAGGATATCTTGTGAGAGAACCATGTGGAATGTTTCCACCACTGTGTCTTTATTACTTTCTCTTGTTGGCCCACCACTTTCATGGACTATGTCCTTGGTTGTTCTCCGATGATGTATTAAGTATGGACTTTTCCCCCACACTCTGCCATTTCTTCCTCCAAAGGTGCCATCATCTGCAATGTATTTTGGGGTGGTGGCAGTGGTTCTGCTCCATGTCCTGCTGTGGCTCTCCATGGTCTTCCATGGCAGCCCCAGGCTGGTCCTCTTCCCTTTCCCACTGGAAGTGTTGGCATCGCTTCTGCTTGTGGCACCAACTCGTCCTCATCTGAGCTGGAGGAATCTTCCATAGACACACAGACTTCTTGCTCTGAACAGTCTGCCATGTCTGGAATAAAGTCAGCATCTTCAGTGCCTTGGGATAAGATTTCATCAGTGGATGTGTCACTGTCATCCCCGGTTCCCTGTGCAAGACAGGCTTCAGCACTGAATATGCTCTTCCTTCTCATCCTGGACTTCAGAAAAAAAAAGAAAAAATTGATTACTGCTGAATGCATATAAAAACAGCCAAAGATAAGCCTGTCCACCTAGTGACCTGGATCAAAGACAACAAGAAATCCTTTTTTAAATACATAGGGGGCAAAAAGAAGGTACTGAGAAATGTGGAGCTTCTGCAGGACACACTTTGAAATCTGGTGGTCACACCAGATAACAAAGCTAACCTCTTTAACAGAATCTTTGCTTCCATTTTTCTGAGCAGGGATAGGGACATCCCCTCCACTGGGATCCCGGACGGACCCAGGGGTGGCACAGCTAGGCCCAGGGTCAGTGAGGACCTAGTCAGGGAACATTTGGTAGGACTAGATGTGTTCAAATCAGCTGGTCTGGACGATCTCCACCCCAGAGTGTTGAGGGAATTAGCTGAGGTCATTGCGGGATCCCTGGCATGGCTTTACGAGCACTCATGGTGCTCTGGCAAGGTGCCAGAGGCCTGAAAAAGGGCCAGTGTGGTCCCCATTTTCAAAAAAGGGAGGAAGGAGGACCCAGGAAACTATAGGCCTATTAGACTTACCTCGGTCCTGGGGAAGCTCTTTCAGAAAATTATTCAGGAGCACATCTGTAAGGGACCAGCAGAGGGGATTATGCTTAAGGGCAATCAACATGGGTTCATTAGAGGTAGGTCCTGTCAGACCAACCTGGTTACCTTCTATAATCAGGTCACAAAATCCTTGGATGCAGGTGTTGCCGTGGACGTAGTCTTTCTGGACTTTAGGAAGGCTTTCAACACTGTCTCTCACCCCATCCTCATTAAAAAATTAGGCAACTGTGGTGTCAATGCCTACACAGTCAGATGGGTCACAAATTGGCTGGAGGGCCGCACCCAGAAAGTGGTTGTGGACGGGTCATTTTCGACCTGGAGGGATGTGGGTAGTGGGGTTCCCCAGGGATCACTCCTCAGGCTCGCACCATTCAACATCTTCATCAGCAACTTGGATGAGGGAGTGAAAAGCAGCTTGTTCAAATTCACGATGACACTAAGCTGTGGGGAGAAGTGGGCATGCTAGAAGAGAGGAACAGGCTACAGCTAGCTCTGGACAGGCTACAGAGGTGGGCAGATGAGAATAGGATGGGTTTCTGACAAGTGCAAGGTACTGCACCTGGGGAGGAAGAACCAGAATCATACCTACAGGCTGGGGAACTCCCTTCTAGTCAGCACAGAGAATCTTGGAGTCACTAATGACTTCAAGATGAACATGGGCTGCCAATGTGGGGAGAGGGTCAGGAAGGCTAACAGCACCTTGTCCTGCATCCATAGGTGTATCATGAGCAGGTCCAAGGAGGTGATCCTCCCCCTCTATGCGACATTGGTCAGGCTGCAGCTGGAGTACTGCATCCAGTTCTGTGCACCCCACTTCAGGAGGGATGTGGCCAGCATCGAGAGGGTCCAGAGGAGGGCCATTCACATTATCAGGGGTCAGCAGATTAAGCCCTACAAGGAGCGGGTATGGGACCTGAACCTGTTCAGCCTCCATAAGAGAAGGCTGAGGGGGATCTAGTGGCCATGTACAAACTTACCAAGGGGGACCAGCAGGGAATGGGAGAGTCCGTTCCCCTGAGCACTACTGAGAGTAACAAGGAATAACGGCCATAAGTTGACTGAGAGTAGATTCAGACTAGACATCAGGAGGCACTACTTCACAGTCAGGGCGGCTAGGATCTGGAACCAACTTCCAAGGGAAGAGAGGTAGCACCCTCTCCTCCTGGGCACAGAAGCCAGAGAGCAGCATCCACCCTTTGCAGGCAAGCCAAATGTGGGTGGATGCTGTTTGGAAACCACACATGCAGCCGCTTATTGAGAGTAGGTAAAAGGGACATGGGGGGTGTCAAGCCCTTACCATTAAAGGGGACTCCATAGTGTACTCTGTACAGCAGTATGATGTTGTTCTTTCTCTGCTGTCCCTTTGCTCCTTGTCCTCACTTCCAGCAAAGGCAGGGCAAACTAGCTTGTATGTTATGAAAGCAGCAAGTGAGGTGGAGTTTTGTCATGAGAAAAGAGAGCAGAGGTGGAATTGGGAGTGACAAAGGGTTTTTTGGGGGGAGAGGGGGTTGGCAAAGGCCAGGGTGTTTTGATTACCTTGCAGCCTGCAAACAAAGTGGTTAGCAAAAGTGATTACCACATCTTCTGCAAAACCAGAGTGGATGATGGCCTTCTATTAGTTACTATGGGTACCTGAAGTGGGCATGAATGAGGTGTGAAAGGATGCTGACCTTTCAGATGCATCCACCCAAAGAGGCCAAACAGGTCTAGGCCTGTCATTTATACAGAAATTGGGGTAACAAGTTACTCCAATGGGTTAACATGGGCTTGGGGTAAGATGTTACCCCATGTGGAAAAACACATTCATGCCTGGGCAGTTTTTCATCCACAGAGAGCAAACCATTCATGTAAGCTGGCTGTTCTTTGGGGATATTGTGCACTGTATTGCCAGTGACTATGTCCCAAAAAGAATAAGTGCATAAGTGCCAAAAATTGCTGTCAAATGGCATTAGTGTATCCTTAGGTGAAACAGAATTTTAAGTCCAGATAGGTTGACTAACTCTGTAGAGCTTATCTGAATTTACCCTATGGAGCTGTCACTCGTTTTGATGTTTGTCACCCTGTTTCTGCAAAAAAAGTCCAGACAACACAGGACAGATTTAACAAGCAGAACAAACCAAGAGCTGGTGGTCAGAAGCCTGTGCTAATTGGGCATCCACTCATGCTCCCGTAGCGTCTCGTGTATTCAACGTCCTATATTTCAAAATGGCTTGTTTGACAAGCTGTAGGAAAGATGCCTCAGAATACATGCGATTCTGTCTACTCCAGCGTGTTCTAATCAGAATTCATCGGAGCAGGCATCAGGCACATGCATAGGTGATGGATCCAGAGCCTCTCAAATAAGCTGAAATCTGTCTGTTGACATTTGCAAGAGTTTACAGAATATAAATATTTTGCTTCCATTTCAGATCACGTCCCAAATATGAGGGCAGCCAGCAAATATGACCCTGCAGCTGAAGGCTTCAAGGCATGTTTGAAACTATTTTATCAAAGGAAGATCAATGCAAGCTACAGTGCTAGATGAGACTGAGGACTGGGGCTGGGTAGTGTTCTTACAGGGAATAGCTGTTAATATGCAACTTATCTGTGAGCCTGGAACAAGGTAGGGATCACTGGAGAGTTTCTGTTCCCTGTGCTACGCAAGAGATCGAACTGAAAAGTCAGAACAGTCCCATTTGACCCTCAGCTCAGATGTGAGACCCCCAGTAGATCCTGATGATTGAAATCAGTGGAGGAGCAGGCCCATGAGTTCCTCTTTCTCCAGTTTCTCCTTTCTGTCCTCAGCTGCTATTCTTTATTGCATCAAGGCAGCACTGAGAGCAAAAGGGGGGCCACCCATTCCCTCTGCCCCCTAAGTTCACTCATCCATCCCCAATTTCCCTTTAGCTAGGGCAAAGGCAGGGGAGTAAATAGCTTTAAGCTGAGAGGAGAAGTGAAACAACCGTACCACCACTCCCAAAACCTCCCGCCAGCCTCAAGTGTCTTCTGCTTTCTTGGGTTTAGGTATTCTCTGCTTAAAAGCAGCAGGAGTGAAGACCCAAAGAATTCCTGTCCTACAAAGGCTCCTACCAATGGGGCCAGGTCTGAAGGCTCCACATGGTTTCCCATCTCTCTATAGCTGCTTTTTCTTGGAATGAACAAGCAGCTGCTAAAGGCACAGTCTCCACGACCTATCCAGGAGACCAGCCATGAAGCAACCCTCAGTAAGAAGTGGGAAAGAGAAGCACTCTTGAGGTGAGAGAGTGAAATCAAGTTCAATAATGTTCTGGAGATTTCTCCCTCCATTTCCATCATATGACTTCTGCTCCGATCTCCCCAGCCCAGAGATGGGTCTAGGCTTGCTCTTACTCCTATTGAATGTATGGGGAGAGGGGAGCTGTTAGCTTCCCAACTCTCCCAGACCTCGGGGCTCTTATCCAAGCTGCAGAGGCAGGGTATGAAGCTAGGTACGCAGAGACTGTTTTCCAAGGCTACCTCATCTCAGGTAGCATGTGTGACTTGCACAGGTGGCCAACCCCATACATCCAACAAACACACATCAGACCTCTCCTAGCACAGGATTGGCTTCAGATTCCTAAAGCTTTATTACACTGTCTTGTTAGAGTTAGATTATAGCGGTTTTCTTGCCTCCAACCCAGACATATCTCTGCATCCACTGGGGATGGTCTTGGGTTTGCCTGTTTCTGCTTTACAAAGTTTTTTGATGCTGGCATCCACCACCATACCCACATCTAGCTGCCTGACCTACAAACTAACATGATTAACAATCTAGTTTATGAAGGGTCACCTCAAGGCAGAGCCAGCCTTAGGGAAAATGGAGCCATGGCAAACTTGTATTTTGGTGCCCCACCTCCCCTAGGTGCCACCCCTGGTACCCCCTCCTCAGTCAGTGACACTGCTGCAGGCAGAAGCAGGTGGGCAGGGGCACAGGGCACAGTCCAGCAGGGAGGTGAAGCCACGCATGCCGCCTGGCCTGACTCTTCCTGAGCAGCAGCTGAAGGTGGAGGGGTGGGCTGAGCAGTGTGGGCAGCTCTACCTCCCTGCTGGACTGCACCCTGCACCCCTGCCTGCCTGCAGGAGCACCCCTGAGATGGTGGGGCTGGGTGCTGTTGTGTGTGTATGCGGATGAGTCTGCATGTCTGTATGGTGCCCTCCCAGCCCCATGGATGTTTGCCCATGTTGCCCACTGCTAAGGCTAGCTCTGCATCAGGGTCACAATGAAACCTGCTCAAAGTAGATTCATTCACTTCTTCCCCACTGTGCAGGCCAGGAAGCTGCGTTTCTATCATCTGCTAGCTCTTCTTAGCACTATCTTATCTTCCTCCCTGCTTGAATCGCATTCTTGCTCACATTTCCACCTGCTCAGCTCATAGTCTTTCTCACAGCCTCCTATGCCTCTAACCTTCTAGTTTTCTTCTTTCATCCTACCATCTCTTTCCTCCGGTAAATTCCTTTTCTGTTGCCTCTTGACCCATGTGTCTCCTCAGTCTACCTCTGACTTGTACTCTCTGGCATCCTCTCAGATTCTGGTTCAGTTCCTGGCCTGGCCTGAAAGCAAGGGGAGCGGCATCCTGCTTTCCTGAAGGCAGCTGGGCTTCTTTTCTTTTGTAGGCTCCTTTTCACATGCAGAGGCTGTAGTTAGTACCTTGATAGAGTTCAGTGCCATTGAATGTAATGGGAGATGACAACCATTTGGGATGAGGGCAGAATTCATGACCTTGATGCTAGCAATCACGGTATCGTAAGAAATGCAGAAAACACCAAATATGGTGAGATTAATAATGAAAACAAGTGAGTTGGCAGCTCTGTTACCCTGATGGCCTCTCACGGAGAGCTGTTGGCTCCCTCAGACCACTATCCCATCTGCAGCTTCCTCACTGTTCCTTCTCTGACCTCCAGCTGTGAGCATGACCCATCGCGACAAAGGCCAGAAGAAATGGGGACTGATCTAGGATAAG
The DNA here is from genome assembly GCF_001723895.1 of Crocodylus porosus. Lineage (NCBI taxonomy): Eukaryota > Metazoa > Chordata > Crocodylia > Crocodylidae > Crocodylus > Crocodylus porosus. Next base: position 27,490,780 of record NW_017728916.1, read on the forward strand.
CAGTGGGGACTGAGCTGGGCTGAGCAGTAAAGGAAGCAACTGAACCAGTTTGTGATTCTTGGGTGGTGACAGTCCAGGCTTACCACAAGGAACCTGTCTAAATCCCTGACTGGTGTCACCCACGGTGCATGGTAGGTGTCACATAGATTCTTGTGCTATTGTCAGAGGTGCATTTAAAGTTTGGACTAGTGCACAGGGGACTGACTTTGTTCAACAGGATTATGCCATCCTGCCCCAGAAGGAACCTGAAAAAAACTCTTAGCCTGTTGACCAAAACTGTGCTCACCCCTGAGATTTGGAAAAGGCTGAATTTAGGGCAGATCTTTCTTAGCGTTGGGCCTTTGGTTTTGGAGGACTCTGCTGCCTGAAGGAAATGCTTGTAATGGTGTATGGCACAGTGCTGGCCTGGGTAGTTCCATGCCTTTTTCTTGACTATTTTTTTTGTTTCTTTTGCTTGTTTTTTAATGTGTTCCTCTCTTTCTTCTCATGTTCTTTGTAGTAATTGGAACCTGGCTTCTCTCTGGGTGGGAGGTTTCTGTGGACTGCCACATGAGAGATTTACTTCATTTCTTTGGCTGGTTTGGCAGTTTAGTACTTCCATAATGGTCTGGATTTTCATTTCATTGTATAATGCTGTGATGCTTCTCAGTAAAAGTGACTCAATATGGACTGACTAAATTAAAATACAACAGGCTTGATGCAGCTGCCAGCTCTGAGAGATTTGCCATTTTTAAGGCAGTAGTCAGTGAAGCTTCAGGTGAGTTGTTTTTCTGCAGCTGTAGGCATGTCTGATGATCATAGTATTGTCATCATTGGGAACTCCTTGCTTCCAGGATTGTCTTATCTGTGGGTCCAGATATGGTTGAGAAGGCTAATCTGGGATCGACGGGTTCTGCGGCAACTTGGGCACATACTTCACTGCAGGGTGGATGACTCTGAATTCCTGATTCAGTCCACGACATGTGCTGACTATGAAAGCTACGAAAGCTTGGAACAGTGTCTCTTGCACAAAAATACCAGACAGTGGCTGGGGCAAGTCTGTGTTTTGGTAACAAGCCTGCCACAAAGAAAATCAAGCTTCACTAATGGCTTGCAACCCACTAAGTGTAAGAGAAAGTGGAGTGCTTGTGGTACCAAATACCAGAACCAGGCCATAAGATAATAGCAGTCCTCAACGTTCTATCACACCTGAGCCTAAAAAAAAATAAGTGGTGGTTAAAAGTATTAGCAGAGATCTGACACACTCATTACATATATGTAGCAAGACTCAGAGAGCAAGCGAGAAAGCCAAGTGTCCTGGGGAGAACCTACAAACTACATCCACATTTCAATTGAGCTAAGTGTCACTAAACTAAACAAAAGAACTAAAATATCCACTTCAGAGCAAAGTCTGTAAGCAACAAGAAACGCCAAGAGTGCACTGAAAACATGACTGTAAATATATCCTCGTTAACACATTCCCTTTTTGATTAAAACCTATTTCCCAAAGCAAACATCCAATATCTGTCTAAAGTTTTATGCTAAATAAGTCTATGTGACTGCATCTAACCTACCTCATACCTATTGTCTGATTCTTACTGCCTCACATTTACATGCATTAATTAGGGCATAGTTCTAAAAAATAGGCAGTCCATTTTTAAATGTTTATTATGCTAATAATAAACATGTATTTGCCTGAAACTTGCACCTACTGTATCCAATGGTCTCTGATCTTCACAATCTCCATAAGCCATTTGATGCAGCTATTTATTAGGCTCCATTGTTAAAATAACTACTGAAAAAAAGTATTCTGTGATTAATTTCCTAAAGGTACCGCATTCAATTAATACCCATCCCATTTGATTCCAAGACCAGTTTGGAAACTTTACAAACACACAAACCGGATACAATTGTAACATATTAATGAAATCTGCTGTCTGCTTTGTTTGGACTTTGATTAACCAACTATCAAGAAGGAATGCTTTGAAGCTATGCAATTAAAACAGTACAAAAAACAGGACAGAACTGCCAGCAAGGTGTGCAGAGTCCAGGGAAGATCAAGAAGCCATCCTGCTACCCAGCCGACAAGTGAAGGACCCATGCTCTGTAAAGCTGTACAAGAACTGCTTCCTGCCTGCATTGGGTAAAGTTCTCTTTGCAGCTAAGATAATACAAGGACTGTAATAGCTCATTTACTGAATATTAAGAAAAAGCCTTTTGTTTTTCTGTCATTTAGTTTTCTAGTTGGTAGTTATTAAAGCAAGCTTTAATGCTATTCATCAGCTGCGTGTTGTATCAGTTCTTAAAGAACTAGGTTTAGACATTCCATTTCTAAGTGCAAAAATGCTGTTTCTCCTGCTCCCACATTTCTACCTCCTGTTGTCATCCTGAGTTTTCAAAGTACTGAGACCCGTATGGCAAACTCTTCCTCCATTTGGGGCAGTTCTGGGTGATAGCCTCCCATGAGTCGATGTTGATGTTGCATTTTTTCAAGCTGGCCTTGAGGGCATCTTTGAAGAGTTTTCTCTGCCCTCTTCTTCAGCCTATTCCTTGAGTGAGCTGGGAGAATAAAACTTGCTTTGGAAGCCTGGAGTCAGACATCTGGATGACACGGCTGGTCCAGCAAAGTTAATATTGAATGATCGTTGCCTCTGCTCATGGTATTTGTTGTGAAAGAATCCTAATTTTGGTGCATTTGCCTTCCCATTGGATTCAGAGAATCTTCCAAAGGTAGCATTGATAGTATTTCTCCAGCAACTTGAGATGTCTCAGCTCTATACAGTAAGGTAGCAATCACAACTGCTGATCTTGGTATAGGTAGGTGTAGCTAAGACTTCTCACATGTATTGGATTCTGTACTGAATTTGCCAATAAGTGGTAGTTCTGGAACTAAATACTGAATATACAAATCCAACTGGAGAGGGCCTGCTGAGAATTATGCAGCGTACAGCATACCTAATTCCAACAGCAAATTGACAGGCATGCAGTGGTATTTTATAAAGCTCCATGTTTTCAGGATTGGGGGGAGGATTTAATTTAGTAAGCCAAACTGCCTGAATTATAAGAAATCTGTGCTAGCCATTTCTATTGATCAGCAGTGGGTTAAGCACCCTGCAGTACGTGCACCACAGTATCCACTCTGTGACCTTTCATGTGGTCCATGACATCAGAACCCTGTAGAACCGGTACTAACTACTTGATCTTCTCCATACTTTAATACTGCTGTCTTTGAATCTCAGTTGTAGTATGCAGACTCTCCAGGGAGGGTTTTTCACTCCTCCTGTTGCTGCTGCCTTCCTCCTCTCTATTTCATTCTTGTGGAACACGAGACAACCAGTAAATCTGCTGCTCTTTTCTTTTTTCTATCTGCTTCACTTCTACCTACTGCCAAAAATCCCAGATTTACCTGCATCCAAATACCTTGCCCCAGAGGTGGATTAAGGTGCACTGGGGCCCTGGGCAAGCACAAAATTGGAGGCTCCCTAACCACACGGGAGCTGGGCTGCAGCAGTGGGGAGAAGGGCCCCTTTCGCTCCTGGTGGTGGCAGAGGAGGCAAGGTAAATCCTGCTGAGCTGGGGGTGGAGGGCACATACAGGAGACCCTTGCCATTCATGAGGGATACTTTCCAGAGATCCTTGCAAATGGTGAAATCTGCAAATACATCAGGAGTGTGGTGGCAGAGGTGGTGGGAGCGTGGCAGTGGTGGGAGCACAGCGGCAGCAGTGGGAGCCCAGCAGCAGCAAGTGCAGAGCTTCCGCTGATGCCACCGGCACTGTCAGCTGCAGGGGGTAGAGGTGGTGGGAGCATGGTGAGAGCATGTGGGGAGAGAGTGTGCATGGGGAGAGAGCATGGGTTCAAATATTCAAAACAGTGAATGATGAATCCACGAATGGTGAGGATTTCCTGTACCTTCCTTTTCTCCCTGCTCCCTTCCCTGCCATAACCAAACATATACACACACATGCACACAGACACAGGTGCACACACATACACAGGCATACACTCTACTCTCACTAACTCTCTGCACATGGACACAGACACAAACACAAACAGACACAGATGCTCTCATGCACACACACGCATGCATACACACACACAAACAGACAGAGAGACACACTTTCCCCTCACAGGACCTCCCCCCTCCCCCACCCTTGATCACTCTGAGGCACTCCCCCCGCACTACAAGCTGCCCTCCTCTCCATCTAGCTCTCCCCTGCCCTGCCCCCCGCCTCTATTTGACTTACCTGCAAGGAGCTGCTGCACGGCTCTGTCCTGCGCGGCCACACACATGCACAGGACCAGACTGGGCTGGGCTGGGAGCGCCACTCCATGTCTCTAGGGGATGGTGGTGGCACTGGGAATGGTGGCTACAGGGGAGCTAAGATGAATTTTAGGGGATATCGCCCCCAAGGCCCACCCAGTGCCACTGCCTGCCTGTTCAGAGAGGAACAGCATTCCCGGCCTGGCCCTGGCCACCCCCCGTGCCAGGCACATCACTGTGCTCCCGGCTGGCCCAGCCCCAGCCCTGTCCCCCCCTCCCCATTGGTAGAGGTGTCCTGCTTCCAGTTCTCAGGAAAGCAAATGCAAACGCTACAGTTTTAAACTGGAGTAATTTTTGTCTCCCTCCTGGGAAACAAAAAACAGCACCATGTTTAAAACTGCGGCTTTCACTTCCCTGCTGATGAGGATCCCGGGGACCCTGAATTGGTAGTGACCCCTGGGTCTGGGCCTGGGCCCAGCTGGCCTGTCCATTAATCTGCCTATGCCTTGCCCCATTTAGTTACATTATACTGAGCTGAGCTACAGCTCACCATACCAACAAATATGACACCCCCTGTAGACACTGCTCCCTTTTCTCAAAAATGGCAAGGCTGCATGGGCCTGGTGACTGTTGAAGAGACAGGTGTAAAGCTGAAGAAAGACAAATTTAAACTAACTTCTGCCCTAGCAACAACATTTGGCCCATCTTTTAAGGCTTCAAAAGGAGATCAAATCCAGAATAGACACTCAAAAGAACTCTAAATTGAGAGCACTGGTTGAGCACGTTATGGACAAGGATTTCCAGACTGTAGCCAAGAACCTCAGGGTCTAGCTCTTATCCTTGCCCATTCAGAGTCTCCATGATAGGCATGACAACACAAACTGAACAGGAAATAGAGAAGCACAGAGGGAAAATAGTTTGATTTCCCCACAAGACTGCTGCAGATCATGTCAAGCTGTGTTAGAACATTGCAACCTGCTTATCTATTATGCTTGCCAGCACCTGGCAGTTGCAACTGGAAAAGCACTCTGGATTCTACAGACTAGGTATTGTTTAGTTTGGATTAAACATGCCAATCAGCAGCAAAACAGGAAAACTAACGTGGCATATACACGCGTCAGAGTTTGCTTACATTTCCTGAGACAACTCTAATCATCAGGCTGTGTGTAGGTTTTGGCTAGCATGTGCTTGTAATTAAGCCACCAGTCTTCACCAACTATACTTTCCAGTCAGCTGGAGGAGAATTAAGGCAAGTGGCCGATCGATGTGAGGCCAGTCCTTATACAAATAAGCTGAGCTGCATGTTGGAGGGGGGGGGGCCGCTGGGAGGGTCTGTCTAGGCCCTAGAAATTTTCTAGTGATGACAAATTATTGTTCTGTGTGACATGATGGCTTGTTCCCCAGCAGAGGTGGCAGAAGAAAAAACTGGGACCACCAATAGAAAGCCAGTGTCTACAGAAGGGAAAAGCATCGTGGCAGGGGAAGCTGCTTTCTAAAGATAACGCTAACAGCCGGTGGGTGATAGATAGCCCACAGGGTTGAAGACAGCAAGAAGTCAGCTATAACATGAGGAATGGGGAAAGGAAACTTAGGAGCAAAAGCCATGGGGAGGAGATAGAAGGGAGAAGAACTAGCACTGTGCCTCAGGAGCAGGGTGAGTCTGCGTTATGAGCACCTTTGCTGGGATGCTTGTTTGTGTCATTAGATTTCAGTCATCAGCCCAGTGATTCAGGCTGACTCAAACAGCTGTCACGACATCAGTTATATTTAATTCCTATTTGTAGCATGCACATTGCCATCATAAAAGCCTGGAAATATTACTTGAAATAAAACTTGGCTTGTGGTGGTTTTCGGGCCAGGGCGAGTTCTGTGGCAAATTCTAAGGCCATAGAGTGAGGAAGCACGCAGCATCCTTGGTGCTCCCCTCGGTGCTGTTCTGAGGAGAAACAAGTGTTGTGTGACCAAGCTATCAGCCTCTGGAAATGAGAAGTAGTGGGCATATAAAACAGCTGTTACGTGTGAGGAAGGAAGATTCAGCCTACATGTTGGCACAACGTAGTTTAAAAGCTGACATGGCAGATCCAGAACTTCATCATCAAAGTAATTAACACTACATGTGAAAGGTTTTCTTATTTACCGCAAAGCTGAGCACTTTTGAATGGGAAATAGTGTTAGCAATTAGCATTCCCTGATCCAAAAGCCAGTGTATGATGAACTGTGCCTGTAAGGGTTGGTGGCGCTACAACCTGTGGGGAGTCAGGAGGCTGGTTACTCCTGTGGCAGGCTCGCGGCTTTTGCCTGGCCAGCTAGCCTTGGAGAAGGGCACTTCAGATTGGTGGAACATTTCCACCAATCAGGTAACAGCTGGGAGTGGCTTGCCCCACGCCCTGCTTGTGGGGGATGGGGATGGAGGCGAGAAGCCCCTGAGCCTGACTGAAGAATGTACTTTACAGGCCTGGTGGACTTTGGGGCAGGGTCTCCAGTGTAAATAAAAGCTCCGTCTGCTCAGCCACTGGGCAGATGTGGCAAGGAATGGCGAGGAGAGAGGAGCTCTGGAGGGACCTTGCCTAAGCCTCGATGTGCATGGATCAGGGCACAGTGCTCAGGCTCTCCGAACTGCTCGAGATGGCTTGAGCCTGCAAACCCAGCAAGTGGCTGGGTGGGGCAATGCATGGATCAGCACACAGAGAGCGGACGCTGAGAGCAGCTTGAAGCTGCTTGGGCCCCACACGGTGCGCAAGTCAGTGCACGGACAGTCCACCTTGAGAGCAGCTCAGAGCTGCTCAAGTTAGCCCTGGCTCTAGGCCAGGTAACCGGAGCCCCACAGTGTGGCTCAGCATTAAACTAAAAGAGCCCTGGTGCCCAGAGCAGGGCCCGGGAAGGGGAAAAGACCCCAAGCATGAGGCCAGGGAACCAGAGCCCCTGAGGGCTCGGCTCCCATAGGAGCTCCCTGGGTGCCCAGTGCAGGGCAGAGGGCCCAAGGGAAAGACCCCCAACTCAAAGCCAAAGGGTCCCAGAGGCCTGAGATGGTGCAAGCACCCAGATCCCTGATTGACAGACCCCAGTGGAAGGACCGTGAGTTTCTGGGAACCCGGGTCCCACAGGGAAGGTGCCCCTGGGCAAGGGACCCTGGGAGGAGTTGGCAGGGGAAAGGCCCCATAGCTCCTCTGCTCTCCAGGGTAGGAGGGGAGGATACCTCAAATATACATTAGGGAGGATTCTGTGGAGCACCCAGGGGCGTAGGGGGAGAAGACCCTGTCCCATCTGAGGGACCAAGGTGTTGGAACCCATATAGTCTGCATCTAATATCTGGTACAGTTATGCTTCCCATCTGGTATCTATTGCTATTGTTGGTGTTATACATAGGTGGGTATTCTGTATAATGGGCTCTGTAAGGATGTTTTTATTAGCTGACCCACCTGTGGTATAAACCTGCTGGATTGACAGTCTCGGGATCCACCCCTCTCCTGGGTTCTGGGGCATGGGTACTTACCCAAATGCCTTCCCTGGGGCAGACTTCCTCTTGCTAACAGATCTTTATATGTAGACTTATCTATACCTGTACCTGTATTTATTTTACAGAGTATTATGTATAAATGTTTGCAGCTCAATAAATTGTATATAGTTAAGAACTTTGCTCCTGGGCTAACTCTATAGAGAAAGAGGGATTTGCCCAAAATTCTGGCATCCCCCTCACAGCACCCCCTCTCCTGCCTACCCATCTCATCTAATTGAGAATAAGGCACACCTTTGTGTACCCGGGTTACACTCCTGATGCAGTTCCTCTGCATCTATGATTATTGCTAGAATAATCATATTCTAGTTTTCAGGTTTTATACAAGGAGGCTGGTGGTAGTTCAGAGACAGGATTACGAATGCTAAAATATAAACCAGATTCTATAGAAGGCTGCTGAACAGTTCATAGTTTATAGAAACAAAGGAAGACTCAGTGCTTTTCTAGCCCCTGAACTTACTACACATACTCTGTGTGAGCTGTGCAGTGAGAAGTCTCGTTAGCTGTAGCGAAGCAAGTTGCAGGGGCAGTGGACTGAGGTCAGTAATTCTACATATGCTGTATGGTTAGGGAGGTTGCTGCACACCAGGAAGGACAGTTTATTTGCATGCTTGGAGTCCCCCAGCTACTTGATTCCTGAAGTCCATGGGCTGGGGCCTTCTGTAGGTCCCAGGTGATTGTACTGACAAGCACTATTGCTTATTGGTTTAAATGAAGAGCTGCTCTAATTCAAGCAGTCACATGGAGTGTCACATGTGTCAGTGTCCCCATGCTGAAAAATGGCAGTAGGGGCACTTTAACTAAAGCTCATTAAATAAACCTAGGTTAAAGCATCCCCACCGCCATTTTTCAGTGTGGGGGTGTTGATACATGTGATGCTTGAGTCTGTTGGAGTGTGATAATTACCATGTTCCAGCAGACTCAATTAATCTTACAGCATATTGGAGCAGACTGTCTCTTCATGTATAGACACTCATACAGGCCATGGGACTGCTTTGAGTTAGTTCTGCTTTGAATGAAAGCACATCTTTTATCCCTTTGTGATTTACAAATGACCACTAATGGAAAATCTACTGCAACAGTGGGTTCTATGATTCTATTTGTTAGCTATCTAGTTAAAATCTTCACCATCTCTGATAACATATCAAATGATTTGAATTAGCAGGTTGATTAAACTCAGTAATATAAATTAATAATTCCTAAACAGCTCTTTTTGGAGAGGTAACCTTTATGTAATTAAAAACCTTTCCATTCCAGTAATAAAAGTGCATTCTTAGAAAGTCCATTGACTCAAAAATAAACACCTAACATGTCATTCAGCACACCTATAGGTATTCTGAGTCATTTGAAGCCAAAGGGTTGTCCATCCTGAAAGGTGATGACTGAAAAATAATTTAAACAATGAAAAGTTAACAAATTAGTGGGTCTGAAATAATAAGAAAGCACCACTCATCTAGTCACACAGCCATGCACAGAGAGGGACACAGGTACCTATAAATTCTTCTGTTTTGGTATTTGGCAGCTCAATTTTGAACAGCCTGTCCAACATGAAACATCTGTGTGAAAGTTTAAATGTTCAGTCTGTTGAGAATAAAAGTCTTTTTGCCCTCAAATCACAATTCTGATTTTGACTAAACAAGGCTGAAATTCTAGAGTAACTAAAATTAATGAAAAACTCCCTGTGACTTCAATGGGGAAAGAATTTCCTCCTCCCACCCCCCCACCTGCACCCCATGTAAATTCTAAATTTGGAGGAGGGGTGAATGGCATACTCCTATATTATATTATTTGAGAGATGTTATGTGATTAGCCAGCATCACAATGTGAACACACAGGTCAGAGTTAGGGTTATGTGTGAATCCTGATCTTTGAGTGCTTACTTATGTAGCCCTAATGTTTGTAATATGCTACAGAATATTCAGGGGCAGATCATATCAGTCTCACAACCTCTAAGCATTGAGCAAGAACAGAACTAATACACAACTAAGCGGTCTTGAAAACTATTTCAGTCAGTGCTTGAGCTGGCTCTTTCTACAGGCATGAATTGCAAACACCACGTATAACTAAGACTTCATTGAAGATTTTTCCGGACAAAGTGTGGCAGGTTCTTAAACCCTATGGTAAGGACACATGTGAATGCCTCACTAATCAGACATGTACAGACAGTGAAGGAGAAGTCATACCCTCCTCATGAGGCTAGATATTTCCTAGGATTCAAATGATACAGAGGAAATCCAAGTGCTTTAGTCCAATACAGAATCACATTCTCTTGTTCCAGTGACTACTGTCTGTCCCACATTCACCTTGGACACTCACAGCCAAGGGCTTTCCTCTATGTTCAATTTGGAAGTGGAATCAGTTTAGCTTCCAGGAGTTACTTGCACATTCTCTTTCAGTTGTCTAACTGTTTTACCCCTGAGATTTCTCGAGTCCAGAGAAATGGAGATGAGGGCATGGCCTGGTGCTTATAGAGAAACTCACAGTGGGAATTAAATCTGTTCCATAAAATAAACAGTAAGAGTCTCTGATTTCTAAACAAGCCCCATGGGCCCCTTTTGCACTGTGCTGATCTGCTGTGACTAATCATCCTGGTAGGTGTTGGGTCAGAATCAACAATGGTTCTCCACTAAGGTCATTTACTTTCTCTGTTTACACTGCTAATTTTATCACTGCTCAGAGTGGCTAATGTATTATTTATATGCTTAGCAGTGATAAATGTTGATGCTAAATAAAGGCTTCCTGGCACAGGGAAGTTTATGAGCTGATATAGCAGATCCAGAACTTTATCATCAAAAGGAATTAACACTACATGTGAAAGGTTTTCTTATTTTCCACAAAGCTGAGCACTTACGAATAGGAAATAGTGTGAGCAATTAGCAGTCTCTGATATGAAAGCAAATACATGATGAACTGTGCCTTTAAGTATTGGAGGTGCTGAAACCTGTGGAAACTTAGGAGGCTGTTATTTCTAATGGAGTTCCTCTGCATCTGTGATTATTCCTAGAAGAACAACATACTAAAGTGCTTTGCACCTTCACATTTTATACAAGGAGTCTGGTGGTAGTTCAGAGACAGGACTCAGGAATAATAAAATACTAGATGCCCTGTGCAGTGTTGCTTGCATGAAAATCCAGTGACCCAATTTTTGCTTGAGATCATATTTTATTGTACTTCAACAGCTTCACAACACCTCTGCATACACGAAACCCTGGAACATATCACACTTTCTTACTGTAAGAGCTTTACAACACTTCCATATACACAATATTCCTAGTTTTGTTAGCCAAGTCAGCAGTCACTGCAAATCAGATGTTTTCTGGGTGGGAGATTCTGGAATCAGCCACATATAGTTGTCCATGGGTGAAGACAGGATCCCAAAGGAACGCTCCTACTCTTTTTAATGTTTGCCCCTGGGCTTTATTGATGGTCATGCTGAATGCCACCTGCACAGGGAACTCTCGATGTATCCATGTGAATGGAAATGTGTCGTCAGACAGCTTCAGTATTATCCAAGGAATTAGTACTGTTCTTTCTGATGCAACAATTTTTGCCTCAAGTAGTCTGCTGTTGATGATAAACTGCACCAATAGCTGTGTTTCATTGCACAGACCATCCTTAGGGGCAAGGTTTTGCAGAAGCATGATGAGCATCCCAGTCTTAAGGTGGAGCTGATGTGGAGGCAAACCTGACACCTCCATGGAATTCGAGTACTCAATTGGCACAGCCATAACACTTTCATCCTCTAAAAGAGCATCTGCACTTGTATCAATCCATTCTTGGCCTGGAAATTTTGCTACAGTAGCACTGTTGATCTCCTGTACAATGGAGTAATGTGGCACCAAAATAGCTCTTTCAGATGTCCATCCTGGATTTTTATAATTATCCAATAGATTTGGAAATGTCCATTCTATTCCTGCTGAGAGATCCAGAGTCATACAGAGCTCAGGAGGCAGGGTAATGATTTAATCAATATTTGGAACTTGGCCATTTTCCAGATCCAAAAGCCAAGTATTTTGCACTTTGTGCATCAAAACCTCCCTTATGTATCCTCATGTTCTCATGAAGTTGGAAGTGGTTCCACAACTCCGATCACTTCAAGCATGCCTCTACTATTTGTTGCCATGAGGCATTTTTCACAACAGGCAGGATTTACTAAAAAGCACCCCCAAGCACTATCACCTTACCACCAAAATGTAAATTGCTGTGCAGTAAATCTCGCAGTGTCCATTCTACAGCCTCTAGCATGTACTGATGAGCCATTGGTGCTTCATCCCAGATGATAATAGCTGCTTCTCGAATCAGCTCAGCAAGGTCAGGCTGCGCTGATGTACTGTAGGTGCTGGTTTTCAGCACATTCAGAGGTACCTGGAACCTTGAGTCCTGCCTCCCATAGCAGCAATTCCACTGGATGCCACAGTCAATGCAATGTCCCCTGCCCCGTGCACTGCTGAAAGAATTGTGTTGAAGCAGAATGGTTTTCCTGTACCTCCAGGTGCATCAACAAATGCACAAAGTGGTTCTTGATTCTCCACTGCTTTCAAGATTGCATCCCGCATTTGTTGCTGAGCTGGAAGCATACATGGCAGTGAATCTTGAGCAATTTGGCATTGCTCCTGCCAGTTATAGTACAGCTCCTCTGCTAATCCATTTGACAGCCGTTGAGTGGGGATGTCTTCCAAGAATGAGCAAGCTTGCTGTCTGAGATCACAGCCTATCGATGGGAGGTGATAGTCCTTCAACTTTTTGCCATGGTTGTTTAAACGTTTCTCAATATCAAGAACAACCATAGCATGAAGAACAGCCCTAGACAGTGAAGCTGGTTTTGTACAGAGCTCAAAAGTCATCAACCATCATGTCAATGTGATGTTCAAGGAGTCCTGCTGGGTCTGATGGGTTGCAAAAGAGGAGCATTGTGACATGCAGCTCCCTTATCTGACTGCACATGTGCGTAAGTGCAGCGCCCAATAAAACACCATCCCATTCATTGTCATCCTGTAGAATTCCCAGTGCTTGGCAAGCCTCTTGGTACGTGCTGTGCTGAATCTCATGTACATTTTTCAGCTCTGCAAAACTTGTTTTTCCTTTTGAATGAATATGATATAGCAACAAACACAGGTGAAAGAGCTTGCGTGCTGAGGGCTGAACAGTATGAACACAGCCAAAAACTTCCAGTTGGCAAACATGGGGCTTCCAGTGCTTCTGCTTCTGATCTCAAGTACATACGGGCCCTCTGAACAATTTCATCTATCACAGTGAGGCTTTATACTTACTTACATCATGAAAAATGTAGTCCAGTTAGATGATATCTGGGGACACAAGCCCCTTGTGCCAGCTGCACTGCTGATGCAGCCCTAACCATTTAGCCAGCGTCGCGTTACCGTGGTCTGTGCCTGCAGCCGGGCCGTGGATGCATTGGCTGCTGCTGTCAGCACCGTGGGGGAAGGG
>NW_017728916.1:27504499-27507405 GCF_001723895.1 Crocodylus porosus
TCTGTTAAGTCACAGTAATAAAACACTTTAAATGGCATAAAAACAACTTCTGTATACAGCCCTAAACTTGGGGGGGGGGGGGTCTTTGTAGGTAGTAGACTGTAACAGGATCTGCCTTGACACAGGACTGTGGTGGCCTTGAGCTTCTCACTCCAGCTCTTACTAGGTACCACTCTACTTTTGCTTGCCATATCTTTGATGGAAAATAAGATAAATTTGGGCGGAGGACCTCACACTACCAGAGTAAGGTTTGTGTGCTTCACTCCACCCTGCTCATATGGTCCTATGCTCCACTCCATTACCGTAACCTGACCTGGAACTCTCCACTAGCTACAGGGGTTTCCCATTTTATTAACAGGTTAACTGTTTTGGAGCCTGCCTCTGCTATCAGGTTTACAGTTCTAGTCAGTTTATGTTTCTCCAGTAACTGGGATTAGAGGCCCTTGTTACACTGACCGATCACCTATAGCACAAACAAACCAAGCTGAACAGCATGTCTGAAGTGCTCTGGCTGTGTAGGTAAGAGGAGGTACTTGGAGGGGCAGCTGCAAGGGATGGACAATGACCCTCCCATGGTCAGATTTCATTTAGTTTCTTATTTTCTAGGAGGAGTTCCTAATCTGCAGTGGTTATACTAGTGGCGTACCATGGGTCTCCAGTGGCAGGGGGCCACTGCTTGCATTTGCGCCCCCACTCCCATCCTTCTCATAGCAATTCTTAGTCTCCTGCCCTTGCCCTGTTTGGTAGGGCTGTGTGAAATGGAAGCGTTCTGTTTCAACCCGCGTTTCAATGTTTCAATGGAAACGTGTTCTGTTGCAAATTCTGTTTCGATTTGAAACAGCTGTTCCATTCCGTTCCATCAAAACAGTTTCGCCAGTTTGAGCCTGGCATACAATGAGAGGCTGGTCTGGCATGCAATGCAGGCAAGAAAGTCAGTCAGTGAAAATGGAAATGGAGGTGTCAGGGGGGTGAGGGTCAGGTTGGTGTGGGGAGGGGAAGGAAAAGGGTATGTAGCAGTGCAGGCAAAAGTGCAGAGGTACCTGGAGAGTCGGATGTCCAGCAGGTTGCAGTATGCCAGAATTCTACTATGGATATTGAGTTTATGAGTTTCTGCACCTACTACCTAGCAGTCTGATGAAGTGAAGTTCATAAGCCCAGCTCTGAAAAGTGGTTTGTACATTCAAACAAGCACCTAACCTCATCGCCAGAACTGAAGCCAACTTCCTACAGCAAAAAACACAAATCTGCCAACAATCTCCAGTACCCCCACAAGCTGTGCAACAGAATCTATCACAGACAACAATACCCAACTACCTGTGGGGGCACATTCCTCACCAAAAAAACATTCTGCCTCCACTCTCTCAGGCCTGATCCTGACAGGTAAGAAACTACAAACCACTTTTCACAGCTGGGCCTATGAAATTGACTTCAGTCTCCTAGGTAGAGAAACTCATGGACTCAGTATAGATTAGACAGTGGAATTCTAACACGCTGAATTAGCCAGCAAGCTAAGGCACTTAAGGGAACCCACCCCTACCTACCCTAGCCCCAGAACGATCTGTAGTGAAGGCAGGGCCCCCAATGGGGCACTTACCTGCCTGTACACCAATGCCAGGAGCTTTGGGAATAAACAGGAGGAACTATTCCTCCTGCTAAACAGGAATGATTGTGATCTCATAGGAATAACAGAGACCTGGTGGGACTCCACCTATGACTGGGCCACAGTTATAGATGTTTATACCTTGTACAGGCGAGATCATGCAGATAAAAAGGGTGGAGGTGTAGCTCTCTATGTCAAGGATAGCTACACGTCGAGAGGGTCCAGAGGAGGGCCACGTGCATGATCGAGGGACAGCAGGGCAGGCCCTACAAGCGGAGGCTACGGGATCTGAACCTGTTCAGCCTTCACAAGAGAAAGCTGAGAGGGGACCTGGTGGCCACCTATAAACTTACCGGGGGACCAGCGGGGAATGGGAGAGACCCTGTTCCCCTGACCACCTCCTGGAGTAACAAGGAATAATGGCCGTAAGTTGTTAGAGAGTAGGTTCAGGCTGGACATTAGAAGGCATCACTTCACTGTCAGGGTGGCTAAGATCTGGAACCAACTTCCAATGGAAGTGGGGCTGTTTCCTACATTGGGGGTCTTTAGGAGGAAGCTTGATAATTACCTAGCTGGGGTCATATGAGCCCAGTATTCTCTCCTGCCCAAGGCAGGGGGTTGGACGTGATGATCTACTTAGGTCCCTTCTGACCCTACATCTATGAATCTATACATCCCTCCAAATTGACATTGGCACCCAAGAAGGATGACTGGAGTTTCTCTGAGTTAAAATACATGGGGAACATGGCACAGGGGACACCATGGTAGGAGTCTACTACAGACCTTCTAAACAGAAACAACAGCTGGACCAGGAATTCACCAGGGAACTGGCTGAGGATGCATGCTCTCAGTTCATGGTTGTCATGGGGGAGTTTAACTACGCAGACATCTCATGGGAAGAGCACTTGGACAAATCCGATCGGTTGCAAAGCTTCCTCACATGTGTGGATGAGCTCTACCTGACTCAAGAAGTCTATGGGCTGACAAGAGGTAAAGCATTGCTGAACCTGGTACTGGCCAAAGGGGATGACATAGTCAGCGACCTAAGAATCAATGGAAAGTTGGGTGATAGTGACCATGAACTATCCATTGCAAAGCTGGCAAGTCAGTCAGCAATACAGAAGTCCTCAACTTCAGGGAAGAAATAGATTTGGGGCTCCTGAGGCAACTCTCGGAGACCATAAAAGCTAAAGAGGCGGTGGTCATGGGGGACCTAAACTACCCGGACATCTGTTGGGAGACACAGACAGCAAAGTCCCACCGCTCACGCAGGTTTCTAACCTGTGTACAGGACCTCCACCTGACG
>NW_017728916.1:27518803-27522971 GCF_001723895.1 Crocodylus porosus
ACAGCCCTGCCTAGCAAGATGCAGGACGGCCAGGGTGAGAGCATATTTATACCCAGCATCAGTGTTGATCTAGTAAAGGATCACCTTGAGAGGCTTCACACTTTCAAGTCAGCTGGTCCTGACAGATTACACCCTAGGGTACTCAAGGAGCTGGCAGGTGTCATAGCCCAACCATTGGCAAAAATATGCAAAAACTCATGGCACTCAGGTAAAGTACCTGAAGACTGGAAGAAGGACAATGTGGTACCCATCTTCAAGAAAGGGCGGAAAGTAGATCCTGGGAATTACAGACCAATCAGCTTGACCTCAATCCCTGGTAAGATTCTTGAGAAAAATATCAAGGAGACTCTTCTGGATAAACTGGCTGAAGGCAACAGCCTGAGGGATAGCCAGCACGGGTTTATCATTGGGTAAGTCTTGCCTGACCAATCTCATCTCCTTCTATGACCAGGTGACATATCACCTGGACAAGGGAGAAGAGATTGATGTCATATATCTGGACTTTAAAAAAGCCTTTGATCTGGTGTCCCATGACCGCATCATGGATAAATTGGCCAACTGCGGCCTCGGCTACACCACCATCCAATGGCTGGGAAATTGGCTCTGAGGCTGGACCCAGAGAGTAGAGATCGATGGCAGTGAATCATTATGGTACTCCATGACCTGTGGCATCCCCCAAGGCTCTGTCCTTGGACCAGTTCTCTTTAACATCTTTATCAATGATGTGGACATTGGTGTCAGAAGTGCACTGGCAAAGCTCACCAATGACACTAAACTTTGGGGCATAGCGTCCACACCTGAGGACAGGCTAGTGATCCAGGCTGACTTGGATTAACTTAGTAAGTGTGTGGACACAAACCTGATGATGTTCAATACCGATAAATGTAAGGTACTCCACCTCAGGAAAAAAAACCTGCAGCATACTTATAGGCTCAGCAGTGCTATGCTTGCTAACACCACTGCTGAAAGAGACTTGGGGGTCATGACTAACCACAAGATGAACATGAGCCACCAATGCAATGCTGCAGCTGGTAAAGCAAACAAAACCTTTGTTTGCATTCATGCTTCTCAAGTAAATCTCAGGATGTCATCCTCCCACTGTATTTGGCCTTGGTGAGGCTGCAGCTGGAGTGTTGCATCCAATTCTGGGCTCCACAATTCAAGAAGGATGTCAAGAAGCTTGAGAGAGTCCAGAGGAGAGCCACACACATGATTAGAGGGCAAGAGAACAGCCTCATGAAGAGAGGCTGAGAGCCATGGGACTCTTCAGTCTGGAAAAGCGCAGGCTCAGCAGGGACCTGGTAGCTGCTTATAAGTACATAAGGGGTGTACCTCAGGACCCGGGAGAACATCTGTTCACCAGAGTGTCCCACGGAAAAATGAGGACTAATGGTCATAAACTCCTACAAGACTGTTTTAGGCTGACATAAGAATACATTTCTTTATGGTCTGAGCCCCCAAGATCTGGAATAGACTCCCTCCAGAAGTGGTGCAGGCATCTACTCTGGACTCATTCAAGAAATGCTTGGATGCTTATCTAGCTGGGATACTTTGACCCTAGCTGACCTCCTGCCCCTGGGACTAGGGGCTGGACTTGATGATTTTCGAGGTCCCTTCCAGCTCTAACGTCTATGAAATCTATGAGATCTATGAAATAGTTGGGACAGAGTGAGGAGGGTGGCATTCAGTCTGTCTGCACCCGGAACTTCGAGAACCCCAGCAGTGGGAGGTTCACCTTCAGGAACACCAGCTGCTCCACCAAACCAGCATCCAAGCAGATGCAGTGGGGTGTCCCTACAACCCCAGCAATGCTGAACACCCTCTCACTTGGAACACTGATCAGTGGACAGGACAGGTGTTCTAGGACAACTGTGGCCAGATCCAGCCACACCTGGATGCAGCTTGCCCAGTAGGCCAAAGGATCACACAGCAGTGGCTCCATGTCCTCGGCAAGATAGGCAACCACCAAGGCATGAGCACTACCTGCCTGATGCTGGGGTCTGGTGGCTCTGGAGCCCACCATAGAAGCCATGCCCTTAGCCCATATTGGCTCCACCTGTGGTGGAGGACAAGACTGGCTAGTGGATGGTGTGCTAGCATGAGACAGTGGATCCCCCTGTTCCACATCCTGCCGCCTCCGCAATTCTGCCTCCCTGACTTTCTTTACCAGTGCCTCCATGCACTGATTCAGTGTTTGGCTGCTGCATACGGTGCCCTTCACCCTTGGGTTACACATGGCGGCCAGCACATGGACTGTACTGGACTGCAACGGATCAAGCTGTTTCCTGATGCCCTCCTTCAGCTGCCTCACCAGTGCCTGCATGTCTGTTAACAGTGGCTTGCCCCAGCCAGGACCATTGATCCCCTGGAAGCTCTCCATTTGACTCTGAAGTTCCCTCACTACAGGGACCATCTGGCTGAGGAACGACATCTCATGTATGGCCTTCCGTTGCTCCACCAGCCTCTTGAGCATCAGGTATGTGGAGTTCCATCGAGTCTCCACATCCTGCATGATTTGGGATGTGGGACGTTCAGCTCTTTTTGTTTATCCCGCAGCATCTTACCCACCTCGATGCTCTGGTGGAAGTAGCCCACACCTTCCTGCATTTTCAAATTAGCTTGCTGGTAGTGGAAGCACCATCACTGGGAGCCCTGTCCCCCTCCAAGGCATCCCTGATAATAAGGTGCAACTTGTGTGCCACACAGTATCACAAACTGCCTTGACCATACTGGTCCCATTGTCAGTGACCATGAACCAGAAGGTGAGCTTGCTCTGCCCAGCAAGCCACCTCTGCACAAGTGGCTCATGGCCCCCATGATCTCTGTTGCTATGTGGGACTCATCTATCACCTCAGCTTGAAGGAGGGCCCACTGATGGCCTGACTAGTCACATCAGTGCCCTGTGAGGGAGAGGTAGGCATGATCTCCACCCCGTCTGCTCCAGATATCTGAGGTGAAGTGTAAGGCCACCTGCAGACGTGTCTTGCACAGCTCCTCTCTCAAGTACTCCATCCATGCCTGATATAGGGAGAGCACCACCGTCCTGCTGAAGGTGATGCATGCAAGCACTTGGTATGATGGGACCGCAAGCGCCATGAGCTACCTGAACCCTGGCCACTCAACTAGTGAGAATGGCTGGCTGTCAACAGCAAGCATCTCCCCAATGTTCTGGGTGAGCTCGCTCACCTTTGGAACACGCCCCCCTTTCTGTCCACCTTTCCCCCACTGTTCCAGGGTGGCCTGCCTCTACTTTGGGGGACGGGGGCTTTGGAGTGAGTGGGGGATTTCCCTTTGGGCATACTCCTGCTTATGCCAGACTGAGGAGGAGCAAGGGCAAGGGGGTGGTGCCTGCGGCGATGCATCAGCATCCCTGTGGTGCTCATACGTTTTGTTTCCTTGCCCTGGCTGGTTTTGGCTTGGCAATGCAGGCAGACTGCATACATGGGATCAAAATGATCCCAGACCACTCTACCCACTCGCTTCTGAGGTGTGAGTGCATATGTGGATGCTGCTGCACTTTCCCCCTCCTCAGCAGGCAGAGGCACAGCAGGAGGAGGACTGGACTTAGTTGAGCTGCTTGCCTCCACTCTACATCAACCTCCTCCGAAGTGCCTTCTGGGGAAGGAGACCTGGCTCGAAGGGAAACTTGAGGGGTGTCAAGCACAAACTCAGCTGACTTCCACTCCTTCCCCAGAATTTCCCTTGCTAGGGCACTGAGATCCAGATCCAGCGGCAGCTCTTCTTCTGGCACTGGAAGGCTCAGCATGGAAAGTGAAATAAGGGTGGAGTAGGATGCTGTGCTGGTGCTGCTGATTGTGGTTGTTGTCATGGTGGGGGGGGAGGGGATGCAGTCTCAGACACAGGCAGTGACAGTGGCACTGCTCCCCTTTCGTTGCTGCTTATAGCAGTCTCATCCCTTTTACCTGGAGGAAAGAGGCTGCATCTGAGTTTGGTGGGCATGGAACTTACAGCTCTCCCTCTACCCCCTCTTCCAGCCCCCCCTGAAGGCTGGCCACTTTGGCCACCTGCCTTTCCACCACGCTTCATGGTGTGTTTCATGCCTTCCTTTTCTACTAATATATAAATGTATTTGCGTTCCTATATAAATTCAAATATAGGTGTGGTAAAGTCAAGAAATTTATGAAAGCAATAGAAACATATCTGTCTC
>NW_017728916.1:27523092-27529969 GCF_001723895.1 Crocodylus porosus
ATTCAAAAATGTAGGTGTGGTGCAGTCAAGAAATTTATGAAAGTGATAGAAGTACATCTGCCTCCATATATAAATTCAGTAGTGTAGTTGTGGTGCATAGAATGAACATATAAAAACAAATATATATAGTAAATTCCTACATAAAGTAAATTCTATAGTAATCCTATCCAATGTAAGTATAAAATTCAAAAGAATAAATCAATGAATATAATAATAAAATAAAAGCACCTACAAGAAAAAGGTATTGTAAAATCCCTCTTGCTAGGGTAGCAAGCAGGGAATCCTTTAGAAAATCAGTGCTGCTGGGAGTAGTGGTCTGACAGTGAGCTGCTACAACAGACAGCCCAAAGCAGTAAGTGACCCCAAAGCAGAAAGCAGGGCAGTTAAAAAAAATGCTGGCTTTTATGCAGTTTTTCCATCCCTCCCCCAGAGCACTGGGGTTGGAAGGGACCTCAGGGAAGGGTGACAGTCACTGGCCAGCTACACAGTCAATAATAAGAGCACTTCTACCCCCGCCACCTTCTCCCCTCCTCCCCCTCCCTCCCCTTACTTTCTCTTTTCCTGAAGGCAAGCCATTGAAGGCAAGCCCCAGCTTCAAGGTGAAAACTTGAAACATTTTGAACTTTTTGAAATGTTTCGACCTGCCCTGTTTTGTTTCAACCCTGTTTTGAGGCTGCCTGCTTTGTTTCAACTTCGCTATTTTGAGGTCAATATGGGTCGAAACAGCGTCAAAACAAAACGGGCGGTGAAATTTCCCACAGACCTACTGCTTGGTTACCTCTTTTGGCCAGGAAGGAAATGAAAGTCCTGGCACACTGGGCATAGGGGGAGGGTGGCAGCCTGAACTTCCAGCTGGAACGGGTAACTAAACACCCAGCCCATGGGGCAGGCGGGCTACACAACAAACGTGGCTGCCACTGCAGGCTCCGTGGGGCCCCCTGCGGCCGCAGGTTTCACAGATAGAACGAGCTGGCCCCACGTTGGGCAATAAGAACTCTAGAGGGCCTGGCCAGTGCCCTCCCACCAGCCAGTGCCCTGGGGGCCATGGCCCCCTCCCTCCTTCCCCTCCTCCCCCCCCATCCGTCAGCCACTAGGTTGTACCATATTTTCTCTCATTCAACATGTCCTGAAATAAACTATGGACCTTGTTTCTGAAAGGCAGAACAAAGGGAGAAAGATCTTTCCTTGCAGTATGTTACTGAGTAGCAGTAGCTAGGGAGCTGAGCCCAGCCTCTTAGCCCACTATGTGTTCTGCTCCCTGTAGATCACCTGCAGATTTTACTTTCACTTTTGCCTGGCCGATGCGTATGCTGCAGGAACTGCTATAACTGTATTTCCTCACAAATAATGCACACTCCAATTTCCAACAGCTGGTTTTTGGGAAAAGGTATATGCTGGATGGAAGAAAATCCTCTCTCTCCACTCCCCTGAGATGGCTCAGGTCTGCCATTCACATCAACTTTGACACTTCCTTTTCCCAGTAATTATCAGACCAAATGCACTATACTTGTCCATGGCACCCCAGGCCCCAAAATTGGCTAGAACATCTTTCAGGACTTGTAGGATCAATAATTCCATGCATTCCCTTCATGAGCTACCATGCGCAAATTGCCAGTCCCAAATTATATGAAAGGGAAACTGACCCAGTTTCAACCTCCTGCCCTATTCTCTTTGCACATCTGTTATCACTTCTGCCTCTATACAATGTATGTTTCCCATTTCCCAGTTCTTTCTAGCTAATTTAAACCAGCTTATGTATAAAATGAAAGGCGACTCAGCAGTACCCAGGGAAGAAAGGCAGGAGGCAAGGAGAAACAGCACAACTGACACATCAGGTTTATGGCACTATTCTCACTGAGAAGCATTAATTTGTTTGACTAAGCTACTTTTCTCTAAGAATAATTCGGATGCTTCTGGGCTTCTACACAGATGAGTCGGGGGCGGAGGGGGCTACAGGTGCAGGAGTATTGTAATATCCAGTACCATAATTAGGAGTGGGCAAGTGGGGCATAAGTGCTGGGCACTGATTTAGAGGTGTTGCCAGAATGACAGCCCTCAGGGAGCCTGCACTGCAGGACCAGCAAGCGGAGTATGGGGGCTCTCTGGTGCTCATATCTCCTTTCTTTCCCTCCAGTTGTTCAGTGTCCTTGCCTCACAGAGAACTGTGCAGCAAGTATCTCAGTCTCTTTAATGGTGAAGATATAAATAACTACAGCTCAGCTGCCTCCTACAGAGTAAAAGTCAAGTTTGTGCAGATTAGGAGTGATACCTACATTACAGGATGACATTTTTCATGGAAAAATTTTTCAACCACTGTATCAAAACCATGTGGAAATAACATTCTTTAACTCTGGCACTGAAGACTGTGGGATTGATTCTGCCCTCCTATGACCCAGTTTTATAACAAGGTATGTGAAAGCCAAGGTACAAATTGAGGTACAGCTAACAAAAAATGAAAAGGCAATGAAAACACATTCTACAAATATATTACCATTAAGAGGAAGACCAGAAGAGGTGCAGGTTCCTTACTGAATGCAGAAACCAACTGAATAATGCATGATGCAAAGGAACCTGAAATATGAAATGTCTTTTTTATTTCAGCCTTCATAAACATGACCAGTGCCTAGATGAGCATAGCTGGCAGCAAGAACAGAGAAGGAGATAATCAGCTTAGAGTAGGGAAAAGAATGTGTTACAGTAATGATTTTTAACCAGGGAGCTGAAGCACCATGGGGTTCCTTAAGATCTTTTCAAGGGTGCCGTGGGGTGCCACACAATGTCAGCACTGTTAAGTGTAAAAACCTAATCAACAAGCTAAAGCCAGAAATTCTGACCTGTTGAGGTCTTTCTGAATTCTTTGAACTTCAGAGTTGTTCGATTATTTTTTCTGCACTTCAGAAAGGAATGAAAACAGAGAGTGGGCATTTTCCAAGGGGTACCTTGAGATTATTGGGAGGGTCTTAAAACTAATGAAGACTGCCTCAAGACTAGAATGATTGAAAACCACTGGGTTAGAGATTTCTTCGAGAAGCAGAATGTCTTCAAATAGGCAGAGATGGACAAGATACATCCTCGAATACTCAAGGAACTGGCAGACATAATTGCAGAGGCGCTGGCTCTTTGAGCACTTTGAGATCTCATGGAAGTCGGAAGAGGTCCTAGATGACTAGAATATCCATCTTTAAAATAGCAAAGAAAGAAGACACAGGACATTACAGACTGGTTATCCTGACCTTGCTATTTTATAAGGTTATAGAGCACAACATCAAGGAATCTACTTCTAAGCACGTAGAGAACAGCAAAGGTGTGGACACACAGACCTTAGAGACTTTTCAAAAGGTGGACCTTTAAAAATGACAGCAGCTGATACCTTCTTTAGTGTTAGAGTCAAATGCAGCAAATGCTCTCCAACTTAAACCCTGGATGAAAGAGTGTTAAAGCTGGAGGGTTTGCTGCATCCATATGGTCCTCAGGTCATTCACACATAACAATTAAAACATACCAGCTGCTTCCTCTTTGAGAAGTTCCCCTATTGAAAGTGTTCCAAGCATTCCTGTGCCTGCACCCCAAGATGATCAGGAACAATCAACATGGATTTATTTAAGAATAAATCATGCTTGACTAAACTAATTTTCTTTCACAAGAGGGTGGAAGATGTAATTTAGAGGATGTGATTGTGAGCCACACTAAGAGGGTGCAGTTGTAGGCTTTCTGGAGGGTAGGGTGAGGTTTCAGAACGACCCTGATAAATTGGAGGACTGGTCCAAAATCAATCAGATTAAATTCGACAAGGGCAAATGCAAAATCCTGCACTTGGGATGGAAAATACCATGCATGTTATTCTTCTGCTCTGTTTGGTATTTATGAGGTCTCATGGAGTACAGTGTCCAGTTTTGGGCTTCACACTTCCAGAAGGATGTAAACAGTTTGGAAAGAATACAGAGCAGAGCAACAAAAATGGTTAAAGTCCTGGGAGGCAAGACTGATGAGGAAAGTCTGAAAAAAATAGGGTTATTTGGTCTGGAGAAATGTAGTGGGGGTGGAATTTGATGAGTCTTCAAATACCTGAAAGGCAATTATGGAGAAGATACAGATGGGCTTTACTCTGTGACCACAGGGAACAGGACTAAGAGAAATGGTCTCAAGTTTCAGTAGGGGAAATTTAGGTCAGCGATTAGGAGAAACTTTCTGAGTATTATGAAGGTGGTCACGCATTGGGACAGGATAACTAGAAAAAAATTGCAGAATCTCTATCCTTGGAAATTTTCAAGAGAAGGTTAGACAGACACATGGCTGGGGTGGTTTAGTCAGGGATTAACCTGTCTTGAGAAGAGGGCTTAGTTAAATGACATTGTGAGGTCCCTTCCAGCCCTATTTTCTTATGATCCTCCAACTCTGCCAGCACGAAATTGTCCCCTTACTGATATTAAAACTTACAGTATAACTATGTATTATATCATTTGAGAACTGTCCTGACCTCATTTTGCATACATTGCCTCTTTACAGTTTTATGACTAGCTGTCTGCAGGCACAGCTGACAGTTTGTGAAGCAAGGTAGACGCAGCATGTTAGAGAAATCATTTTCATGCATGCATGAGCACATCCACTGTGCTGTCCATCGTGAAGACATCAGTTTTGTTCTTTCTAGTTTTATTAATTCTCTGAAATAAATTGCATTCCTTTGGACTGAAAGTAAATAATTGAATTATGAGTATAGAAAAGCATGCTAACAAACTTCAGTGACTGAAGTGCCTACGTACAAGCATGTCTGACAACTTGAATCAGGAGAGCCACAGTAAATGGAACATGAAAAGGCAGTGTTTGTTTTTTTTTACCCTGCTGGTCTCTATTTGTCTCATCCTGACTGATTGGTAGCACTAAGGTGGGACTGAGCCTGGTTAATGTTGTTCAGATGGGAAATAACCTTTGACCATCTGGTATCTTAGATACATTGCCTATGTGATTAAACTAGCAGCACTGTGTAAAAATTTGTACTTTATCAGACTGGACAAACTCGTCAATATATCTAAAGTAGGGATTTTCACAGTAGCTGAAGGAAATTCAGTTCATTGGGATAATGATGCCCAACCCCATCATTTTTTTGGAAAATTCCAGCCATAGTGTACTTTGATAATGGGTCAGATGGAAAGTGCTATACTGCTCTGAATTCCTGCAGTGAGCATCAGGTAATAGTCTAGAGGCAATCAGGACCATTGGCAGGCATTATTTATCAAATAAACTGAAACAGAAAATATCTCAGAGAAAAATCGAAAACTCTGTAGCTACCTTATGAACAGAAAAGGGGTAAACACTTTGGTTCTGTTATATGTTATAATTCATTATTTTCTACCCCTGTGTGAATACGTATAACAATGAACAAGCCTGCAGCCTCCTCACCATGGGCTGAGAGCCTGCCAGCCTTTTCCTCACTAATTCAAAGCTAGGAGATCTCCAAGAAGGTCAGAGTCTCCAAAATGAAACCCCTTGTGTGCTAGACTACACCTCCTCTTCCCTTTGCTACACAATAAGAGAGCACACTTTCCTCTGAAATAGGCTACAACAAAAACTTAGCTCCAGGCTGCAACAAGTTCTGCTTCCTGCAAGACTGCTTGCTCTAGCCCCCTCCTTTTCAGTGGACTGCATGCAGAAATCTACGTTAAAAGAAGTTTAAGACTGCAAAGCCAAGCTCTTCAAGTTCAGGAAACTGCAGAGTTAATGTCCCATGTATCCCTTAACCTGATCCGTAATGCCCATGATCTGTTGTTCCAAAACAAACTTTTTTCCAACCGTGGCAGAGGAACCAGGCCTCACTCTTGATTTGATTTAGGCCATGACTATGATTTTTCAGACAAGGTTATTTTAAGATTATGGTATGTCAGGTAAATACAATCTCTGAAAACTCTTAAATATTTTTTCTGTCATTCTTCTTTAATCATAGTGAGATAACAGGGGAATGCTCCAATGATGAACTTGAAAATATATAAACAGGTCTATCTCAAGACAAGTAGGAAACGTTTAGGGGCAAAATCTATTTCACTTTTCCATCCCTAACTACTGCTTATGCAGCAAAATATAACTGCACAAGTGGAAATTTTGCATTTTAGGTTCTATTTCCACCAGTACAATACCCTCAGACATCTCCACTACAGCCCCATATGGTCTGTGATGATTCCATTCTGCGACATAGGTATGTAATCATTTGTAAGTCCATGAAAGAGTGGCCAGGTAAAAAACCATAACTTCAGTGGTGTGTGAGTAGCACATGGACATACACAACTGAAATAGGACCTGGTCCTTAGTCCAAAAGGTAATTTTTGGAAAAAGCAGGAGTGCCTACAATTAGGTATTCATAGAGTCATAGAGAAGTAGGGCTGGAAGACACTTCCAAAGATCATTTAGTCTAACCCCCTATCCAAATCATCCTATACAAACCACAAACTAAACTCTACGTAAGACTACAATTAATCCTGACACAACACAGGCCTAATAACCTAACCTGCACAGGTAAAGCAGAGGAATCATGGCAGCCAATATCCTGTTCTCAGTATATGTATATACTCTAGAGGTTTTACGTAGAGTTGCATGCTCCCCTTTGCAGAGGAATGTAAAAACTTCTACAGTTTGTATCAATCTGATTGTGGGATAAATTTCCTTCCTGACTCCAAATATGATGGTCAGTCTGAACTCAAGTGGAGCATTGGCACACCCAGGTCAAAGTCCTCAGCCTTGGCTGTAGACAACACCCTAACCCTCTGACAAAACTTTAAACATTCTGATACATGTAGCAGGAAGGGGGAGTGGGGAAGCCACTAGCAAAGCTCAGAAGCATGAGAAATACCCATAGTAGAACATGAGGCATAGCTATGCCAAGATCATC
>NW_017728916.1:27531399-27545369 GCF_001723895.1 Crocodylus porosus
CCTACATTGAACACCTTCAGGAGTAAATTGGATGCTTATCTTGCTGGGATCCTATGACCCCAGCTGACTTCCTGCCCTTTGGGCAGGGGCTGGACTCGATGACCTCCCAAGGTCCCTTCCAGCCCTAATGTCTATGAAATCTATGAAATCTTTTTTCATACTGCTGCCATCCAGCCAGGTATCATCCATTTTATATTTGTTTTTGATTATTCCTTCTGAGCTATAGCATCTCGCATCTGTCCTTGCTGAACTTCATCTCATTAGCTCTAATCTAATTTTCCAATCTGCTGAGATCCTTCTAAATTGCACTCACATCCTCCAGTGTGTTCACAATCCTTCCCAGTTTTGTGCCAATTGCAAATTTGCTCAAATACCTTTGTATGTCAGCATTCACATAAACATGTTGAACATCCTTGGGCCCAGGACAGACCCCTGTGGGGCTTCACTTGAAACCTCCTGCCATTCTGAAATGGACCTGTTAATAACTATCCTTTGCTTGAGGCTATTGATCTAGTTATCTATCCACCTTGTAGTCATTTTTAGGATTGTGAGAAGCTTTGGGTGCTGATTCAATTCAGAGATTTGTCCCTGTTCGGTGGCTGAATCTCGAAATTTGAATTGAATTGGGAGACCAATAAAAATATCTGAATCAATTTAAAGCCTCTGAATTGATTCAGAAAAGATTAGGAAGAAAATTCAGAAATTTGGCAATTTGGGCAGTCCCCACTTGCCACCGTAGGGAGCTGGACCCAGGCTCAATGCCAGTAACTAGGGGGAAAGAGGCTCTGGAAGAGGAGGAAGGGGACCATGGGGGACCCCCACCAGGTCCCATCCCCTGCCTGCTCCCCCAGCCCTACCTGAATGCCCCTCAACCTCCACCTGCTCTCCCAGTCCCATCAGTGGCTGCCCTGCCTGCTCCCCCCCCATACAGTGCAGACTTTGGAGAAAAATAGAACTGGGCCCCTCAGATCCCATGTGGTGACCAGCCAGCTGGCAGTCTGCCCAGCAGTGGTGTGGGGGACAAGCTCCAGAAAAAAAGGATCCAGCCCCTCCAAGCTCTGGCCCAATCCATTTTTCCTCTGGACCCTGCCCCCCGCCCCTCCCCATACAGCTGGATGTGCATGGAATGGGCTGCCAGGTAGCCAGGTGGCACCTGAGCTCCAAGGGGCCCGATCCTTTTTTTCTTTGGAGCCCGTCTCCCTTTGTTACCCCTACCTGGGCTGCCAGCCAGCTGGGTGCTCCCTGAGCTCTCAATCCTTTTTTTCTCTGGCGCTCACCTCCCCACATCACCCCTGCCTGGGCTGCCAGCCAGCCACACACCACCTGAACTCTGAGAGGCCCAGTCCTTTTTTTCTCTAGAGTTGGCCTCCCCTATACCACTGCTGGTGGGAGCAGTGAGCTGGTCCAGGTGACAGCATGTGGCACCATGACCACTGGGCACTCTGGCACTGCAGCACTTGCTCGGTCTGATGTCCCCAGGGTGTGAGGCACCATGCCTGGCCCCACTGTGCCCTGGCATCCCCCCTTGACTCAGGAAGGGCCACTGAATCCTGGAGGATTTCAACCAAGGTGAAATACCTGGAGAAAATGGCCAAACAGGAGCAAAATTAGACAGATTAGAGATAATCTTACCCTGGAATAGTGTAACTTTAAACTGGGTAATGAGTGCTTTAACCTACTTAAAGGTGTTAATGTGCAGCCAATCCAGGGATTAAGAGCTCCAAAAGCCACCTAAACTAATGGTATAACAGACCCCAAGGCAGTCCCATACCTGAGCTGCTTATCCCAGAGTGACTGCTCTCTGCTTATTGCTCAGCAAGGATCATGTGGAAATATCCATTTCCCAGGTGTTTTAGGGCAGATTTACCATTGTTTGCCTAAATGGATGTTTTATAGCCACATACTTGGGCACTTTTTGCCATATGTAACAAGGAACCCTTATCCTGTTATTCAGAGAGGGCTACAAAGCTAGCAGAGCCAGCAAGGGAAGGATTGTTATGGCTGGGGTGAAGGCAGCTGGCCAGGCAATGTCTAATGAGCAGCCCCTGTGCTCAGGTCAGCTAATAGGCCAGACTGTCAGGTAGCAGGGGGTGGGGGCAGGTGTTTCTGAGCAAGCTGGCTGCCAGAGAGGGACTGATTGGCATGGGAGTTACCCTAGGAACTGCAAGTAAAGGGTTTACACCTTGCAGGGAGGTTTGATCCAGTGTGGGGATGGTTTCAGTTACAGGCATTGTGCTTGTGTTTTTTTGTTTTAAGCTTTAAACTGGTAGTCCAGACATGGCTGTAAGGGGTGATATGGATTCCACAGTGAGGTGCCTGATAGGCACATTAAGCTTTAGACTGAGAGGGATGAAGCTGTGGCCAAGGTCCTGGAGGCCAACCATGGCCAAAGACTTAGAGCCTGGGAGGGATAAAACCAAGGCCATGAGCCCAAAGTCCAAAAAAAAAAAAGAGAAAAACTCTGGGGTCCTGGCCCTGGTTGAGTGGTGTGAGACAGGGGCTAGAGCCCAGAAGCTCAGTGGACCTAATCTGAGAGAGGCCCAGACAGAGGAAAGGGGCCAAAGCCAGTAAGGGCTGAAGCCCTAACAAGGGCTTGGAGTCCTGAGAAGGCCTAACAGTGTTTTGGGGTAAGGTGTCCCATTAAGAGTTAGAACTGATGACATCTGAGAGACATGAGTGTGGCCATAAGGCTGAAAGGAGGCAACAAATTTAGCCCTTACGGCAAGTAGGGCATGAGGGAGTGAGCAGACAGAAAGAAAGATCCTGGGATCACATACCTCTGAAGGCAGCCTCCCTTCATTATCCTTTTACATCAAGGCATAGCGGGCAAGGAAGCTGGGTGAGACTCTGGGAAGACAAAGCAGGAGCTGGACAGGACTGAAGCAGCCACTAGGGGACAGCATGGTAGCCTTCAGGCTCATTCTTTGTTACACCCTCCCTCTGTACTGTGAAAGTGTTAAGTGTGCGCATGTAGATTGAGCATGCGCAATAGGTGATTCCCCAGGCAAGCAGGGGTGTGCATGTACTTGAGCACAAGTCATGTAGAAAGAGGGGCTAGTCATGTTTTAGCACCCCCTAACTGAATGGTTAGGATGCTTGCTCAGGAAGGAGGAGAACCAAAACAGTGGGAAGCTAGGTTAGCTGAACTACCCGCATGGCAAGCAGTCCCAGCTGCCCAAAAATTGGAGAGCCCTGCTGTAGTAAATAATTCTTGCTTATGTACCAGAATGCCACTTATGCAGTTAGACAACTGGCATTCAGAAGCATAAATGGAAATGTTTCTACACCCTGTAGTATCTTTTCTGTGTGATTAAAACCTTCAGACAGTAGCTTTGCCCCTAGGAATGACTACTCAGAGAGAGATAAAGGCAACAAAAAGACTACAGGTAATAGATATGTACAGCTCATAAAAAGAATTGCACTTCAAGTAATAACATGCATTTTTGTGCAGACAGCTTTTAGCGGGTTGTATGAAAAAAGAATATAAAAATAATTTGGGACCAGACTTGCTGCTGTAGTGTGACCATTTTGAACCACCATAGCTGACAAGGGACTGAAAAGCAGCTATATTTTTCTATAGACAAAGCAGTCTAGAGGCTGCTCTAAGTTATACTGAAGCAATCAGAAAGGAAATTTACTTTATGGCAGTGGTTCCCAAACTGACTGGCTGAGAACCACCAATTTAAAATAATACAGCTTTAAGTATCACCAGCAAATTTTTCTTACACATAGGTAACAGACTATGTATTAAAACAACATCAAAACATTTAGTAAGCATAAAACATTGTTTTATTAGTTATGGTAGCCATATAAAACAATTGTAAATTGGCGGGGGGGGACCCACAGTGTAAAGCAGAGTTAGGCAACATTTTTGGCCAGAGTACTGAAAATCTGCAGAGTATATCCTGTAAGGTGCCGGAGTGTGGGCACACCACAAAACCAAAAAACTGGGACAAAGGGTACACGGCAGGATGAACTGCATATTAAATATAATTAATAATCATAAATGTGGTTTTTGGTTCTTTTTTTTTGTTTTTGTTTTTTTACAGCAGTAAATACCAGGTTTTCTAAAAATTTAAAACCTGGTGACAATAAGTAAAACTTCATACACTACCTTGTTCTTGTGTATTCTTTTTTGTTAAGCATGTTGTGGTGGGGGAAAAAAAAAAAGAGAGAGAGCGAAGAAGAGAGGAGGGAGGGAAGATAGAGAGGGAGAGAGGCATGGGGAGAAGCAGATGTGGGAGAGGTGCTGCAGGCAGGCTGGCCTGGCCAGGCCCTTGGGAAGGTGGCAGCTGGAGGAGTGGGGAGGGGTGGCAGAAGTGGTGCTCAGTGGCACCAGAGGTGGGCCCAGGCCCAGGCCACGCAGCTCTGCGAGGGTGCGGCACAGCTGCCCTGCCCAGAGGGGAACACCGCCTAGCTGGGCTGCATGCTCGACTTGGGGGGCTCCCTGCTTGACCTGTGCATGCTGCGTGCAGCGCGAGCAGGGACTCCCTAGGTTCTGGGAACAGCTGCTGTAGGCAGTGCTCAGAGCTGAGCCAGCAGGGAGCCTGCAGTGCACTGGCCCTGCACAGCACCTGCCCTGGCCCCTTGAGGGGAGCTGCAAGTGGGCAAGGCTGTGGCTCAGGCCGGCTGGGGCAGCTGCAGTGGCCTGGCCCCAGGAGTGGGGACAGCTCCCAGGAGCTCCCCAGGATGGTTCCTGAGGCCAGGCCCTTGCAGCAAGGGTGGCTCCAGCAGGCTTGCACTGTGCCCGGTGCACAGGGAGGCCAAGGCCAGAGCCAAAAGCCCCCCCCAAGCTTGGCATCCTGCCTTGGCCAGGCAGCATCCTCTGGTGGAGCTGCACAGGCCCAGCCTCAGGATCTTCTGGGCACCCCGCCCAATAACCACAGCCTTTCCCAGAATGACCTGGGCCTTACCACCATGTGCACCCAGGAGTAGGCACAGTACCTGCCCCCCGCATTTATGTGGAGAGTAGAGGCACTGCCACTAGGCTCTGTGTGTTGGGAGCTGTACACAACACCATGTGACTTCCACCTCTGGGCAGCCAGTGCATGGAAGGCACACAGCATCATGCATGGCTACAAGGCAACAGCAGCCCTCCCCCACCCCACACACAAATCCAGGGAGGCAGATACCTCCTCTGTGAGGACCTTAGGGTGTGCACAGGGGTGGGAGCCCCCTGTACTCCTGGATGAGCCACTCAGGGCTCCCGCCACTGCCCTCCCAGCCCCATTCACCTCTGCCCCTGCCGTACTCCTTCCCTCACCAAGGGGGAAACTCTATCTTCCCCCCCCCCTCAACACATGCAGCCGGCCTGCATTCCTGGCCCCTACTGCATGCTGGACTGGGTGTCTGTGTGTGCATGTGCCCCTCCTCTCACCTTCTGCATGCCACTCACAGGTTGTCTGAATACCACTGGTGGTATGTGTACCACGGTTTGGGAACCACTGCTTTAAGGTATGGACTGTGGGGTTTTTGCCTTCCCCTGTAGCAAGGGAGCCTCTCTCTCTTTCGGGTATCTCAAGTGTCTTCAGGCAATATGCCCTGTAGTAGTACAGCAGAAGAGTTAACTGTGTAGTTTTAGGAATAGGTTAGACAAGAATTTT
Source organism: Crocodylus porosus (assembly GCF_001723895.1). NCBI lineage: Eukaryota > Metazoa > Chordata > Crocodylia > Crocodylidae > Crocodylus > Crocodylus porosus. Next base: position 27,537,003 of record NW_017728916.1, read on the forward strand.
ATGGGATGGTTTGGATAGGCTTGTTTCTGCCTTGAGCAAGACAGTGAACTAAGTGATCTCTGGAGGTTCCCTCCATCTCTACTTTTCTCTGATTCTAGTTTAAATGGCATGTTTACACATACAAATACTTTGGGATGAGGTAAATTACTCTAGAGGAAATCCACCCTGAGCAGGCATCTACGCATGCAGAGATTCAGGAGCAAGCTTGCTGCTGCCAGCAACAGTTTGCTCCTGCCACCTCTTGCCCTGCCTGCTGCTGGGATGGGATCCAGTGGTGGAGCCCAGGTGGGGACAGGGTCCCCCTGCCCCAGAAGCAAGGAGATCCGGGCCCTAGCTTCCTAACTGGGGTCAGGTATCTACATGTGCACCCTGTTGGGAGCAGATTTGGTCTGCATAACATTATGCAGATCCAGGCCTGCTCCTGCCCTTCTCTGACCTCCCGCAGTAGCCATGGGAGCTGCAGGCTCTGGATGCAGCTTCCTAGGTGCCAGGGGTCTGCAGGGAAGGCAGGCTCGGCCTGGCTGGAGTTACTGTCCCAGAACCTGTGCAAAGTGTACCATGGGAGTTTCCCGCCCTCTGCTTGCAGTGGCAGACAGGGCACTATGTCTGCAAGGCACACTCAGACCACCTCCCACCTTATGCAATAGGGCACTTGGGCAGCTGCTTGTGTGTCCCAGGCACACAGCACATCCCCAGAACCACACACACTCTGGACAGTTTCTAATCAACAATCTGTATTTCCTTCTACCACAACACACTCCCTGCTGCCCTCTCTCTTTCCCCCCCACCCCCAAACAACAGCCCCTACCCTGAACCCCAACATCCACCACCAATAAGGCACCCTCTTCTTCGTGCAACTATTAAAAGGAGTGTGCAGTGTCAGCGGAGAATGGTGGGATGGAAGCATTGGTGGCATGGAACCTGGGGAGAGGCACACGGCACCACCACAGGTATGGACAACGGACATTGCAGCAAGACCAGGGGCCCAGGGCCTTAGTCAGGGGTAGGGGTGGGTATGGTCCAGTCTCCTCCCCATCCTCATCTATGGGGCTAGACCCAGTGGGGGCCATCTCCCGCTCAGGGGGCACATGGTAGGCAGCAGCCCAGGCAGCTAGCTAGAAGTAGCCAGAGGTTGGAGTCCTCACGGCCCTCGGGGGGGGGGGGGGGGTGGAAATGCAGCAGTCCAGAGGCAGTTTGTGTGTGGTGGGTACTTGAATGCCCATATTTAAGAGTCCCTGTAAGGTAGGATGCATGACTGAAGCCACTCCCCAGATGCAGCAGTGATGCATAAAAGGCCTTGTGAGCAAAGTGGGTGGCTGTGACCAACCACAATTGTCAGCCCACTCATGCCCACAAGACCATGCCCTTTATGCAAGAACTGACTCAGATCTTGGTGCCCCAGGACCCAGGCCACAATGCTGTAGTGCCAACCAGTGGGAACAGCCTGACCAAGCCCCCAGCATTTTGAGTAGTTAAAAACCATGAGAAAGTAAGACTAACAGCAGATAAATGGTTTCATTCTCAATCCATGTTTGACTCATCTGAGATCTGATTCCCATCAAAATGAGGCTTAAATAGCAATTAACTGTCATTAGCAGGTATCCTGGTTTTCCCCCTCATTTAAAGAGTTACAAATACCTAAATCCAGGATTAAAAATTGAAAGGTTCCTCACAGCCCCACCCAGCCCTGCTCATCCCTCTCAACCCCCACCCTACCCAGTCCTTAATGGTGCCCTTTGCCCCCCCACCCACAGTCCTTGCCCCCCCAGCTTCCAGAGCTAGACCCAGGTCTGCAGCCCCTGTCCTCACTCCCCCCTGCTGTCAGCTCAGGCAGCAGGGGGAGGGGGGGGGGGGGGAAAAGGGTACCCCACCACTGCATACACTCCCAGGAAGTAAGGGGACCCAGGGGCTTCTCTGGTAAAAAGGAGAAAATTTGTGTTTGCCTCCAGTAAGAAGTAAAATCCAGAATTTACTCCATCTGCTTCCTAGGATTCCCATTGCTGTGGATGGCTTCTTTGGGGACTACAATCACCTTAAATCTGAGAAAGAAAGAACAACAGGCTGTTTGTTACAGCACTGAGAGAATGTGCTGTGTGAGAGAAGAGAGTGGGGAGAAGGAAGGGAACAGGGGAATTCAAAGAGAGCAAGAGGGTTCCAATCCCTTGGGTTATGGCAGATCTCTTTTGAAGTTGTTTTGCTACACATCCCAAGGGGATCTCTAATGGAGTGCAGCCATGAAATAGCAAGTAAAGTTTTGAACCAGTGAAATAAATTGGAGTTTTGCCTGGATTTTGCCCATCGTCTTTCTTGTATCCTTTACAGTGCCAAGTTTAAGATTGTTATAGTGATCTTTGGATGCACAAGTAGGGCCGTGGTGGCAGGTGGCACTCAGATAATTCAGAACATCAGAGTCCATGTGCCTCTTATACAGTGGTGCTGGGTCAACCCCCATGGGAATGGCACATGTGAAATATGTCTATGAGGTTCCTCCTTCTCACTCCTCCTCCTTTCCTCAACTCAGTGCATCTCCCTTTATGACCTGGACCACAAAAGAATAGTTTCTTCATAGTATACTGTAACAGGGTGCCTCCTCATCAGGTCTTCACTGGCTGCCCTTCTCCTGAGGTAACCACCCACTTCACTTTCCTGCCACGCTTGATGGAAAAAATATGAGAGTTGTTACAAGGGCGGGAGGCTACCCATTACTCACCCTGTCGTCAAGAGCCTAATACCCACTCCAACCACCCCTACACAGGTCTCATGCCTTGCAGATGCTCATCTGGTGTTACTTGGCCAGCCTATGGAGGTAGCAGACTGAGCACACAATTGTAGCTGTCTTCTACATCCCCGAAGGGCCACTCACATACCACCCCTCTCTCACTGGGGTCCCACTCACTTGGTGGTATGAAAGAAGCTGGGTGAGAGCCAGCCATCTCTCAGGGGCCACACTCATGCTGCCCGGCCACACCCAGCTTTGGGCTTACTGCTCCTCAGTCAGCCCTGGTGCAGTCTGTTGGGTATCTCCCACTACCCTGACCTGAGCTTTGATTGAGCAATTGTACGAATGTAGGTCTATTTTACTCCTAGCCCCTTGCCGGGCCACTACACCATCATTGGGCCTCCTCACTCACAGACCACTCCGTCACCCTCTCACTCAGGGTCTCTCTACTCATTGCCCCTCTCACACAGGGTCTGACTGGTGCCCCCAGACTTTCCTCTGGCACCTGGGTGCAGCCCCAGGTCCCTCTTCTGCCCTGGGCTCTGCCTCAGGGCTCCTTAACAGAGCCCTGGGCTCCCCCTGCTCGCTAGAACACCACCAGGGATGTGGGGCTGGGGGTTAAGGCACCCTGACCCACCTTTCACTGGGGAGGTAAATGGCTTGGCATTTCCTGGGGACTCCAGTGCCACTAGGAGCCCCAACAGGCCATCCTTCCCCAGCAGGGTACAGTTCTACATATTACCCAGGACAAGGGGTCACTTCCTCCCCATAGCCCCTGCCCTTACTTCTTGACTCTGGCTGGAGCAGCCTCTAAGCCTGTTTCCTCCTTCCTTCCTGCAGCAAATTGCAGCTCACCTTGAATCCCTAGGCCAAAATGGCTGCCCTCATTAGGCACCTAGCTGCTGCCCATTTGCTGCTCTTGAAGTGGCAGGCACCAAAGGTGCCCTGCCACATATACCCAGTGGCCTCTCCCTATGCTGTTTGCTCTGAATAACCAGGCAGTGCTGTCTATCCCATTTTCTCTCTCATGCATTTAACCTGTTGATGCAAATTGGATAGTCATTAGCTGTGCTTCCTAGATTAACATCAAGATTTATTATGCCAAGTGGTTTCTAATATAAGAAACATAGGGGGCTCTCTCATTGAATAAGTCCTTACTCATTAGTCTGATTCGCAATCCCTTGCAAGATGAATGAGCTGGTGGCGGAGTGCAACAGGCTGGCCTTACAGGCCTGGATCTCAGTGTTGGTCACCTGCCTGTTCAGAGCTAACCCCCACATTGCTCACTTGCCAGGTCTTGATGCTAAACAATAGTAGTGCCAGTACAAAGGTGGGTGGTTGCCCATTTCTCACCCTCCTGATGCCAGGGGCCTTAATACACATTCCAACTTCCCCTTCCATATACCCCATGCCTCGCAGATGTTTCCAGGACTAGCACCTGGCCTCTTTTCTGGGGCACACACTGGGCCTTCCATATCTGTCCCAGCACCCAGCCTCCAACCCGGGGCACAAGCTGGGCCTTTGCATATGCAGCCTAGCACCTGGCCTCCAGTCAGGTAGCACACAGCAGGCCTTTACCAATGCCTAAGTAAGTCTGCCTTGTGACATCCAGTAATCAAGCACTCTTATCTGGTAATTCTGCTCTCTCACTGGGGCTATTTATCTCACAGCCCCTCAGCTGGGCCAGTCTACATTCTGGCCCCCTCTCTGAGCCACTCCGCACACTTGGGGGTTTTGCATCCTGTGGGGCTCTGGTGGCTAATGTCATACATGGCCCCCTACACTGGGATCTCTCACCCAGAGAGCTCAGGTAGCTACCACCGTACCTGGCCCCTGCACTGGGGGGGGGAAAAAGAGTCTCACCTGTTGGGACTCACATAGTTAACACCATGCCTGGCTCCCCTACACTGGGCTCAGGCAGCCCTGACACTGTGCTTGCCTGGCCCCAGTATCCTCTGCTGTTGTAGCCTGTCCATAGGCAGGGCTGTGGTTTTCAAGCACCCCTCCCCACCTTTCACTGGAGAGGTGACTGATCTGGCAATTCTTGGGAACTCTCCTGCCACAGGGAGTCCCACCAGGCCACCCTTTCCCAGCAAGGTGCAGTTTTAGGTCATACCCAGGACCAGGAGCCTCCAGCCAACCCCATAGTGCCTGCCCTTACCTCCAAGATGCTTCCAAGCAACCACTTGACCCCCAACAGACTACTGTTTTCCCCTATGATGCCTGGGCTAAAATGGAGGCTGCTCCACCCCCTCAGCCAATCTCAGGGCCCTCCTGGGGTCATGTGCTAGCCTTGATAAGGCTAGCGCCCACCTGCTGGCTGTTTCACTGCCAAATTCAAACCTTAAAGTGGCAGGCACACAAGTGCTCTGCCACAGGAAAGGAACAAAGTGTATTTCTACATGTGTAAATAAGCACAACTAAATTTACTATGCATTAAGCTAATGAGCATTCAGTCACTTTGGCAAGTGTCTACACATGCAGTGACTTAGCACTAAAGTTAGTGCCAAGACCCTGCAGCCATGCCATGTGCCAGTACTTGGTAGTCATGCTGAAGCCAGATCCAGCTGCCAGCACTTGGCATCCATCTTACAAATTCTGACCCCTAGCCAGCTGCTTCCCTGCCAAGGAGTCACATGCCCAGCACAAGGGCAGCATGCAGCAGCTTCCTCCTTGCCCATCCTGCCTCTGCCCCTGCCAGCAACACCCAGTGCCCTGTTGCTCCAGCCCTGCCCTGGCCAGGCCAGTGATGACCAGTGCCCTGCACTCCTACTAGCCATGATGCCAGCTTTGGCTCCAGCAAAAGAAAAAGATTTATTACCCTCTCAGCCTCCACCCTCATTCTTCCTTCCTCTCCCCTCAACACATGGATCCCCCTCCATCAAAAACACACAGAGTACCTTCCCCGCTCCCACCCAAACACACAGTGTTCTTCCACAACCCTCTGTACCCATCATCAGTAAAAAACCCTCTTCCCAAAGTGACAGCTATTTATAAAAGTCTCAGTCCTTTGGTCCCAGAGTGGGGGGCCATCGGGGGAGGGGTGCTAAGGGGCAGAGCCCAGGGGCAGGTACCCAGAACCCCAGCCTCAAGCCATTCCCCTGTGGGTCTGGGGGCTGCAGTGACTGAGGTAGGCAGTGGGCTCATCCTCAGCAGTGGGTGGCTTTCCCCCTGCCTGCCTGAGTCCAGCAGATGGGACCCAGGCACCCTGCAGGGCCCCGGACAGCCTGGGCAGTGGGGGGCTATTATGCAGCCACCAAGCCCAGGAGGGTGTCCAGGGTCCAACAGTCAGAGTCTGTGGTCTGCACTGCCCAGGCCTGGAGGCACATCTGCTGCTGGAGCAGCTATATGCACTCCCACTCTAGCCATGCCCAGTGCTCCTGCTGGGCCTGGGCCTGCACCTCCTTCTGGTCATTCTTCTGGGTGATGTCCTTCTGCCACCAGGCCTGTTCCTATACCTCCCATGCCTGGTACCATGCTTCTCACTCCTTGGCCACTGCCACGAGCTGCTGGAGCAGGAGGGTCTGCTCCTGTGTGTGCTGCTGGCACGGGCAGCGCATGTGAAGAGCTCCAGCACTGGGTGGCAATGTTCCCTCTGAGGAGTAGTGGCCCATAAGCACACCGCCTTGGTCTGGCGTGGGACACTTATGAGAGCTGGTGCCTGGGGGCCAGAGGCTGAAGCTGGGTGCCGAGAGGCTGGAGATGAGAGGCTGGGGGCCAGAGGCTGGGGCTGGTGGATGGAGCCGGAGGCTGTGGGCCGGAGGCTGGGAGCCAGAGGCTGGGGCTGGGGGCTGGACCTCGGGCCTGGTGCAGGCTCCGCTGGCTCTGGGGAACTGCTCTGCTTCCTCACTTCCCCTGTGGCATCAGGGCCAGGGAGTGGAGCAGTTCCACAGAGCCAGTGGAGCCCACACCAGCACCCCACCCCAGCCTCCATCCCTGCTTTGCCACACCTTGAGGAGGAGCCGCTGCCTGCCTCGTGGGGCTCCTCTGGCTCCAGGACACTGTTCCACTCCCCTGTATCGTCTTGGAGAGCGAGAAGGCACATTGTGTCAGGGCTGTGGAGCAGAATCATGGAGTCATAGAATCATAGAAGTAGGGTCGGAAGGGACCTTGTAGATCTTCAAGTCCGACCCCCTGCCTGGGCAGCACCCTGCACTTGTCAGTATTGAAACGTATCCTGGTTTTGTTAGCCCACCTCTGTAACCTATCCAGGTCTTGCTGCAGTCTTTCCCTCCCTACTAGCGTGCTCACCTCACCCCAAATTTTGGTATCATCAGCGAATTTAAACAGGTTGCTTTTCACTCTGTCATCCAAATTGCTGATAAAGAAATTGAACAGCGTGGGTCCAAGGACCGAGCCCTGGGGGACTCCACTGCCCACTTCCCTGCAGGTCAAATATGACCCATCCACCACCAGCCTCTGAGTACAAGCAATGCAGTGTCCCATAGCCGGTGGAGCCTCACGGGGCAGGCAGTGGCTCCTCCCTGAGGTGTGGCAAGGCAGGGATGGAGGCTCGGGTAGGGTGCTGGCATAGGCTCTGCCAGCTCCAAGGGAACTGCTCCACTTCCCGTTCCTAATTTCACATGCCTCCTCACTCCCCGAGGTGAAGAGGGGTGTGGAGCAGTTCCCTGGAGCCGACAGTGTCTGCACCAGGCTCCTGCCCCAACCTCCCCTCAGAGCTTACCTTCAGCTCCTCTCCTTTTAGTTGTGCACAACTGCGCATGCACGTACCTTAGAGGGAAACTTGCTGGGTGGAGGCAACTCAGAGACTGCATCTCTGTCAAGGCAGGTGGGCTCTCCCCTATGTCCAGGTGTTGACCCTGCAGAGGTGAAAGACAGAGGGCTTTTGTGAGGGTTTGCAACATTTCAGAGATAAGATGCTCTGCATTAGGGGCCATGCACTGCCCGGCCTCAAATTGAGGGTTGTCTGTGCATGAGTGCCTGGGGACCATGATAAGCCCCAGGCCAAGGCAGCTTCTGCCTGAGCCCCCCTCACTACTTGCTCCCCTGGGGCCAACATACCACTGGTTGCTGGCCACAGGCAGCCTACCTCCCCCGCCCCCTTCCCAGGGTGGGACAGGTGAGGCTGCTGGCCTCCAGAACCTGTTCTACCCCCCTCCCCGCCACAGCTAGCCATCCACTCTGATGCACTGCTGCCAATCCCATGGTGCCCAGGGCTCTTAGACAACTGGGCCAAGCCCCCACCCTCCCTGCAGGGGGCCCCTCCAGGGAGATGCCCTGAGGCTTCCCCCACACACTGCTGCTGCACCCCAAGCATGCCTCTTCTGCGCAAGCCACAAGCTGTGTGTGAGCTGTTTGTGCAGATGGAGGAGTGCCTGAGCCACTACAGCCTGTTGCTGCTGATATTCCTGGTGCCCCAGGCACACCTGGACTCCTGGTTTGGGACCCTGAGCTATGAAAATGTGGGGAGGAAGGCCAAGCTGTCCTTCAACTTCTTCTGCCATCTAGAGGGATACCTTTGGCAGCGCTACACATCCCTGCCCTCCGCTGCTGAGGAGGACATCACCACTGGCATTAATTCCTTGGTGTGAGAGGCCCATAGCCATGTGAGAGGCCCATGTCCACTGAGCTGTGAGGACACAGACTGCTCAGTAAAGTTCTGAACTGTGTCCTGCCTCTCTTTGCTG
>NW_017728916.1:27545469-27554661 GCF_001723895.1 Crocodylus porosus
CTAGGGGCAGGGGCCAGGGGCAGGGTCCTCCCCACAGTGTGGGACTTACCACATGTCTGGGACTGGCAAGGCTGGTGGCTTGGTGCAGGCTCACTTGTGGCAACAGCAACCAGCTGGGCCTAGTATCCTTGGCCCATGGTGTGGGGTGGGCTGGTGCCTGGCCAGCATCCCACCCACCACCAGGAGGGGCTCTCACTGGTGGCAGCCAGTGGTATCATAGATGGCCACTCCTTGTGGCAGGGTCTAGGGTGCAGAACTCCCTGGGCTGCTAGTGGGTGCAGCAGCTGGGGAGGTGGGCATAGTGAGGCAGTGAACACCTAAGGGGTCCTCCTCCAGGGAGGTGTCACCACTGGAAGGGCCAGGGTGTGGTAGGGGCTTGGCGAGGCTGCCCCCACTGGTGAGCACTGCAGCACTGTGGCCTGGGTTCCAGAGCACAAAGATCTGGGTCAGTTCCTGCATAAAGGGCATCGTCTTGCAGGCATTACCAGGATGGCAACTGTGGTTGGTCACAGCCACCCACTGTGCCCACAAGGTCTTTATGTATCATTGCTGTGCTGTCCAGGGGTGCCCTCGATCATGCATACTGCCTGACAGGGCCTCGAAAATATGGGTGTTCAAGCACCCAGAACACACAAACTGCCTCTGGACTTCCACATCCCCCCAGTGGGCCGTGATGTCTCCAACTTCCTCCTGGCTCCAGTTGTGGCCCCAGGAGCAAGGCTCAGGCATATGCACATAGGTAGGGCTAGTCCTCAATGGGGAGGATGGGGAGGACATGATGGTGCATCCTGGTCCAGCTCTCTGGGTCCTTGCACAGCTGTCCCTGTGTGGCCAGCCCTGCACAGCAGCCAGCAGTGCTCAGCAGAGGGGCATGACCAGGGACTGAGAGCCATGCAGCAGAGGCAAATGTGCCACAGTGCCTGCAAGGACAGGAGACAGCACTGAGGGTGAGCAGCAGAAGGGAGCAGGTGCTAGCCCTGCTGCCAGAGGCCCTGCAGGGCCTGAACCTCCCTTGGCTCCTTCTCTTCTGGTTGCCTCTAGGGTCTCGTAGAGATATAACTAGAAATGTTGGCACTTTGGGCAGGGTGCTGTCAAGCAGTAAAGTGTAGGGAAACAGTCACCAAGCAGGTTCCTTGCATATGCGCTGTTTCTGTTGCAACACACAGTCACTGGAATCTGCAATCCGGTACCACTTTCTGGGGCTGGGGCTCCCCTTACTCCATCCTAGTTAAGCTATTGCCTCTGGGCTCCATATGATGTCCTTGTGGGGTGACAAGATGAGCCCTCTGTAGGCCAAGGTGCCCTAATTTCACTTCTGTCTCATAGTAGAAAAGGCACATGGTCCAATGTGGCTTTAAAATGCAGACACTCAGTAGAATCAACTCAGCCTGCAGCAAGCCAGTCTTAGGGGGAGAGGAATCCAAGAGAACTAGCTGTACTTTAAAGAAGCCTTACTGAGAGTGAAAGAAGAAACCATCCTGATACGCAGGAAGACTAGCAAGTATGGCAGAAGAACAGCTTGGTTTAGCAGTAAACGAAGTCACAAAAAGGAAGCTTATAAGAAGTGGAGAAGTGGAAACTTTGACAAATATCTAGAGAGGAGTGTTATAACATTGCTTGGTATACAGGGATGAAGTCGGGAAGGCCAAAGCACAATTGGAGTTGCAGCTAGCAAGGAATGTGAAGGGTTTCTACAAGTAAGCTGGTAGCAAGAGGAGGATCAGGGAAAGTGTGGGTCCCTTACTGAATGCGGGAGGCAACTTAGTGACAGAGGATGAAAAAAAAGCTGAAGTGCTCAATGCCTTTTTTGCCTTAGTCTTTACAGGCAAGGTCAGCTCCCAGACTACTGCACTGGGCAGCACAGTTTGGGGAGGAGGTAAGCAGGTTAGGGACCACTTAGAAAAGCTGAATGTGCACAAGTCCATGGGACTGGATGGGATGTACCCTAGGGTGCTGATAGAGTTGGCTGATGAGATTGCAGAGCCATTGGACATCATCTTTGAAAACTCATGGTGATTAGTAGAGGTTCTGGGTGACTGGAGAAGGGCAAGCATAGTGCCCATATTTAGGAAAGGAAAAAAGGAGGATCCAGAGAACTACAGAACAATCAGCCTCACCTCAGTCCCTGGAAAAAGCATGGAGCAGATCCTCAAGGAATCAATTTTTAAACACTTGGAGGAAAAGAAGGTGATCGGAACAGTCATCATGGAATCACCAAGAGCAAGTCATGCCTGACTAAATGGATTGTCTTCTATGATGAGGTGACTGGCTTTGTGGATAAAGGAAAACTGGTAGATGTGAACTGGATGAATGGACTGTAAGGTGGATAGAAAACTGACTGGAGAATCAGACTCAGAGGACAGTAATCAATGGCTCAATGTCTAATTGGCAGCCAATGTCAAGTAGAGTGCCCCAGGGGTTGGTCCTGGGCCCAGTTATGCTCAATGTGTTCATCAATGACCTGGAAGACAGCATAGTGTGCACCTTCAGCAAGTTTGCAGATCACACCAAGTTAGGGGGAATACTAGATAGGCTGGAGGGTAGGGCTGAGATTCAGAGTGACCTAGACAAATTGGAGGATTGAGCCAAAAGAAATCCCATGAGGTTCAACAAGGACAAGTTTAAAGTCCTGGACTTAGGACAGAGCAATTCCATGCACCACTACAGGCTGGGGGCTGATTGGCTGTGCAGCAGTTCTGCAGAAAAATACCCGGGGACTGCAGTGGACAATAAGCTGAAGATGAGTCAGCAGTGTGTCCTTTTGCCAAGAAGGCTAACGGCATACTGCATTGGTAGGAGTGTTGTCAGCAGGTCAAGGGAAGTGATTATTCCCCTCTATTCAGCACTGGTGAGGCCACAACTAGATTACTGTGTTCTGATTTGGACCTCCCACTACAGAAAGGATGTGAACAAATTAGAGTGAGTCCAATGAAAGGCAACAAAAATGGGGAGGGGGCTGGGGCACATGACTTATGCAGAGAGGCTGAGGAAACTAGGCTTATTTAGTTTGGAGAAGAGATGACTGAGAGGGGATTTAATAGCAGCCTTTAACTACCTGAACAGCAGTCTGAAACAGGATGGAGCTAGACTGTTCTCAGTGGTGGCAGATGATAGAACAAGGAGCAATGGTCTCAAGTTGCAGCAAGGGAAATTTAAGTTAGATGTTAGGAAAATTTTTCTCACTAGGAGGGTAGTGACACACTGGAACAGGTTACCCAGAGAGGTGGTGGAATCTCCATCCTTGGAGGTTTTCAAGACCTGGCTAGACAAAGCTTTGGCTGGGATGATCTAATTGGGGATGGTCCTGCTTTGAGCAGGGGGCTGGATTAGATTACCTCCTGAGGTCCCGTCCAACCCTAACTTTCAATGCTTTTATGATTCTAGGTCATTAAACCTGACTCTTCAGGACCCATGAATTCAGTACCAAGCTTGCCACTAGCCTCACCTGGGCACATAGGTAGACACACTCACAGCCCCTACTTGCTCTGACACCATTCCTTCCCCCCAGACCTTGAATGAGATTATTGGGAGAACTCTCAGGCAGAACAGGTCACAGAGGTGTCTCTTTTCTTTAGACTCACCTATTTCTTTTTCTCTTTTTTTCATTTTACAACAGAATTACCCCCAAATCTGACATTGTTCTATCAGAACCAGAATATTCCCAGTATCCATGAAATTACTGGGACAAATCTTCCACTCATTGAGGTATTTCCCTAAACTTGCCCTCTGCTTCATTCTTGAGCCCTATAGACCCACTTACACACACCTTTGTATTTTATAAAATGTATCTGCCCCCAAAACCTCTGAGTTATTAGTCTTTTCTTACTATGTCATCTACTAAATCTCTTCCTTACAGTTTTCAACCGTTCCTTCTTTGTTTCCACTGCCTTGCACATCTCTCGAGCTGTGAGGCTGGGCACCCTGCACTCAACCACTCTGTTCCTTTATGAAACTTTGCCCTTTCTGAAAAGACAAGCCAGGCTTCAATTCCTACCCAGCAGCCTGGCTGACCTCACTGTTGACTTCACAGTGAATGAATTTCCTAGGAAGCTGAATTTCCTAGGAATATATCACAGTGCAGAGCTGACATGCTCTCCCTGTTGCCCTTCTCCTTTTCTCCAAGATAGGACTACTTACACTATTTCCTTCATTGGAAAGACTTTTTTTGTGAGGCACGGAGAAGTAGAATTTGCTTCTAATTTCCAATTTCTCCTTACCCACATGACCTGCCACGTTTCATGTCTCCCATTTTTTTTCCAGACTGTGATCATGGATTCTCAATATTTTGCAGAACCTGTTTTCCACATATCACTGTGGATATCTTCTAGTGGAAAGATTCTTTTGATCTCTCACCTTTGTTTTTCTCCAATACTTATTGTGAAAAACCTATCAAAGCACAAATAGATCTCTGTCCCAAGAAGTAGGGGCGTGCGAAGCAGGCCCTTATTCAATTCAGATTCACCCCGAATCAGGGACAGTGATTCAATCTGTTGATTTGGATTACTGTCCCTGATTTGATCTGGCCAAATCCTAATCTGAAGATTCAATTCTGATTCAGAGAATCACTGATTTGGACGTAGACATAGCTTTAAATGTTTTTTCTACATATCTCGAGGTACCAGTGTGGCTTGTGAACACTGCAATGCTGGAGTGCATGGAGTGTCCCACAGGAGCTTGGGGGTGGGGGGATCTCCATGTGCTTAGCAGCGAACCTGAAGTACTTCTGGGTCTTCTGGGAAGCATGCTGGGCCCCTGCCCATGCCCTTCTGGCTCAGCGATGGGCTGCAGGGGGACCCCAGGTGACCCCCTAGGCCAAGAAGGCACCAGTCACTGAGCCAGGGGTCCCCCCAGCACACTCCCTGGTGGATCCAGAAGTGCTTCTGGTCTACTTCCAGCTCTGCTGCCAAGAGCACTGGGGAGCCCCCCATGCTCCTGGGGGACCTCCATGCACCCCAGTATTCCAGTGTTCATGAGCTGCCTGCTACCTAGAGGTACGTAGAAAAAGCATTTAAAGCTTTGTCTATGTCCGAATCTCTGAATCTTTCCAAATCTCTCTGAATCACTTTGGAGGGTTCCGATTCAATTCAGAGAGATTAAAGGGTCCTCTGACTTGATTCAGATTCAGAGATTCAGCCACCAAATCAGGCCAAATCTCCTTTGAATCGGATCAGCGACTGGAGCTTCGCACAGCTCTACTAAGAAGCATTACTGCAACCTTAAGCATCCCATTTCCATTCCCCTCTGTGATGTGTGTAACTGGATTTAACTTCTGAATACTTGTTCCCAGCACACTGCTTCGTTAAATTTATTGCAGTCAGCTGTCAACAGAAGCAGGTGCAACTGAGGTGATATAGCCTGTTTCTAAGGAAGCACACCCTGTGCCTTCCCTCAGTCTAAAGGAATCCAGTGAGGAAGTTCAGGTTTCTAGAAAGGTAAAACAGTCTGAGTGTACATGTCACCATATGGTGATGTTGCTATGGTGTTAGTTGTTGTTATTAGTTGTTCCTTTTAGAAATAGTAAAGTGCGGCACAGTATGGGTGGCTACTGCACACAGTGCATGGGTAGATTTCACCACTACATCGCTGTAGTGGTACGCAGTAACTGGAGAGCATGCCACTATGGCAACATAGCTGGCAATCCTGTGTAGACACACATGATTGCTATATTGCCATAGCACAACATAATGTGTTGCTGTGTCACCATGGGGTGATGTGTAGATGCACCCACATTGGACTAGATCCTCCCCCTGCTCATTGTGAATAGTACCATATCCTACTGCTTTAAATGATGGGAGCAAAGTGCTGCCTCTGTACATTTCTGCCACACTTGATTCAACTATTGAAAAGGAAACGTGAGTATCAATCACAGCCAAAGGAAAAATTCTTAAATGAACTTAGAATTTCATACTGTAGTTTGAAAATCCACTTCCAATAAAAATCTATAGCAATAGTAAAGGTCTTTGTAGATTTCGTGGAGGCACTGGATATTGGACTGGAAGGGACCTCCTTGACCACTGAACCCAGTCCCCTGTTACTGCAGGCAACTGCATCATATACTCCCATTCATAAACTGATCAAGAACTATGTTAAAACTGGTTTTCCCTCCGTGACTCCTAGTGGCCAGCTGTTCCAGAAGCTAACTCTTCTAATGGTCACAAGCCTTCTAATATTCATCCTAAAACTACATATGCAACACGTCTACATGTGCATATTAATAGGACACGATAAAATCCAGCACATATCATGCTAGAGTCTATTATGCCCAGCCACCATTTCTTCACATGGGCCTGGGACAGCAGCACATTGAGCTGGTGCAGAGCAGCCCCAACTGGCAGGGGATCCAGGGAGTCAGCCTGCCAGTCCAGGGCTGCTCCAGCCTGGCTCAATGTGCTGCAGAGGAGCTGGCTGGGACACAAGGGTGCTCCATTGTGGTGCTTCAGCCCCTGCATTGAAGCATCCTTGTGCCTCCACTGGCAGGGTCAGCATCTACATGTGTTGATGCACGTGAATGAACTCTGCATCAGGACAGTGCTTGTATTTACAAGTACTAACCTGCTGCAGAGTTTATTAATTTTATGTGGCCTTATTTTGGTCACATGTGTGCATGCTGAGACATTTATTGCAGAGCTAATTAGGCAACTCCACAGTAAGCATCTCATGTAAATACACCCATGGACAGTTTATGACAATATGCCTTTGTACCAATATTGTTCCTTATCTTTAATTCGCTCTTCTTTTTTCCCCTGAACCTCTAGTGGCTCTCTTCTTTCAAGGGTCAAAGCTTGTATTTTATTTGTTGCGGATTTGGGCGGGGATGGGAGTTGGTAGACATTGGGAATAAAAGGTGGCAAAGCTTTTGCAAATAAAAAGAGTCACACAACTCTTAACCATAGGTGTAGTTACCAGCTCCAACTTCAGTACACCTATGCAAAGGTCACAAAATCATATTTTTTATTGTGGACACATTCACACAAATTAAAAATCCCTCCCTGCATCACTTAGAACTAGATTTGCCAGTCCACATAAATGAAGCCACTTTCACAGAATGGGCTTAACCACCCTTCTTCCAGTAGAATCTGGCTAATGGACAGGGAGTCATCTTTATGTAGACATTTGAAATCTTTTTGCCTGTTAGTAATTCAGGCACTCCTTTTTCTGCTGAGTTGGACTTTGCTGCTTGAGCAGCCCCACTGATAGCAGAGGAGTTCCTTAGAATAAGGTATAATGTAGGGTGAGTAAAAAAATGAAGATTTGGGTCCCTCTTCATTTAACATCTACGCTACTCCAGTCTCTGTCCCCAGTTCAACATGTGCTTCTGGCCCTAGTACCAACCACATTCCATCTCATAGTTCTTTTTCAATGAAATAAGCCACCCAGAAAGAAGCAAATCTCTTCTGCCTACAAAGGTCTGAGTTCTAGCCACACCAGGGGTGGACAACATATAGTCCAAGGGTTGGACCTGGCCTGGCAACTGATTAGATCTGGCCTGTGGCTGCTCCATCTGGGGCTGAGATTTGCCTGCTTCCACCCAGGGCAGCCTGCACTGAACTTCCTCCTGTGCCTACTGGCCCCAGCGCTGGTCAACATGCACAGCTTCCTGGTACGGCTACTCCCAGTGCAGCTTCCCAGGTACTACTGGCCTCCCCCACCTCCAGTGACTCCTCCTGCTCCTCCTGTTCCACTGCTCCAAGCAGGAGTGGGATGGGGGAGCTGCTGTGAGGCAGCTCCTGCCCCAGAATATGGGGCCCTAGGTCCAGCTCCTGGACACCTTCCACCCACTCCACCCACCCACTGCAATGAGCAGCCACTTGCAGGCCAAGGGGAAGAGCTAGACCAGGAATTCTCAAGTCAGCTCACGGAGGTAGTTAGGTCAAAGGATGTGGTCATCATGGGTGACCTGAACTTTCCAGACATCTGCTGGGAAGAGCAGTCAGTCAGGTCTGACCACTCACGTAGGTTCCTAGCCAAAATGCAGGACCTCCATCTAACCCAGGAGGTGCACAGCCCCACCAGGGGAGACGCCTTGTTAGACCTGGTGCTGGCCACAGGTGACGACCTGGTGAGGGGGCTGCAGGTGCTCGACCACCTGGGCAACAGTGGCCATCGCCTGCTGGGATTCACCATCCAGCGCAAGGTGGCAAAGGCCTACAGTAAGGCAGCAGCCCTAGATTTCAGGAGGGTGGGCTTCAATGAGCTAAGGAGAATAGTCAGGGAGGCACTGGGGTCCCGGAAGGGAGGGGAGTCAGATGTCCAAGAAGAGTGGTTGCTCCTTAAGGAGATGATCCTTCAAGCCCAAAGGGAGGTAATCCCAACAGGGATCAAAGGGAGCAAGAGGGCACAAAAGCCCCCATGGCTTACCAAAAGCATCCGGGAATGTCTCCTAGCTAAAAGGGAGGTGCACACCCAATGGAAGGGAGGGACCATCACTAGGGAGGATTAGATTGCGGTTGCTCGGGGATGCAGGTGGGCAGTCAGGAAGGCCAAGGCAGAGATGGAACTGGGACTAGCTTCCTGGATCAAAGACAACAAGTAGTTCTTTTTTAAATACATAAAGAGCAAAAAGAAGGTACCGGGTAACGTGGGGCCCCTGCAAGACACGCTAGGAAATTTGGTCATCGCACCAGACGACAAAGCTAACCTATTTAACGACTGTTTTGCCTCCATTTTACTAAGCAGGGACTGTATCATCCCCCCACGGGGGCCCCCTCAGGCCCCAGGGGAGGCACACCCAGGTCAAGGGTCAGTGAGGATCTAGTCAGGGAACTTCTGGAGGGATGGCATGTATTTAAATCAGCTGGTCTGGATGATCTCCACTCCAGAGTACTGAGGGAATTAGCTGAGGTCATTGCAGGACCCCTGGCACGGCTTTACGAGCACTCGTGTGCTCTGGTGTGGTGCCGGAGGACTGGAAGAGGGCCAAAAAAGGGAGGAAGGAGGACTCAGGAAAATAAAGGCCAGTTAGTCTTACCTCAATCCTGGGTAAGCTTTTTGAGGAATTATTCTGGTGCATGTTCATGAGGGGCCAGCAGGGGAGATTATGCTTAGGGGCAACCAACACGGGTTCATTAGAGGCAGGTCCTGTCAGACCAACCTGGTGGCCTTTTACAACCAGTTCACCAAATCCTTAGATGCAGGGGTAGCAGTGGACATAGTCTTTCTGGACTTTAGGAAGGCCTTCGACACTGTCGCTCA
>NW_017728916.1:27557106-27573706 GCF_001723895.1 Crocodylus porosus
ATTTCTTTATCAGCAATTTGGATGACAGGGTGAAAAGCAACCTGTTTAAATTCGCTGATGATACCAAAATTTGGGGTGAGGTGAGCACACTAGTAGGGAGGGAAAGACTGCAGTAACACCTAGGTAGGTTGCAGGGGTGGGCTAACAAAACCAGGATGCATTTCAATACTGACAAGTGCAGGGTGCTGCACTCAGGCAATAGTAACCAGTAGCACACTTATAAGATGGGAAACTCTGTTCTTGAGAGCACGGAGGCAGAAAGGGATCTTGGAGTCATTATTGACTCCAAGATGAACATGGGCCGACAATGCAAGATCACGGCTGGCAGGGCTAACCGGATCTTGTTGTGCATCCACAGGTGCATCTCAAGTAGGGCCAAGGAGGTTATCCTCCCCCTCTACGCAACACTGGCCAGGCCACAGCTGGAGTACTGGGTCCAGTTCTGGGCGCCACACTTCAGGAGGGATGTGGACAACGTGGAGAGGGTCCAGAGAAGGGCCACCCGCATGATCGGGGCAGCAGGGCACGCCCTATGAGGAGAGGCTACAGGACCTGAACCTGTTCAGCCTCCACAAGAGAAGGCTGAAGGGGGATCTAGTGACCTGTTACAAACTAGTCAGAGGGGACCAGCAGGTATTGGGGGAGTACCTGTTCCCCCGTGCGCTGCCAGGAGTGACCAGGAATAACGCTCACAAGCTGACAGAGGGTAAATTCAGATTAGACATCAGGAGGCACTACTTCACTGTCAGGGTGGCTAGGATCTGGAACCAACTTCCAAGCAAAGTGATGCTGGCTCCTACCTTAGGGGTCTTTAAGACAAAGCTAAACAATCACCTTGCTGGGGTTGTTTGACCCCAGTACTCTTTCATGCCATGGCAGGGGGTCGGACTTGATGATCTGCTCAGGTCCCTTCTGACCCTACTAACTACAAAACTATGAAACTATGAGTGGGTAGAAGGCAGCCAAGAGCTGGAGCTGGAGCTTCCTGGTTACAGCTCTCTGCCCTCATCTGGAACAGTGCAGCAGGGGCAGGAGGAGGAGGAAGAGGAGCCACTGGAGGTAGGGAAGTTGAGCAGTACTCAGGCAGCTGCATGCTCACCAGGAATACCTGTGTTGGGAAGCGCTGCACACTGGATGGGCTGGGGCCAGCAGGCATAGGTGGGAGCTCAGAGTGGGCTTCCCTGGGCAGAGGTAGGCAGGGCTCAGTTCCATGTGGAGCACCAAGGAGGCAGCTGCGGTCCAGGAGGTGGGGGCCGTGGACTGCATCTTCACCTGCATGCCCCGCCTAAGTTCTGCTGCATGTGCCCTCTGCTCCCCTCCTTTCCCACAACTCCAGCTTACTCCCAGAACCTAACATGCAGGGAGCCCCCTGACTCACATGCACACACACCCCTCCCCACGCTCACCCCCCCACACCCAGCACACCCAACGCAAATATCTGCACACACACACTCCACCCCCATGCACCCCTTGACCCTTCCCCAGATGGACCCCACCTCCCACAATCCTTGCACAATATACAAGAGTAAGACTTTATCTTGAGCTGTTATTCAATTGCCTCCGTATACACTACTAAAAAAAAACAAAAATCAGGGAAAAATATGATATTGTAGATGTTTTATTTTTAGACTATGATTTTTTAATCTATAATTTGTTAAAATGACATCTTCTCAAAGATTTTACATGTGTGGCCCTTGACAGCTCACCAAAACTTGTCAAGTGACCTAGCAGCTGAAATAATTGCTCACCCCTAACCTATACACTTCCCTCAAAGCCTCCTAACTGACTGCATTTACTCATTAACATGTGAGAGCATGTCCATCATCCTGCTGTAGCCAGTGGCTGGTAGCCAGCATTATGTGAACTTCTCTAAGAGATGATTTTGAGGTGGAAGCCAATAGCAGTGGTCTGTGGTAGGTAGCCAGTATAGATGTGTTTCTCTAACTAGCTAGCGCCACTCTTCAACATAAACAAGTAGTGGAATTAATTCAGATGTCCTTATTGACTTCTGTCCCTTGGCTTCCTGTGGCATGCAGACAACTGTATAGACAGATTTGTGGGAGGGAACTCTGTTTGAATAAAACCTGTTTTGATTTATTTTGCAATATCCATTCCTAAGACTAGGGTGATGTATTCTCACAGCAGTCAGGCCTAACCCCTTTCACTAAGTGTGGCTCCTCTCAATGTCCTTTTGGTATAGTGACAGATTAGAGAAGTAAAATGGGTAAATGCACAAGCTACACCCATTCTGTGTAGCTGATTTTCTATACACATGCTCCAGAGTGGAGGGGGGAGGGACTTTAATTAAAGTGCCCACAAGGTCACAGGTAGTCAGCATCCCCACTTCAAAATGGCACTGGGGGCACTTTAACTAAACCTTGTTTAACAAACTCTAGTTGAAGCACCTCCACCGCCATTTGGAAATTCAGGGGCGCTGAATACACGAGGCGAAGGCTGCTCCACTAGAGTCTCAGCAGACTTGATTAACTGAGTCTGCTCCAATGCATGTTAATTAGCATGTGTTGGAGCAGAGCTCTGTCACAGGTATTTGTACCCCCAGTGAAAACACCAGTCTGCCCCTGGAGAACAGTTTCAGGTCCAGATGCACATACACAATGTTTCTGGCAGATGACCTGCATTGCCTTTTGAGCTGATTGCCACAATGGCTTCTTTCTAGAGCAGGGCTCTGCATTCTTGGCAGGGGCTGGCTTCCACCTCCTACATTATTATAGCCTGTGATGTAAAATCAGAGCTGAAGTTTCCACACATGGTACTTGTCGAACTGTTCTCTGACGGCTTGGAGGGAGCTGTTCTGCTGTTTGTCACGTAATGGTTTGCCTGGAGGAATGTGCTAGTGTTTCTTTTGGGGGATTACTTGGTCTTTCCTGTCATGTTATTCTTTGGAAAAGCCCTTTCTGTCTGGAGAGATCTCTGGGCTGTGTAAAGCTTTGTTCCTGTGCTACATGCACAGCATTTGTGCCCAGTGCCTATATATCCATGTCAATAAAGGCAAATGCTTGGTTTCTTAGAAGTGTTATACAGCTCTGAGCTGAGTATAAATAACAATTGTGCTGTTCTTTGGACAGCCAATGCTAATCCAGCTGATACTTTGCCTGATTCTTATAACTGACTCAGGAAGGCCAGTTCAGCCCAATCTATTACTCTTCTGTCAGTTCATGGAGCTGGCATTACATGGAGTACAACATTTATTGCAAGCACTTGATGAAAGCTTACATTTAAAGAACAATTCAGAGATGCATCATTGATGATCAGCTTCTAAGAGCAGGGCGTATTTACACACTGGTGTCCTACTACATATAGATTTATTTAATGAGAATGAGGGACAAGTTGGGAACTTCCAGTTCACGAGTGACACTGATCAGTCAGACCCTACACAATTGTACATTGGGGGAATCTGTCTGGAGTACTCCTGCTTTACCTCCGTAAGGGAAAGACTTTTTTTCAATTTGTTGCTCACAGGAGAATAAATACTTTCTTTTCTCTTAAGGGTCTGAGTAGGAAAAGCTGTTGAGTTCCATAGTTAAATTAGATTTGTTTTTATTCTGGAAGAGTTATAGACTAGTAGCAACCAGGTCTGATCACACTACATGTTGGGGTTTACCTAGACACATGGGCAGTTTGGGGTCTGCATCCAGGATGTAGAATATAGATTACATCCATATTCAGAGACTGACCTCTCTACTGCAGAAAACAGCAGAATCCTTTTCACTTTGTTCATCCAGATGACACCTACCCAGCTGCATAACTGCCATTTTGGCACTTACATAAATAGTGAAATCCTACTCCATGTGCTATGTAGACACATAGGGATCCACACAGCTAGTTCACATAATCAGTATGCTGCACTCCAGTAGATCACGTATGTGGCTCTGTATACATATACCTGAGCACGTCTCAAAAAGGTAGATTGGCAAAAGCAGGGAGGGAGTGAAAGGGTTCTTTCATGTCTAAGCCTAATGTTTAGGGCACTCATCCAGGAAGCAGGAGATCCAGGTTTTAAGGTCCTGTCACCCAACCAAAGGGGTAAAGAATCTATATTTTTCTGACTTCCCAGAACTGTACTCTAACCACCTGGCCACAACTTAGACATTCTCCTGTCTCTACTCCAGCCCTCCTTTTGAAATTAAACCAATGCACTTTATATTGAATAGTCATAGGTGGATACAAATGGTAAAGTTTCCGCTCTGTTGGGAACCCAGAACTTAGAGGCCCTCAGTAACAGGGATCCAGGGACTCTTGTTACTTTAAGGGAAAAGCTGCAGTAGGGATGGCTCCAGGTGGGAGAAGGCCACATATTATGGACTAGCTGCAGGGAAGTAAGCAGCCAGGGAGCAGCCTGCAAGTGCTTATTGCAGGGCTAGCTGCCTAGCAATAGGACTGTAGGGCAGAGCCCTGGTTAGGCAGCAAGGGCACTACTACAGTTTGGCCAAAGAAAATGGCAGTAAGTTTCCCTGGAGGCTGTGGGGCATACCCACAGATAGCCTCCTGAGGCAGAGGGGCAGGAAGGCCCTGAAGTTTGTAGTCCTACGTGTCATTCTTTAAAACACATGGGCCCAGCCCACCAAGTCTCTCATTGGCCTCCCTTAGGTGGGAAGGCTACAGGAATGGGACAACAGATTTCTTGGGGCAAATAATGAAAAAATAGGGAGTTGAAGTCTGTAGCAAGAGAAACTCTTGCCAGCTCAGGTGGGTGCAGAGTGGGAAGCTGCAAGCCGTAGCTGGTACTCCCAGGGCTGAGAGAGGGAGGTGGCTTGGCAGTAGTATGATGACCCAGATGGGGCACTGAGTGTTTGAGTTTAAGGCAGTTGCTTTCAGTTTGTTTAATTTTATACCAGAGGACCAGATGTGGCTGTAGGGATGCAAAAGAGGCCACAGGTATGTCTGAGGGGCACACCAGTCTTTGAGTCATGCTAGGGGCAGAGTTGTGGAGAAGAAGTAGGCTGAGGCTGAGAGGGACCAGGACCTGACCGTGAGACTGAGGCACAGGCAGACAGAGGCCAAGGAGGCCAGGGCCTGCCCTGAGAGTATGGTGATTAAAGTGGCCTGAGGCCAACAAGAGACTGATATTAAAAAGGTCAGGCCAGAGCCAGTGGCCTTAGGCTATCAGTCAACAGCCAGAGTAACCTGTAGGCTAAGGCTAAAAAGATTGAAGTCTATATAGGAAGACAAACAGTAACTGAGTGACATCTTCCTGGCATGGGTGTGGGTATGGGGGTGGAAGGAGGCTATGATTAAGAGCTCTAAGGCCTATATAATTTGAGCCACAGGTGGTGAGCATTGGCTCACAGTGTCAGCCAGGTACCAGAAGGACAGCTGGGATGTGGGAGGCACTGTGGAGAATTGTGTTGTTTCAGGCCAGTGGGCTGAGGGTCTAGCAATTATGAGAGCTCACTCAGGTTAGGCAAAGCACCAGCAAGGGGACTCTAGGACTCTGGGGCAGCCTCCCAATTCATATATCAAGAGAACATTAAGGTGTGGCAGCCAAGATCAACAGGGGAGGTTATGTAGAGGACTGGGGGTGTGGACAGCATTAGGGTGGCCCACAGCCACCCCAAGGCCCTTCCTGTCACACCCTCCCTTTCCAGGATAGCAGCTACCTAACTGACATACCTTCTAGCTCAGTGGTTCCCAAACTGTGGGTCGTGACCCCAGATGGGGTCGCAACATCAGCAGATGGAGGTCATGATAAACAGGACCTGGGTTTTCCATTCACTGTGGAAAAACATGGAAAAATGAGGCTTTTTCTCCCTATAAAGGAGGAAAAATGCAGGAAAACATGGATTTTCCTCCTTCTGGCTTCCTGGCTTTCTTACACCCTGACTTGGCAGACTCCCCTCAGGCCTCGGCTGCTTCTCCTGACCCTGAGGTTACTCTCAGGCCTGGCCAACGATAACCTGGCATGACACTGAAATAGGGTGCATAAAATTATATAAGAGGCATGGGAATGAGCAATTCTGTATACACATGTAATCCTAAATGCATGTGTGTCTGTGTGTGCAAGCACGCACACACATTCACAGGACCTGTTAAAGAAACTACAGTATATTACTTTCATCCAATTTACTGCTGCAGAGCCAGATTGAGCAGCTTTAGGATTTAGAGTAATATTTTGTCTGCTGCTATATATATTCTATGTGATTCTTTTTAGGCTTACAGGTCAACTTTTCCCTTCACGTAGCCTGTAACTGCAAGAAATATGTTCCAGGGACAGATGCATATCAATATGCTTGACAAGATTGTTCACTGGCAACACTGCTTTAAATGAATATGAATCCTGATACTAGTTCTGAGGGTCTTTCCCTAAAGAGTGCCTGAACATGGCTGTAGTAAGCTATTGTTTTTTATGCAGGACTTTGGAGTCCTGGCAGGAGCAAAGTTGGTTTTCATGGTGGAGGTTAAAGAGTTAAAGCTGGGATCTGTATTTTGTTAAATTATTTGAAAGAATAATGTTTCTGCTGTTTCCTTCTATGAAGCATAAAAGAAAAATTACTGTATTATAGTTGTGTCTAGCATAGCCCTTGGCATAAAGCCAAAGGGATTTACAATAGCAGGGTGAAAAGTCTAAAGGGAAGGCAGTACATTTTACTTGTGGATAGTACTTATGGGGTCTTGGAGGACCAACCTAATGCAAAAAGGAGGTTCATTCAAACTCCAGGAGGAGCCCTGCCAGCAGCTTTCTGCTGGAGAAATCATTTGTTTTGTACATGAAACACAAGGTCAGCAGGACCCTCCACATCTCACTAGGGGTGATAAAGAAGGGAGTAGACGATGGTGTATTATATTCGTTTTGGAGAAAGGATCATTTTTTTAATGGTGGTTCTTCAGAATCAAGATGTTTCATGCTGCTTTTACTGAAAAAATATGAAACATCAGTTTGGAAATTCTATAACTCATAAGGATGGGGAATCAGCTGGATGTTTATTTATAGCAGATGGTGGTTAGCTTATGTACTCTACTATAAATGCATAAAAACAGAAATACAAAGACCTAGGTTGTTCCTCCTCTTCTCCCCTCTTCTGGTTCTTATACCACAATCAGCAGCTTAGTATCTGCACAGCTTTCAAGTGAATTAAACAATGTGACATTTCTCATGTATTTAGTGTTCTCATCGACTACTAAGGGAGAGAAGAGTGCACAGTGCAGTGCCTTGTTTTGGGAAGGTTTTAGGTCCAATTCCAGCTCTGCTTTAGATGGCTCCTTAGCCATCTAAAATTAGATGCATTACAATTAGATCTATTTTAGATCTTGTCCTTCTCAGCATGCATCTCTAAACCTCCCTTTGGACAAAGAGCCTGGGCACCTAACTTCATTTTTTTGAATCACCTCATGGGACAGAGTACCTAATGTTTAGATATTACCATGCCTAAGTGATGGTGCCTAAAGGGCCACTCTAAATAAAACTTAAACTACATTTGAAATTCTAGGGAGCACAGACAGTAGATGACAAGTTTGGGCCCCTGTAGGTGGTGTTACTGAGGAAGTGCACCATTCTGTACTAGCTGTTAGTGCTGAAGGCTTCATGCTCAGTTATATGACATTGCTGTGAGCCAGCTGCAAGGTGAAAAGGTATGAATAATTGAGGCAAGGTCACCAGGCCAAGTGGAGGTTGTAGTAAGTATCATGTGTACATACAGTTATGTGACAGCTTAACATCAAGGAATTGGGGACCCTGGTAAATGGCGCATTTGGAGATGTGCTCCTGCCAGTAAGTGGGGCTTTACTTTGGCTGTATGCTCTTCACTAGCACTATCTCTTTCTTTCTTTTTTTCTCCTGTGAAATGGTGAAGACGTAATTGTTATATGTATTTTAGACCCCCATCTAGCAGAACAATGAGAGAAAGAAAGATACAGCAGAAAGAGTGTGACCTGTACATAATCCTGGTGTCCTCTACATATCCTCATCCCTTATGCATTTCAGCATTTATAATCCTGCCTCTCCATGAAGGTAATAGTATTTTAGTTCCTCCATATTTGTATCCTCTGTAACTGGGAGCAGTATCTGGCCATGAGAACAGTACTTCAGTCTTGGGAAGAACATCAGCTTGGCCTTAGAAAGCTGAAGTAGGTTGCTAAGGACTGGAAGCAGTCACTGCAGGTATGACCTCTCAAGAGTGGAGCCAAACATGAAAATGGCAATAGGCACTTGGTTTCTTGTCATCAGAACAGCTTAGCTAGCTTGAGTGAGTGTGAGCAGGCTCTGATCATTATGTATGTCCTGAGGCTGAACTGTAACAATAGATAGGCATCTTTTTTCACTTGTCTTACTGGCTAGCAATCTTATTTTAAAAAATGCAGAAGAAGATGTCTGCTCTTCATCTATTCTGGAATATCAATAAAAAGCCTCAAATTCCTTGGATCCAAGATGACTGAACACCGTGGGCATGTCGAGACATGCGTGGATGTTTGGTTCCCTAGGGACAAGTATCGGCGGTGCACTTTGCGCTGCCACTTCTTGTCCCCTGGGAATGCCCATGCTGTGTGCACTTTGGTGCATGGCAAGTTGTCCTGGGTGGTGTAGGGGAGGCTAGGGCCAGCACAGTGCTGGCCCCAGCAGCCTTACCTGGGGCCTTGGGGGCCTCCTGGAGCTGCAGCCGTGGTAATCTTGCTGGGCGGAGCCTGGCCAGCAGCCGCAGCACAGCTCTGCTTTTTAGCAGCACGTACCACACAGTCCGGAATTCTCCACGCTGCAAGGGCACGCTGCCCAAGCACGTGCTGCTTCAGGTTCTTTTTTCACAGTTTTTTTTTTGAACCCTGGATATCCAGGGGTAAAAAAACCCTGTAGAAATAAAACCGGAGCAGTGCACGCTCAGGCATTGTGACCTTACAGCACAGAGAACTCCAGACTGTGCAGTATGTGGCACTGCAAACGTGTTTGCAATGTCATATACCACATGACCGCATTAGTCTGGATGCACCCTGTGAGTTAAATCTTATTCCACCTTTTGGGCTTAAGTGGCATGCATTCAGACACATAACTGCAATTTCTGGCACTTATGAGTAATTTGGGATTCTGTTTTGCCCTGCGGTGCAGTAGCCTTGATCTATGCATATTCCTGCCAGGGGAAGATCCTCTGTCTTCTAGCCCAGTATCCTAGTGGTTACAACACTTTTCAAAGATCAGAAGACCTGGCTTCTAGACCCTCCCACACCCAGATGGTGTTTGAACCTGAATCTGTTACTTCTCACCAGCTAGGCATTGCCCAGACCGCTCCTTAGACTTCCTCCTGAAGCCAGCCCACTTTACCTTGCATTTAATGTTCACTGGATAAGCAGCCTAAACAGCACTAGGTAAATGTGTGCCCCCTTAGAAGTAAGGGTCCAAGTTAGACCTCAGGGCCCCTTCCCCTTCCTTGTCAGGCTTCATCTTACTGAGCCACAAGTCACTTGGCTTATTTTTTTCCTCCTTGCTCCATATGGCTCCCTTTCTTGGCTACCTCATGATCAAGCTTCAAGAAGAATTTGAGTAATGCCTATTCTGTGGCTTAGTAGTTAGAGAACATTGCTAGGAAGTGGACAATGCAAGCTACTAGCTTGCAGGTCTGACCACTTGCTTACTGTCACAAAGGCCTGCCCCAGGGGTGACTGTGATGCCCCTGGTTTGTTTCCCCTAATTCCTTAGGGCATACTCCCATTCTACTTTCCTGCCACATCTTGCTGTAAACATATATTTAGAAAAGGGAGGCTGCCCAAGGAGCCCTGAGATCTTGTCCACTCATGAGCTACAGTCTAATTGCTCATCATCTTAAGAGCTAATGTAATGACTCCTCACCTCCCTTTCTAGCTATACCTAAACCTCAGAGATGTTACTAATCAATCAATTCACACCTTACTCCTGGGTTGTGCTCTGCTCCCAGGCTCAGTAAATTTAATGAGCTGTCTTGTCCCGTCTCTGCTGCTCTATGAGCACTGGCTCTCTCTAGCCCTTCCTCTGCCTTGCTCCTGGGCTCTGGCCTTACCCCCAGGTCTATAATATTCTGTCTAGCCTGTTTCTGGACTTTGCCCTGCTCCTGGACCTGCTGGGACCTCTGACCTCCCCCAGTAGTCCCATTCCCAAACCACTGGTGTTGCCAGGCAAGTCCACAGTAGTCTACCTGCCTGCTAGGGCTGTGCAAAGCTTTGTGTCCCAATCCAGTTTGGAGGAGATTCGGCCTGATTCAGTGGCCGAATCTCCAAATCCAGATCAAATCAGGGGACAAATTAAAAGGTCTGAATCAATTCAAAGCTCTCTGAATTGATTCAGAAAAGACTTGGAGAGCTTTGTTGATTTAGGCAGTCCCCACTGGCTGCAGCAGGGATCTGGACCCGGACTCCATGCTGGTAAGTAGGGGGTGGGGGAAGGGGGTACTGGATGAGGAGGGAATGGACCATGGGGGGATCCTTGCCAGGCCCCATCCCCTGCCTGCTCCCCCAGCCTCCCTCGAGTGCCCCCGCTCACTCTCCCAGCCCACCCCCATGGCTTCCCTGGTTGTTTAAAAAAAATCCCCGACTCACTGTGTACTGCCAGGTGGGGGGGCAATCCCTGCTGCTCCCCACTGCCCCACACTGCATGGGCAAATCCCATTCTGAAGTGAATACTAGCCGCTTCACACAGGCCTACTGCCTGCCCTGCTCCTGGACTCAAGTGTATCCCTGGTGTGCATCTCAGGTGGCTCCTCTACAGCCCTCCTCCTCAGAGGCTTATCCTTCCATGGCCTCTAGGGCCAGACTGCCTGCCAGAGCTCAGGCCCCGGGCTTATATATTATCTAAGCCTGGCCACCTTCCAGTCAGGTGCCTTCCCTTGAGTGCCCTTGAGAGCAGGGTAACTATATGCCCTGGATTGGCCAGAACCATCCTGGATTGTGGAGACTGCCTCAGTGTCCTGGAGATTGGAGAAAATTGAAGAAAAGTCCTGGATTGGTGGGAACCCACCCCCTTAAGTGCAGCTCCTCAACCAGGAGCTGGGCATATGAGGGTGGGTTCGTGCCAATCTGGGACTTTTGCTTCAGTTTTCTCCAGGGAGCGCAGCCAGTGGCCTGCTCCCTAGTCTGGACTCCACTGGGCTGTGGATGGAATTACACATGCAGTATAATCAGTCAGAGGAGGAGTACATGTGAGAAGCTGCGGGCTTGGGGCTATGTGTGTGTGAGGAGGTTGGGGGTCAGGGGTTTGTATGTGTGTGTGTGGGTGCATGCACACATGCTTGTGGAGATCAGGGCTGTGTGTGTGTGTGTATGTATTCCATGCTGTCCCACCCAGCCCCACTCCCGGGAGCTTCGGGGTCAGGGCTGTGTATGTGTGTGCATGTACCTGAATACTGATATCCCCCAGTACTCCATTCCAGATCGCTCTCAAATTATTATAGTGACCCTATACCTGAGCCCTGTCTGCAGCCTTTCTTCTCTTAAAGTGACAGGAGCACTAAGATCCCCATTACATATACCCTGAACTAGGAGAAATTCC
Organism: Crocodylus porosus; assembly: GCF_001723895.1. NCBI lineage: Eukaryota > Metazoa > Chordata > Crocodylia > Crocodylidae > Crocodylus > Crocodylus porosus. The sequence goes on from NW_017728916.1 coordinate 27,568,568, forward strand.
TTGCTTCCATCCATTCCAGAAAATTCAAGCTCTGTGCCTTATCCTACAAGATCATTAGACTCTATTTCATTTTCTTGCTGCCACCATGTCCAGATCCCACCTGGTTTGGACATGTTTTCGGTCATTTTTTGCAATTGCCAAAGTAGAAGAGCAGTAGAGAATGGCTGTCTCTGACCTCAGTGGTTCAAGACAATTAGTTACACAGGCATGAAGCTTGACTCAGAGAAGGGTGCTCTCTTGTGTTTCCCATTCACAGTGATTTATGAAGTGGGGCCAGTGGATCACCCTAATTGTTGGAGCAGACTCCATTCTCTCCCTGCCTCAAACATGCACAGATTTGTGCTGGGGGAAACTGCAACCTCTTGAAGGGGTGTAGGAGTCAACTTTATTAGGGACTGAAGTAGAAAAAAGGGAAAGGGGTAATGGCTGGCATTCAGCTGTTACTGAATGCCAGTCCGAGCATGCAGCCACCTAAATCCCTGAGATTACACACAGTAATTTCAGCACAAAAGTTACTGTCCAAGGAAAAACTTCAATGGTCCAGAGGATGAGTAATCACCAAGATGGCATTTAATGGTTCAAATGGAAGATAAGAACTAAGGCTGGATTCTTAGAGGGCTCATTTTATCTCTTTTATAGATGTCACAACTGAAGAAATGAAGAATATAAAAGTTATTTATTAGTGTTTTGTTTCTGCAATAGTTTAACCTTGTAGAACTTACAGTGATCCCAAGATACCACTGCAATGGATCGTGGATTAACAGATTGAGAAAATCACTGGCTGCATCACTGGCTTGGGGGGTGTTGTTCAGCACACTGCCATGTACAGCATTGTCACTGCTACCCCTTAAGTTTCTTCACACTCCCTTAATTGTTGGAGGGAAAAGAACTCTCTTGGCTTCACTGTGAGGATGTCTCCATATTCCCATGATGGTTTATACACCTTGGAGGCCAAGGAAGAAGAGAAATCATTTGTCATAATAATTTATATGACAATATTGCCTGTACTTTTTATTGCAGCTAAATTGTGATTTTTTCCCCCCTTGAATCTCTCCATTTGAAATTATTCTTGCAGTCTGTTGGGGTCTTGGCCAGAAATTATTTGCACAATGTTTGTAAATATCTAAAGTTCAAAACCATACACTTAGATTACACTCCAAATTCAGAGATTGCATTCTCTGAGTTTAGTGCTTGCCTTGCAATGTTCTTCTTCTTGCTTAAAGTCAAGGGACACTGATTCTTGTTCCATGTCTGCGTGACATAAAATGAACAAATGCAATTGGAATTGTGAATGTTAAATCTTATAATTAAATACACTTTTTTGCAATTTTCTTTTGGGGAATATTCAAGTACTTAAGCGTAAAGATCACTGCTCCAAGTATTTGTCTTAATAAAACTCCTTTGCTAGAGTATTTTTGGAAAGAATAGGTAAAGATTATGAATGTAGTATAAGTGAATGAATATGTCCAAACAGCAGAATGGGGCTAAGCATCTCAAGAATAGCAGCAGTAACATGATGCCGTGAAGCAAAACCATACTAAGGACATAGTTCTGTCCATGGTATCGTATCCTCATTTAATGGTTAGAAACACAATTGGATACGTGGTAGAGAATACAATGCAGAGAGCATGATCTCCTTTGCCAGGGTCTGTGGAGAGGTGCACTTGATGACATTACAAACAACCAGGAGTTCTCTCTCATCTATAGCTTCTGCGATTTTTGTTTCACACACAACCTGTTGGAGGTTGAAATCAGCTTTACCCTTTGCAAAAAGATTCATGCCTATGAAATGAACTAGCTATGTGTTTGGGCCAGTTAAAGTTAAATCTTAACTTTAAAACTGAAGTTTTGTGTGTTGCTGTTCTAGCAAGGCCAGTAACAATGTTCATAATGTTGCTCAACGCTTCTCAAAAAATGTCTGAAAATGAAGCTAGAAGAAAATACATTGCCTTGTTCATGTTAGTACTGGTGACCTTTTCTCTGAGAAGCTCCAGCACCTCAATGCTTTCAAGCAGGGTCATTACAAGAGGCAGGGTAGAATTTGTCAGGGAAGCATCTTTTGCTATCCCCAAGAAAAGGAACCCAAATTTGGTTAAGCCGTGGAAAATCTCAGTTCACATATAGAGATTTTCTAGAGTTTATTATCTTGACTGTCAGAAGATTCCACCTGCACTGATCATACTCCAAAGGGGGGCTGCAGGAGCTGAGCAGGTTCCTCCCATCAGTTACTTCTGAGGACTGGGCCAGGGCCAGAATCAGGAGCAGGGCATAGTACTGAAAGTGAACGTACGGGGCTAGATCTGAAGAGGTTATTTGAGACAGTGAACCAAGTGGGTAACTAATATGGGGATTGGAATGGGGAACAAAAGGACTGGGACATGTTATCCAAGGAGACTCTGACTGCAGTATGGACGGGGGAAGATTGAGTATTGCTGGGAAATGGTGTCAGGGAAGAAAACAGGGGGATGCATTAAGAGCCAGTGCATAGAAAAAACCAAGATCCAACAAGGATATGGAGGAAAGGAAAACTTGCTGGAGACTGGAACTGTGCTCAAGTGAGGCAAAGACAAAGAACTATAAGTACCAGAGGAGACAGATATGATGAGGAACCAGGCTGTGAAGGAAGATATTGGGACTGGGAGTTAGGGGAGCAGAAAATAAAGGAGAACCTGGAAAACAAGGGTTGGGAGACAAGGAAGAAGCCAGGAACAGAGGAAGAGGACTGGCTGAGCAAGGAGTCCAGGGACAAGGGAAGAACTAGCAGCTGGGTAAGATTGGGACCGAGGAAGGGAGACTAGGATTCAGGTGGCAAGGAGAATTTGACTGATAAAAAACCAGAGGTGATAAAACAACAATACTAGGACAGGGATATGTTGGAGTATGCAGGAGACAGGGTGGGAGTAGGGAGGAGGTCAAATTTGGACAAAATGGGCAAAGGTTTCTGTTCTCACTGTTCTCACTTGAGTGAACTCCCCTTCAAAGCTTCAAATGAAATTCTGGATTCTGCAGTTTTACTGTTCCCCTAAAGCCAACACATCTGTGAAACCATTGGCAAAGTAGACATCTAATTTCTAGCTAATGGCTATAATCAGTTATTAGGGCTGTGCAAAACTTCGGCAGCCATTTTGTTTTGGAGGTGTTTCAGCCCCTTTCGGCACCCAAAACACTGATTCCAAAACAAAACAGAAGGCTCCAAAACATCTCTGAAATGAAATGGAACCATACAGAATGTTCTGGAATGTTTTTGATGTTTCGGAGGCAGGCTTGTGGGGAAACAGAAACTTAGAAGAGGGAGAGCGAAGGGGGCGGGGAAGGACTGCTCTGATATTGACATCTGTGTCTGTCCAGTGCCTGTGATCTGTTGCTGAGATCCTTTCCAATCCCAGTGCTCTGCGGGAGGGACAAAGAAAGAAATATAAGGCTGTCTGTGAACTGCTTTCTGCTTTTTGTGAGATCTGTCTCTTGCAGCACGAGCAGCAGAGCACACCATTTGAAGGGTCTAGGTTGGTAGTAGTAGGTAGTCTGCTGGTACCAAGTTGTAGCCAGTCATTAGCCAATCCTTTCCCACTTACCCTTACCTACCATCCCTATTGTTAATCCATTTCAACTATTTCTCCCCAAAAATCCTGTTATTTGTTCTTATCTTTTCACCCCAAAGAAAACTGCTTTGCCTGGCAGTGTCTCATCACTGTGAAGGAAAGCACTACACATATACAGCACACAGACACACATTTTCCAGTGCACCAAACATGAAGTGCACTGGAAAGGCAGGTGCCAAGTCTTCTGGCAGGGGAATGAGAGGGGTCAGAGGGAGAGCTGTAAGTTCCTCCATCCCCCAAATTTAAATGCACCCTCTTTTCTACCAGGCATGAGGCTTCTACTGCTAGTGGCAGCAAGGAGGTGGGAGCAGTGTTTGCACCTGACCCACCTCCACTAATACCAGCAATAATAATAACCGTCAGCACCACGGGCATGAGAAACACCAGTATGACAGTCTCCTCCATCCACTTTCAGTTCCCAGCCTAACCTTTCCAGTGCCAGAGCAGGAGTTGGATATGGAACCAGAGAAGCTCATTGCCACAGCCAGAGTGCTGGGGAAGGAGGAGGAATCTGAGTCTGTGCTCCACATACCTCAAAGTTCCTCTAAAGCCAGGTCTCCTTCTCTGGAAAGCACCTTGGAGGAGGTTGAGGTTGTGGAGGCAAGTGACTCAGCTGAGTCAGCTTCTCCTGTTGTTGTGCCTCTGCCTGCTTAGGAGGGGGATAAGGCAGGATCCCCACCACACCCCAAAAGCAAAGGGGTAGTGTATTGTGGGATCATGCTGAGGTGGCAGATGATCCCACATATGCTATCTGCCTGCACTGCCAATGCAAGACCAGCTGGGGCAAGGATGAGAAACACTTCAGCACCATGGGCATGCTGATGCATCTCAGGAGGCACCACCCCCTTGCCCTTGCTCCTTCTCAGCCTGGCATGAGTGGGAGCATGCCCAAAGGGAAGTCCCTCTCTCACTCCAAAGCACCAGTCCCCCAGAAGCAGAGAAAGGGCAGCCTGGAATAGTGGGGGAAAGGTAGAGGAAGGTCACCAAGAGCACTGGAGAGATGCTTGCTGTTGATGGCCAGCCCTTCTCCTTTGCTGAGCAGCCAGGGTTCAGCTGGATCATGGCACTCATGGCCCCATCATACTGTGTGCCTGCATGCACCACCTTCAGCAGGACGGTGGTACCCTCCCTGTATGAGGTATGCAGGGAGTACTTGAGGGAGAAGCTGTGCAAGGCAGGTCTGCAGATGGCCTTACACTTCACCTCAGACATCTGGAGCAGCCAGGGTGGAGATTATGCCTACCTCTTCCTCATAGGGCACTGGTGCAATCAGTCAGGCCATTGGTAGGCTCTCCTTCAAGCAGAGGTGATGCATGAGTCCCACACCACAATGGAGATCATAGGGGCCATGAACCGCATGGTGCAGGGGTGGCTTGTTGGGCAGGGCGAGCTCCCCCATGGGTTCATGGTCACTGACAATAGGGCCAATATGGTCAAGGTGGTGCATGATGCCAACTTTGTTGGCATCTGCTGTGTGGCACACAAGTTCCACCTTATAGTCAGGGACACCTTGGAGGGGGCAGGGCTGCCAGTGAGGGTG
>NW_017728916.1:27590202-27599111 GCF_001723895.1 Crocodylus porosus
AGAAGGTTGGATGTGTATCTAGCTGGGGTAATGTAGGCCCAGCACTCTTTCCTGCTTATGCAGGGGGTCGGACTCGATGATCCATTGAGGTCCCTTCCGACCCTAGCATCTATGAATCTATGAATCTATGTAAGTATCTCAAGCCAATCTGGTGAGCCCACATTGGCAGTCTGTTATATATATATAGACAGAAAGATTGTGTATATGTGTGTGTGTATGTATACATCTATATAGATATTTATATAGAGATACAGGTATATATAGAGAGAGAAATGTATGTGTATATGTATGTATATATCAAGGAATCAGAACCCATGGCAGAGCTGATCTCTTAAAAGAGATCACCTCTGCCATGACTTCTGTTTCTTTTTGCCTGGAGACCAATACGGCTACAACCTGAATCCCTATGGATATCAAGATATTTATACATTTTAGTTTCATAATTATGCAATAATAGTATTAAAACACAGATGTAATGGTATATACAAGACTGAGCTTTACAGTCTATGAAGTTTAAGATATGTTTAATGCTTCAGGAAAGATTAAAAAAACATTGAGATGTGTAGACCTATTGCTTTATTTTATTTGCAAGAATCACTAATGGTATTCTTAGATTCATACTCAAGGCTATCGATGTGGCCTGTATTTTTCTTGTAGTAGTTCAGTGTAGGTACAAAGTAAAATGTGTATTAAAAAAACAGTCAAACAAGAGCCTACATGACCACTAAACTAAAACATATTTGCTTTTGTGTTATTATACATTTATGGTGATCCCATGCATCTGAGTCTTGTTCCTCAGGCAGTGGTTTTATTCAGTTTTGTGTGTGGCAAAACTGAGTAGTTAATTTTAACATCATGTGTTGTGCTTTATTTATTAATGCACTGTCTAAACATTTAACGGGTCTATTTATTAATGTTTTTTGATACATTCATGTTTACAATGGGGGGGCTGTGGTAGCAGAGCTCAGTCAGCCACGGCCACAGCCAGGCTGAGCCTCCCCAACAGCTACCCAGAAGCAAAGCAGGCACATCTGGGGATGCCAGCCCCAGGTTGAGCCCAGGTGATAAGGGTCTGGTGGGCCCATTGGGAGGGACAGGATGCAGCAGTGGAGCCTAAAAGCGGCCTAGGGGGGGACTGGAAGTGATTGTGCAGGGGGACTGGAAGTGATTGCGGCAGCACCAGGACAGTCACGTACCAGAGGGATTGCCCCGGCAGGGGCAAGTGGTGGGAACCGCGGCAGCCAGCGACCCCCACCAGAGCTGGCTTGGAGGAGCTGGAGCACTCATCCAGAAGCAGGGACTGGGCCTTGGCAATGATGATGGCCAGAGGCAGACTGGGACGTCCTGCAGACAGAACAGCATATCTGTGAGTACAGGAGCTGAGCAGAGGGGAAGGAAAGCTAATGTCCCCTAGCCTCAGTGCACTGACAGAGTTTGGATGTGGACTTTTACCTCCTGAGTGGAGGAGGTATAACAACGTAGGAGATTTTGGTAACTTTCTGCCACAATGCCAGAGAGTGACAGCTAAAATTTGGTCTGGACACTCTTTATCTGTATTGTTACCTGGAGGGGCTAGGCAGGGTGTAGGGGAGGCAGAGCCCTGAGACATGGGACCTGTGATGTCTGCATGAGGGCTCTATGAGGGCATGGAAGACCAGCCTCTCTATTTTCCATAACACCAAAGATGTGGCAGGAGAGAACTTATAGCACCCACACAGACACCCGAACCAGCAAACTGTCTACACACCAGAGAACTAATACACCCTCTCCGAGCAAGAAGTCCCACCGGTCCTCAAAGGACAAGCACAGGAGATTACAGGGCCCTCCAATTTTCTGTTTGCCTAGGGCCCCAGTAAATCTTCATCCACCGCCAGCTAAGACAGATTAGAGATAAACCTGACCTGGATTGGCCTGACCTTGTCACCTAAAGTGGGCTTGAAACTAGTTTAGCTGTTAACATGTGGACAATCCAGGGGTAAAGAGCTCCAGGATCTGTCTAAAATTAGTGTATAATTACACCTTAACAAGATAGCCTAGAAGCCCTGACTCCATGCATTTAGCCAAAGGCCTCCAGTTCAAACAGAAAGTAGAAGCTCTAGGAAAGTGCCTCCCATTGCCCCTCTGGTGGGCTGGGGGTACACTGTATGCTTGACCTAGCTTCCTAGTTTTTCCCTTTTCACTTTAATATTCAAAATATCAGTGAACTCCCATAATGTGTCTAACCCTTACACATGTACCTATGCACAAGAAAAATCTGCTTCCCTACCTGACTGTGCCCCAAGACACAATAGCAGATCCCAGTGCTTGGGACTTCTTCTTCCTGCGTACTTCAGTGGGTAGAAAAATCACCTAAGATGGGCAGAAAGGTAGCTATAGCCCTAATTACCTTTTTGCTGACTTGTGAAGCTGTGCATCTCACAGCCAGGCCTCCATGGGGGAGCACAGGCAGCCATATAAGAAGAACCTCAGTAATAAGTTAACAGTATTGGTGAACACAGGAAAAAGATTATTATGCATGACAACATCTATGCCACTGGATTTATAGCTGCTCTGTTGCAGTATGTAGAGAGATAATTTTTCAGCCACCATTCTACAAGAGACTTCAGGGGATACACCATCAATTCATAGCCCCACTAAAAGGTAAAGCTGCTATTATCTTTGTTTCCTGACCCCATTTGTGATAGTATTATTCAACAGAACTAGGACTAGACTAAACTATTGTACTCATAAAGATAGTGCAAGACACTGAGAGCTTGCAGCCACTGTGCCAGCATTCTTCAGTCAGATTTGGTCAACTAAGTGTTGTCTGAAAGGATATGGAGAGTTGGATAGTATTTATATTACATGCATCTCTTACATAATTAAAGTAGTGAAGAGCAACAGAAAGGAACACAGAAGAAACAATTTCTTTCTGACTTTTTTAGACCTTTATTATAAAAACATGAAAAAACAAAAAGATAAAAGTACATAACCCTCAAAGATATGGGCATGAAAGTATTCATAAATCAAACTCCTCCCTCATACACACACAACTTCATGTGGTCACTCTTTTAGGACTAGTGGGGCATCTTCAGCCATACAAGGTGCCCCCTTAATGGCCCAGCATGACAAAAATTAGTCTATGCCTCTGTAACAGGTAACCCTAATCCTGTTACTAAGAGACAGGGTGGTCCCTTTAAATCCAAAGCCTTCCAGTCATGGCCAGCTGGTCAAGTAGAGGTTAAGGCTCAAGCCCTGCCAGCCAGTCAGGTGACAGGAAGAGGAAGGCCAGGATCCTACAAATGGCAAATGGAGAAGGCCAGAGGGGCAGCAGGAAGGCAGATTCCCAATGACCACAGTGCTGCAGCCACAGTCTCTGTTGGAAGAGTACACTATGCCCTGAGCCATCCTCATGATCATCTAAAGTAAGCAGGCATGTTGCCTCTCTTGTTTCTGTATTATCATTTTTCCATTATATGGCCTTAGAAGCCTATGTTTTGTGTTGTATGTTAAGAGTGGTGGTTTGGGTGAGGCTATTTGAGGAAGGAGGAGGCCTCATTGGGGGCCAGAGAGGGCGCACTATATGGGGGTGAGCAGACCCCAGCACCAGAGAGGGTGCAGTATTCGGGGGTGAGCTGACCCTAGCACCAGAGAGGGCACAGTATTCAGGGGTGAGCGGACCACAACACCACAGAGGGAACAGGATCCCGAGTGAGGTTTTTTTTGAGAGCTAGAGCCTGGGAGTCAAACCCTGATAAGTGGGTTTTTTTGACTGACAGGCCTAGCTAGAGAAAAAAGGGGTAGGCCCACAGCAGCTGAGACCACCGACAGAAAGAAGAATTTACAAATACCATCTGTGGGGCTTGGGCTGCGGTGTAGGGGAGGAATGGAGCCGCAGATAGCGCCCCCTGGTATCGGGGCAAGACATGGGAAGCGTCCTGCTTAATTAATAACAATTAATTAATTATCATCAAGGCGTGGTGGGTGAGAAGGCAGGTGGTTGGCCCATAACAGGTGGGCAGGGCCACCAATAGATGGACCCCGAGCCGGCCCCCCCACCCATTACAGTCTTGTTGCAAGGTGCAGTGCCCAAACTCAAAAAAGACATAAGCCTGGAACAGGAACTGGAAGGCATAATCAGAGCTGGCCCCTTAAGAGTTCTTGTGACTCTTCAGGGTCACCATTTTGGTGTGGCCCAACAGGAAGTTGGCCAGGTAGATCATGCTACCTTGGCCATTAAATATGAGGCAGAGAATATGTAAACTTGAAAAAGTCCAACTCCAGCATGCCAAAAAGAGTGCTGAGTATAGCAAAGAGTGGCCACAGTCAGAGGCACAAGAGCAAGGCATGAAAGAGTATCTCCTCTATCATCTCTTCACAGAAGGGGCAGGCTGCTGATGTAGATGGATCTAAGTGAGGGACAAAGGTGCCAGTGGACAGGGCCCTGTGTAGAAGCCACCACTGGAAGTTGCCAGTCCTCTTGGCAATTGGCAGCTTGTACAGGGTGAACAAAGCTAGGTGGGACTATTTTGACACCATTGCCATTAGGCACTGCCTTCAGGTCATGTTGAGACAGACAAAAAAGAGCCAGACATTACCCACTTTAACCTGTCCATGTGTATCGCACCTCCCCAGACAGGCTCTCAAAGCAGAACCCACTGCTGAGGTCATTGGGCATACATAGTAAGGGACAGCAGGGTACCAGGCCCACCACCTTGATTGCCATCCAGAGTTGGGACAACTGGCAGTAATAGACATGGATTGACAAGAGACCTCCCATTGAGGAGGACTTAGCAGGTGCAGAGGTATGATTAGAGGACTGAAGAGCAAGCCATACAAGGAAAGGCTGACAGATATGGGACGCTTTAGCCTAGAAAAGAAAAGACTTCTGGCGGGGGGGGGGGGGGTGTTGTAGCAGCTTACAAATATCTCAGGGGAGAGCATCAGGGGCTAGGTAAACAACTATTCACCAAAATGCCCCAGGAGAAAAGCAAGAGCAATGGTCATAAACTCCTAGAAGAAGGTTTCAGACTAGATATAAGGAAAAACTTCTTCACAGTTTATAAGACCAGACTCTGGATAGACTTTCAGTAGGGGGTGGTGCAGGCACCTACCCTGGAGATCTTCAAAAGGAGACTGGACGCACACCTTGCTGGGGTTATTTGACCCCATCAGTCTTTCCTGCCCAGAGCAAGCGGGGCTGCACTCAATGATCTCATGAAGTCCTTTCCATCTCTAAACTTCCATGAATCTGTGTGATCCTCCAGGGCAGCAGCAGCACCTGAAGGAAGGATAGCTTTCCTTTCAGGCAACAAGCAAGCAGCAAAGTGGATGGAGTGTAGGTTCAGATGGATAACCAGAGCTTTAGCCAAAAGCCAGATCAGCTGAGCTGGGTCAAGGAGGTAGATTAGCTTGATGATATGTGACTTGATCAAAAAAGAGATGAGGCTTTCAGAGGTAAGACTCAGTACCCATGCTGCAAGGCCAGGTTGTGAACAGCAGTTCACAGGTTTCTACAGCAGTTTTGGAAATCTCAGGTGCCTGACTTGGGGGTCTCAGGTGGCAGGAAGCCCCCCAGGCTCAGGCAAGCCTGCAATAGAAGGGCAAGAGGGTATAGTATCTGAAGCCTTGCGGTGTGGAAATAATTCTATATTATTTACAGAAACCTGTATATATAACTTTACAGTACAGAGTTAACAACTTTGCTCTGTGTGTCCTGAAGGACTTACTCTGTGTCACAGGGTGTCCCAGCTAAGACAATCAAGATCCAAAAAGAAAAGGTGATTGAGGCCAAGACCCTTCTCCTGGCGCAGAAAAGCAAAAGCAGGCTAACACCAGAGCAAGGGTTCACCATAAAAGAGCAGCTGCTGAAGGGTTTGTAGGTGAATCAGGCCATGACCCTCTCAAAAATAGGCAGGTAAAGGATGGTCTGCTGGAGCAAGTGGCAGCCATCCCAGAAGAAATCCCTGAGGAGCTTCTCAAGCTGTGTCAGGTTCAAAATGGCACACTTCTGCCACAAAGTAGCTTGCAGTAGAAAAGGCAGGGAAGTACCACTGCCATACTTGTACCTTAGCATCCTCACCAAGTTCTTCCAAGTTCCAGGCTAGATAGGACAGCAAGCTGTTCAGTCAAGGCTTTGAAGCTTTTATGGCACCAGCCTCAGTGCCCAACTGAAGCATTTTGTTTTTGGCCAGGTTGATACTGGCCAAAGAGGTGTGCACTTAGGCACTTTCACAGTCACTCAGGGACAGGACGTTGCTCTTGCTACTCATAAAAACAGTCACATTATCAACATATTCTGTCATCTTGATTAGGGGTGGCTTTCAAGGAGGAGGGTGGTGGGAGGACCAGGCCTGTCAGGCAATGTGGTGACACATGGAACGATGGCTTAATGGCTAGAGTGTAGAGCACTCTGGAGAGGGGACAGCCTTGCCAGACACTACTGAACATTGATAATGGTGAACATAGTGGCCCTTTTATCTTCAGGAGCCTGGATATGTCCCAGTATAGGATCCAGATGGTATAAGTCTAAAGACAAAGTCCTCCAGAGTCTGCATAGGAAGCTGTAATGGACCCAATCAAAGGTTTTCTCTTAGTACAGAGACAGAAGATGGATCTTCAAGCTGAAGCACTCTGCATCTGCTAGCAGATCACACAACAGGAACATGTTATCATGCAGCTATCTAGTTTATGAGTTGTATACCACCTTTCAGTGAAAGGGGGAAGTGTTGTCAACTTATGTGGTATGGTTGGAAGGGATAATACAGCAGGTGGTAGAAGAAGTGGGGTTTAGCTCTGAAGAAGCAAATCGTGTCTACTTGAGGCAAATACAGATCGGGGCATGATATAGTTCTACTTTGATCCAGGAACTAAGTCTGGTTGGGTATAAAGATAATCCACCAGACTTTCAATTTCTGATTCGAAAGATTAGGGAAGAGGAGGAGGTGCACCAAGTCAAGGAGGCTGTATGGAACTCAAGTGGGAGCGTGCCCAAAAGAAGTGGGGTGGCTCAAGCACTGGTTGCCTTCACTTGGGAGAAGGAAGACCCTAAGGATACTGAGGGTGACAAGGAAACCCCTCCTTTAGTAGCAGCTGTGAGGACAGTCCCTGCCCGACAAGGGCCCTGGATGGGGGCTGGGCCCCTGGTGGGTCACAAGGGGAAGTGTAGGCCCCAAGTAACGGGGTTTTGCTACCGATGTGGGAAAAAGGGGCATCTGGTCCGAGACTGTTCTAACCCTGAGAACCCTCAGTTTGTGTTCCAGTAGCTAAAGGAAAGATGGGGTTCAGCGGAAAATGGGAAAGGAGTGTAGCAAGGGGGGGTGGTTACACCCCAGATTCAGCCAGGCCCTCGGGAAGAATGGCCCAGTGCCCCATTGCCCAGAGGATTAGTTGGGCCCTTGGGCTGAGGTACCTGCCATCTATGCAGGTATCTCAGATCTATGCAGTGGATACTATCAGGCACCTCTAAACCAGAGGGACAAAGAGAAGATGGCCTTTATAAGTTCCCTGGGCTTCTTCCAGTTTCAGAGCATGCCCCATGGGATATCAGGGGCCCGACCACCTTCCAGCAGCTCATGTAATGGGTAATAGGAGATATGAATCTCACACAAGTATTGGTATACTTAGATGATATCATAGTATTCGGCTGGACTCTGGAAGAACATGAGGAGCAGCTGTTCAAGGTCTTAAACCGATTGGAGGAGGCAGGACTCAAGCTGGCTATTAACAAATGTAAATTCTGTCAAACCTCCGTAAAGTATGTGGGACATATTATATCCAGTAAAGGGATTGGAACAGATCCAGAGAAGATCAGTGCGGTCACTACTTGGTCTCAGCCTGCTCACTACAGAGACCGAAAGCAGTTTTTGGGCTTTGTGGGGTTTTACCAAAGGTTTGGCAAAGACTCTTCCATCATTGCTAAGCCCCTCAATGACCTTACCTGGGGGTACGCTGTGAAACAGGGTGCAAAAGGTAGACCGGCTGGGCCTCAGAGAAAAAACGGGCAGGAGGAGAGTTTGCCTCGAAGCCCTTTGGAGCCCTTTGGAGACTGCCGGATACCCCACTGTGAGGAAGGTTTCAGGGAGTCAGATCAGACAGCTGATCAGCGCAGATCAGGTGGCTGACCAGCGCTCTAGTGCCCGTGTATGCTGACCCCAATCAGCCGTTCGTCCTTCACACAGATGCCAGTCTACCGGGGCTTGGGACTGTGCTTTACCAGCAGCATGAGGGCCAACGGTAACCGGTGGCTTTTGCTAGCCGAGTACTAACTATTAGTGAAGCTCAGTACCCAGTTCACAAATTGGAGTTTTTAGCCCTTAAGTGGGCGGTCACCAAAAAGTTTAGAGATGATTTATACGGGGTTCCTTTTCAGGTATGGACTGATAACAACCCCCTCACATATATCCTTACAAATGCTGTTGGATGCCACTGGGCACCAGTGGGTGGCTGCCCAGGCCAATTTTTGGTTCAGTCTCCGCTATCAAGTGAGGCATCACAACACAGATGCTGATGCATTGTTCTGAAGGTCCCAACCTGCCACCCCTACTGTCTGGGCACCTGAGGAGGTACAGGCAGTAAGTGACATGCATACCCAGGAAGTTACTAGAAGTGCAGAACCCCAGGTGTGCATGGCTAAAGTGCTGGAGTTGCCCCCAGAGTGGGTCCCGGAGGCTTGGATACATCTAACCACCTTAAATCCAGCACTGTTGCCTCACATCACTGCCAGTGAGTGGCAGCAAGCACAGGACCAAAACCCTGACATTGGTCCCATTCTGCAGGCACACAGGTTGGGCTCTTAGCAGCCCCCCGTGGGTCAGATTCTCTCCCCTGAGGCGAGGCTTCTCTGTAAGAAGTGGTAGAAGCTCCACCTCATAGAGGGGGTGTTGCATCGGGGTGAAATAAAAAAACTCTCTCTCGGTTCGTTTCTTTGG